>NC_142118.1:22726000-23041250 GCF_056152115.1 Neolamprologus brichardi | reverse complement strand
CTGTCTCACAGCGAAAAGATTCCTGATTCCAGCTCCTGGTTTCTTCCTTTGTGGAGTTTGCATGGTGCGAGCGCTCAGTTAGACTCAAATTGTTTATAAATGTGACTACATTACAGTTACTTCATGTACTCTCTCTATGTTGACCCGAGGATCAATAAAAACAACATGGCTCTCATGATCAACAAACCAGTTTGTGGCTCTTTGTGTATAGAATGGCTGACTGTTGGTGGATAAAGGTAAAATGTGTGAGTCCACAAAACTGAGCTGCTGTTTCCAACTAAATTAGTGTGTGAGCACAATCCGCACAATAGCATTGAGGTGTGGTTAGTTTTTCAGGTGTGTTTAAAAAGCACAGTCAATTCATTTCAGTGTGATGAGCCCAATCTGACAAGTGCAATGCACGATCTCCGTGACATATTATGTATTGTCAAAGTGTAGCTGAAACTGTGTAGTTCCACCTTTAAAAACAGTCATGTTGGAGCAACTATCGAGATCACAGTGAAAACCACGTTCGCTGTCCATGGTCTTGAAATATAACAGTTTAATTTGAGTATAATAAAATGTTATTGCAGTAAAATATGAAACAAATGTTACCTTCAAATCATAAAACCAATTCAAAACATTATAATTTCAAGAACTTCCCACTTCTACTCTTTTGTCCATCCACCTCTGGATGTCATAAGACCTGGGGCAGGCAGAGCTAGGAGCAGCACCTCCCGCCCCGTTAAGTAGCAGATCGTGTGGAGACTCTTCCCACTTGAAAGGAGGCTGAACTGGGACGACATCCAAAGAACAAAATCCAAAGAACTGCAGGCCTCACTTACCTCAGTTATGGTCAGCGGAAAATAAGAAATATTGTGGGAAAATATTCTGTGTATACTGTGTAAATAAATGACATTTTAATCTTGAAAAAGAAGAAAATTTGAGCAAATGATTATGATTAGAAGACAGAACTGAAAAGGCCCTGGGATGAGAGGAGAAACGCTTTCACATAAAGTCCAGACTCTTTCTCTCCAAGCTCCTTAGATTAGGAGACGTTATTTAGGAATGCATGGCTCGAGTTCCCTCACCTCTGTCTTCTCATTTGGAGTCATTTGGAGTGTCATGCAGAACATAGTAAAATGTTCTGAAGTGTCGACACTAACGTCTAGAAATTGAGCAACTGATTAACTCATGTGTCACATAATTACCCATTTGGAAGCAGCCATGCCAGCACTGAGCTTTACTGGTATCACCATAAATGCATCCCATATGGAAAACATATATATAAATCTTGTAAAGTTTGTATCTGTCTTGTGTGAAACCTGTATGAAAAGCATACAAGAGTGAAAACATATATAAGATCACTTGAAAAATGATATAAATGAAACTTATGGATATATATATATATATGGATGCTGGATAAAGGGGTCTTTAGTCATGCGAAAGTAGATATTTCCCTTTACTGTAGTGTGTCAAAGAGCTCTGTTTACACTTACACTCATGTTATGCTTCCCATCAGACTCCTGATGACGCGGTGATCCTGGCAGATGTTCCTTTTTTAGTGGGAAGCAGATACAGTGACTGACTCCCCACCAATCAGGAAACAAGTGGAGGTTCCTACACAAAGATCCTTTCTTACTGAACCACAACTCTCACACTTCCTGTGAGTGGGCGAGTTGTTGTGATGTACTCCTACTCCTCACTCGTCTCTCCTCCTGATGCATTTCCTTTCACTTTTTCTCACTTTTCTCAGCCATAAACAGTCCAAACAAGACCAAACAGGCCCTCATGCCAGGTATCTCTCGTGCATCAGGTGTCTCGCTAACCTCGAGTCCTTCCAACACCACTGTCTTCTTGCATGTGCTCAGTGTAATACAACAGCGTAAGCCGACATTGCGCTGCTGGTCAATGGCTCCTGGAGTGTCGGGCGCATCAGCGTGTTTGACATCAACCCTGACAGAGTCCCGATCGGTAAAGCTTTCACAGCTGTTACTATAACAACAAGAGTCACATTGGACAGCTGCTGATTTGGTCACAGCCATCCCTCAGTCCTATAGTTTCCAAATACAATGGTGTGAAAAGTGTTTGCTCCCTTCCTGATTTCCTATTCTATATATATGTGTGTGTGTGTGTGTGTTAAAAGATTTTACCTTTATAATTGTTTATGTTTAGCTTATTTGAATTTCACAGTAATGCCTGTACATAGCGTGTCAGCATTTCTTTAACTGGAACAAAGTGACCACATGAAGAAGTTGCTCAAGTTTAGACAACACCCACATGTATTGTTTTAACCCACTACAAGATCGTTAATCAACTTGTTCCTCCTTGTCTTGCAAGGCTGCATCCTGTGCAGCCTCCGTATGCAATCACCAGATAAGAAGTTGTTTTTTCCTAACTTGTACTCCACCCATGAGTGTTACGTGAGTAAGACAGTATATAATAAAGTTTGAGCAGATGCTCGGCGCGCATTCCTGCACTGACTCTGTAGTTGACAGATCATGCACAGGAATCGTCCATGTACATGAGTTAACTCTGAGCCCGTGAGTCTTTGCTTTCCTGAGGTTTTTCTCCTTACAGTGTGTGTCACACAAAAATGGTGGCAGTGGTTTTTATCTTGAAGCTCTGCCATGCAGGCCATTTTATGGTCATGTTATGGTGGAGTCATGAACACTGACTTTCACTAAGTGAGGCTTGTAGTTGTAATGAATGTGAGCTCTTGTACTATCCTCATAAGGACCACGGCAGCCCTGCAAGACCACATGGTCGTGTCAAAAACGTAAAGTGTGAGAGCTGCAGTTCAGTAAGAAAGGATCTTTGTGTAGAAACCTCCACTTGTTCCCTTATTGGTGGGAATTCAGTCACTGTGTCTGATTCCCATTACAATTGGAATTTGTGCCAAGGATCAGTGAATCATTCGAGTTTGATGGTAAGCAAAACATTAGACCTTTTCCTAGGAAAAACAGTTTTTTGTGACAATTGTCCAGTTTTTGTGAAAACATTTCACCTCTTATTCAAGAGTCTTCTCCAGTTCTGTCTGTTGCTCAAATTTCCTTCTTTTTCAGGATAAAGTGTTTGTTTTTGCACGGGGCAAACACTTTTTCACACCATTGTATTCCTTATTTATTTATTCTGATCAGTAATTGAGAAATAAGCCAAGTCAGATCATTTGTATTTCTCATTTAAAAAGCAGATCAAAGTGCTGCACAGCCATCAGCTGAGACTCAACAAACTGCTTCAATGCAACTTTTTCCAGTTCTGACAGATATTCTGGCTTAAGATATCTGCTGATACCGAGTACTGATCTCATATCAGTGTTAAATTAATAAGAGTGCGATTAATTCCTTTATGTGTGTGACAACATCAGGTTTATGCTTTAAACCTTGCTTTAAGGTTACATCCAAGAATTTAAAATGACTGAGTTGTTTTTATTAGTAAGATAATAAATGACCATCAAGAATTTTTAAACAAAAAGGAAGTTTGTAGATTGTCTTATAATTACCTAAGAGTTCTGGATTAAGTGATGACTGTTTAAGTAACGGTTTAACTACTGCTAGCTTGAAGACCTGTGGTACATAGCCAATTATTAGAGAGAGGTTGATCATATTTAAGATTGAAAGATTAATTAATGGTTGTGGTGGACTTATTACTGTAAGAAGTTATTACTGAAATTAACGCGGATCAATTGGAGAAAAAGAGTAAAAAAATGATAATGAAAGTAGCTGTACATAATGTTATGTCTGTGAGATGGTTATGAGTAATTTTTTTCACGTGGTTAAAATTTGCACAAGTTAATCTCAGTACAAAGGAGAGCAAATGTATCCTTTTGCCTGCTTCTCATGTGGCCCCCCAGCTAAATGCAACACTGACAACAATGACTGGGAACTGTTGGCTGCGAAACTGGAGCTCAAAGAGCAGAAACGCTGGCTTGAGGGAGCCGAGGACCCATTAATAATTTGGTCAGAAACAAAAAACATAAACCTCGCTCAACTCAAAGCCACCAAATGACTGAACACTAGACACACCAGGTGGGCTCTCTTCTTCACCTGCTTTAACTTTGTGATCACTTACAGGTCTGGTTCCCAGAATGTAAAACCTGATGATCAGTTCTGCCAGTTTTTTCTGGAGAGGAGACGACAATCCTTGCTCCAGGTACAACTGTAGTGAAGTGAACTAATTGTCCAATCATTGATCTTGGCTTGACTCTGTTCTGATACTAGATGTCCCTGGTGATACAAAAATATATATACAGGAGAGGTTTGCTGTACTACTGTTGCTGTAAATATTTGCCTGTTTATGTGTTTCTACTGTCATTATGACCTGAATCAGAGCACAAGAAATAAAAGCCTCCCAGTGGGATTCAGGTAAACTGATCCTGGTTCAATTCTTCAGGTAATATCAGATGATGATGATGAGAAGTAGGAGGTGGGTGTGGTTACTGTCTGCAGGTATGAAGGCAAAAACTGATATTACCTGCTTTCAGTACTGAGATAAGCTCTCTGGAGTGAATTTCATTGATACAAATGGAGCGTCTCCAGGTGTGGGGCATTTTCAGCCTCATCGTTCTCACCGCCGCCCAGAAAACCACAAACAGGTAAGCACACAGGCTGAAATACAGGACTCACCTGGACAGTTTAAACTGCTTCTTCATGAGTGTTTTTCTTCTTCTGCTCATCTGTGTATCTACAGTTTTTAAATACATTTTCCTACATTTTAGGAAATAAAAAGTCAGTTCAAAACTGCAGGAGTGGTGTTAAAAATTCATTGAATCTAAGCTGATTGTTCATTATTTTTACAAACATGTTTTATTGCCTTACAGTCATTTTTGCACAAGTTGATTAAAAGATATAGATTTAAACTAATGTAAGTACATATTTTTATAATAAATTAGTTCCAATAAAATAATAAATGTTCACAGTGGGGAAGGTTTCTGTTTCCATTCGCCCTTTTAGGTTTTCTACACCAACTTGTTATTCTTAATGATGTTTTTTTTGGGGGGTATAAATAAATATATTTATTCATTATGGGTTTTTTTCCTCAGCCCCCACCCTCAGCCCTCCTACCTGCTCCTCGCTCCCAAAGCCCTCCAACATGGAATCCCAACATCTATATCAGTCACCATCCTGATCCCTTCACCGGTCACTGTATCTGCTCACATTGTTCATGGAAACCTAACAATGGCCTCAAAATCTGTTAAAGTTGAAGGGGGTAAGTATCTGCCACTAACAATTAATTTACATTTAATTAATTAATTATAGCTCTAACCTCACTGTGAAATTCTCTTTCTAAAGGTTCAACCACACTGCTGACTTTGCCGCCTGTAAGTAAGAAATTCCTCTGTAACAAATATAAAGCTCAGTCTTTGTAAAGTCAGTCTGAGCTTTCTACAATTCAAGTCAGTTTTATTTTTTGTTTGCACTTACTGTACTTGTTTACTATGTCCCACTATGCTAATACCTGCCTTATTTCTTTTTAAATATGACACACATTCATTAGAAAATAAACAATAACACTTTGGACTACTTTTTGAAAACAGGATATTTTACAGTTCAGCTTTAAAAACATAGCTGAAATTGTGGGTTTTTATGCCCCCTTGTGGCCCCTAAAAACAACTTCCTGGTAAAAGTCCAGAGCCCAGAACAAAGACCAGTTTTCTGTTTTGAGAGCAGGTCGGCGGGTAGAGGCGTAACTCTGATTCTTTAGAGCACAAACGGATACCATCAGGTAAAATTCAAATGGATGTTGAGCAGATTTTGGCTAATTCTCTCATCTGGACCACAGGCGAGCTCTCAGTCCTCCACGGTTCAGATTACACCCGAGAAACTTTTAACTTTAAACTTGGAGCGTTTTCAAAACCTGCTTTTTCTGTATGCCAGATTAAATTTGTTAAGATGATAATGTGACTGTTTGTCATTTAAGTGTTGATGAATTTCCTTCCATGGTGAATTCTTGCAGATTAGTGACAGCGAGCCCAATCACTGGGAGGCCTACATACTGGAGGTCAAAGGTCACAGAGGAAAAGTCCAGGTGTTCTCCAGCTCCACAAAGCTCCACTTGGATCTCGAAGATATCGCCACCTTCATTCAAACAGACAAAGTAATGTACTTACCTGGGCAGACGGTGAAGATCAGAGTTGTTTCCATTCACTCTGATGGGAAGCCCTTCATCAGTCCCGTGGACATCATCATCAGGGTAAGAATGAGGTTATTGTACCAAAAGCAAAGAAGAAAGAGAGGACAAGAGGGCAAGATCAAAGACTATTTTTAAAAGATCTCAGGGGAGTTTTACTTGGACAACTTCTGCGTCTGGTTGATTGGATGATGAGTTAATTCTGTTACACATACTTCATATTCATATCAGCATCATTTTAATTAATTAATTTCCAGCCATGAACTTTCTTCTTTGCACTAGCTTTCACTAGCATTCACTAGCATTCGTCAGCACTGGTGGCTAAATCAGTCACTTGCCTCTAAACTTGCTGGACGTTTTTCAAAGCACAAACTGAAGTTCTGAAAATCGTCTGATCAGCACGTTTTTTCCTGGTCCAGGATCCGAGGGGAAACCTGCTCAGGCAGTGGCTGGCTGCAGACAGCGTCCTTGGCATTGTGTCCAAAGAGTTTCAGCTGTCTGAAAACCCTCCTCTGGGTCAGTGGACCATCATCGCTACACTCAAAGTAAGTCCTTTAGCAGGTGAACCTCTGCAGGGTAATTAAGCTGGACAGGCCTCTGATAATTCAATCTAATCCACCTGACCACTGATTGCTTCTGCCAAAGTCAGATCTTTTGTGCAAAGACATTCATGCGGTCAGTGGCACTGATCTGTTTGACAGGAAACCTATAATTAATGCACAGTATGAAAAATGTCTCACCTCCACATCTCCAGGTTTGCATTTTATTTGTGTTTAGTTATTTTTTAACTTGTAGTTCTAAATTGGAAGATTATTGTGATTTTGAAATATAAAAATAAAATTATATTTTATTATTTTTTCATCGCTCAAAATAAGCGTCACACTCGCGGAAGCCGGTATACCCGCCGAAACGCCGTGCATTTATCGAGACTTTCGACCCCGGGTAGGCCAATTATGGATCTTCGGATCCACATTATGTCGGCAGCTGTTCTCCACTGTGAACTATGTTAAAAACAAACACCGCTCGCCTCACAGATGACAGCTTACAGTCCTGCGTAAAGATGAAAGCCCCGATTTGCAGACGCTGTGCGCAGAGGTTCAGGAGCATAAGTCTTATTGTAAACATATCACGGCAGACCCGACGATGTTTCCATGAACACGCTTTTCAGCATCTCTTTACTGGCCACTTTTCACACACGGTTGCTGTACGCATACAGCCGGCTGTAGCTTTGCAGCTCACAGCCCGACAACACAACAGCAGAGAGAGCACAGACTTTAAGGCAACGAGGCGTGATTGCGGGTGCAGCTCAGGTGCGTCCGCCTCCCCTGCAGCGGCGCTGCAGACCACGCCCCGCCACACACATTAACCAGGTAAAATACATATTTAGGCAGAATTTTGCAAATATCTATTTTTCATTTATTAGCAGCATAGTGCTTTTTTCCCAGTTATTTTTTAAAAGTCAGGTCAAAGCTCCAAAAGCCGAAAGGCGATATAAGGGTGGCGGCTCACAACAGTTTTTGTTTGCTGGATCATTTTAGTTCAGCTGGGTGTCTTTCCTTTGGTTATATTTCTTTAAGAGTTCAAAATGTGTTAATTACATAAATAAAATGTAATTTTCTCTGTAGCACTTCATGGAGTTCATAAGCAACACACCTTAGTTGCTCTGTGGATTCTTTTAAAAAGCAGTTAAAAACTTTTCTGTTCAAACAAGCCTTTTGTTGATCTACGTATTTTACATTCTTTACATTATTTACATTTGATCTTTTACATTTTGTATAATGTCTATTGATTGTATTGTTTATTTTAATATTTGTGTACAGCGCTTTGTGACTGCCTGTCTGTGAAAAGCGCTTAATAAATAAACTTTACTTACTTACTTTAGTTGTTCACACAAAGCATAAAGGTAAAAAAAAAAACAATATATACAGTGTTATCTTCATTTTAGATTTAGAAAAGTATTTGTGGCTCCCAGTGTTTTATTTTGCGTGGAAACTGGGTCCAAGTGGCTCTTTGGGTGTTAAAGGTTGCAGACCCCTGCCCTAACCCTTTGTTTTGGAGATAAGCAAAAGTACAAAATGTAAATATTTTTTGGTTCTTGGATATTTTTATTTGATATTTGTGCATGGTTTCTGGTCAGAGAAATCACTGCTGCGTTTTTTTAAATGTATTTGATCTTGCGTGATTAATGACGAGAGTAATCGGACCTCTCTGCAGTGGATAACTCCGTAACAGGGCAGATTCCATCGGAACAATTGAATGGATAAATAGCAGCACAGGCAAGAGTCCCTTTCATATAAACAACTATCTTAAGTTTTGGTAACTCACAACTCGTGCTGTGAATGTGAAGGGGACTTCTGGCGCCTCCATGTGGCTGTAACATTTATACACACCAGTTAAAGTCTGAGTCTAAAGACTGAGTGAAAGAATGAAGGAATAGATTTTCCTTATAAAAAGAACAAAGAGAGGTGATGTTATAAAGATCCTCTGTGTGTTGCAGGACATTTCAAGTATGAAGTACTTCACTGTGGCTCAATATGGTATGGATGTTTCCTCTATCCAGCATTACATGTACAACTTCCTCCTTTTGAAGAATAAAAACATATTAATTCTGTGTGTGTGTGCGTGTGAGCGTGTATTCATATCTTTGTGGGGACCAAAAATAGGAAGTTTACTATACTTGTGGGGACCAACAGTCCTTATGGGGACCAAACTCCTGGTCCCCACAAGTTTGAAGGCATTTTTGAGACTCAAAATGAGGTTTTAGTAACAGGGTTACAATTGGGTTATGGTTAGGCATTCATATTTCATTAGGGTAAGCAGCTCGGGAAAGCATTATGTCAATTAGATGTCCCCACAAGATATGAATATCCAACGTGTGTGTGTCTTTTGGTTGCAGTGCTGCCAAAGTTTGAGGTTTTGATCGATGCTCCGGATGTCATTTACCGTGAGGATCATCTGGAGGGCTCCGTCACAGCAAAGTGAGACTTGGCTTTGATCCAGTTTGTGTGTGAACGAAGTTGCTCCTCAGGATTATTTATGATCTTTCCATCCACAGGTACACTTATGGGAAGCCTGTTCAGGGACACCTGAATATGACATTCATTTATCACTTTTACGATTCTGTCGAGTTTTACTATGAGGACAGAGAGGTTTGTATGTCAGTGGAATCAGTGTGTAATTATTCCTTTAATATTCAGCTGTACAGTTATCATTATAGGCTCTCCCACTATCTGAATTTGTTTATTTCCTTTATTTAAACTATTAAAATAAAATTACAGACTGAAAGCATTTTTAATTACATTTTTTCTAAATATTAAGTTTTCTGCACAGTGAAAAATATCTCTAAATGTAGTATAAACATAAATTTATACTGTCTCGTAAACTAATAATACAACATGAATGATATATGTAATATATCAACGCTTAAGATTACTAATTACCTTCTCTTTATATTGATTAAATCATTTTTGACTGAAGAACTCCTGTCCTGATTACAACATTTGAGAATATACAGTTTATTTAAACTTAACCATCATAGATTTAACACATTAACAGTGTTCCTTTTCATCAGATTAATGGTACTGAAAGCTTCACATTTGATGCTCCTGATTATTTCCAAATGATGTACTACGAGGGAAACGCTGAGGACGTAACAGTTGTGGCTCATGTGACTGAATACCTCACAGGTAATTCAGATTTTATTTATAAATGTTAACTTGAAATACCAAAAGATTGGTTGTATAGATCAGAAGTGACAATTTACAGCTTATTTCTTTACTTTTTGTTATGTTATGTATGCATGTATTTCATACATTGTTTTAAGTACTTCTAACTTCTGAGTTTCAGCATTTCCAGGCGTAGAGTTTTATTCCACTCAGTGTCCAAGCTCATATTTTTGTGAAAATTAGTGTGTATTACATTATTTAATCCATGTTCTTATTTTGAATGAGTTCTGAAGAAAACACAATCATAAGAAAACAGAGACAAAATTACAGCGAAAAATCTAATCTTCTGAAACCTTGAGGTGTAATTCAGATAAAAACAGTGGACTATCTCCTACTTCTCCTACTATTTTGATGTTTAATTATTGGCAAGATACAGGACAGTTAACATTAAATTCTCATTTTATTAGCTGAGATATTCTAGAGAAATATATACTATACGGTAACCTCTGCACACTGTCTCACTTACCATTATATGTATTCAGTTACAACATTCGGTCTGTGTGACCTTCGTCAGGTATGGAGCAAAGAGGGACAGTGTGTGGAGGCTATATTATATATTTCTCTACAAAGTTTTTTTTTCCCCTTCATGCTCCTGACATTAACTCAGGTGTGCAGAGTTTTCCAGAAATTAGTTGGAATGTAAAATATTTAATGATGATGACAATTTCAACCTAATTACCAAATTGGAAATTAAAACATCATTTTTCTCCCCCAAATTCTACACAGAATATCTCGTAATGATAAAGTAAAAACATTTGCTTGAAAACTTCTGCAAAATTTATTAAAAATAAAGACAAAAATATCACATGTACATAAGTATTTATAGCCTTTGCTCAATACTTTGTTGAAGCGCATTGAGTCTTTTTGGCTATGGTGCCACATGCTTGGCTCACCTATTTTTGGGCAGTTTCTCCCATTCTTCTTTACAGAACCTCACAAGCACCATTAAGTTGGATGGGGGGGTTGGTCTGCTCATTCGGACCTTCAATACTTTTTTCCTGTACCCTACCCCAGATTGTGCCTCTTTACAATTTTAGAGGTCTACAGACAATCTCTAGGACTTTGTGGCTTGGTTGGCCTGACATACACACACAGCTAAGTTATGCATAGTGTTAATGGGACCATTGCACGTTTTGAATATCACGACATACGATAAATTTGCCAGAATTTTAAGCAAACTTCTTTCACTTTAATTTAATCTATTTTATAATAAGGCTATAACATGACAAAATGGGAAACAAGTGAAGCGCTGTGAGTTGTTTTTTTTCAGATGCATTGCATTTGCTCTCTACTGTGGGACTTTAAACTGCTATAGTTTATTTTTTAATTACAAAGTCAGGGAGATAGTGTACATTATTGTTTGGAATCTAACCAGCTTTTGTTCTTGTTTGTGGTGCTGACTCCTGTGACTATGTCTCATTTTTCAGGCATTACATATAACAGTACGGCAACAGTAAGTTTGTCAAAAACCAGATATAAAGTCTCCTTTGAAGAATATCACAAATTATTGAGGCCCTCTTTAACCTTCAGTGCCAGGGTAAGAAGGCAGCATTTAAGTGAAATGCAGAGTCTGAGCTGTACAGATAACAGATATTCCAGTGTTAATGTAAAAAAATATGCTATTTTTTTTTTCTAATTTTGTAGCTGAAAATATCTACATACAACAATCAGCCACTGTCACTGGAGGATCGCCAAAGCTTTGTTGAAGTTTCAGTAATTCAGCAAAAGCAAAGATTTTGGGGTTGGATCGGAGCCATGGTGACAGACACGGAGCTTAAAACATCAAACAGTTCAGGAACTTCAGAAATGAAGTTTCCTGTCCCTGCAGATGGACTCATACCTTTCAGCATTGAAATCATGAGTGAAACAGACATTCTCAGTATTGATGTAAGTTATACAATAATACCCTCATTGACTAAATATTATAAAACAGATTATTTCAAAATTTGACTTTAAAATGTCTGGATGTGGGATTAAGTAACAAGGCATTTAGTTCTGTTAAGAAATCTTGAAAATTATTATTGCTTTACTTGATCTGTTTAGCCTTTCCTTTCAGACACAGCTTATTTCTTAATTTAGTTAATTTATTTAATATTTAAATTTTAATTAACAAATGAGTCACTGCACTGCTAAACATATGATTTCAAATGTACTGGTCAACATTAAATTGAACAAATATACTCTGTAGACAGATCATTAACATCTGCTGATATTTTTTCAATATTATGTATTTATATCGAAAGAAATGGCAAAATGCGTTAAAGTCTTAGGACATATTGCACTACGCTGAAATATAAATTGGTGTCTCACCTGCATAGAGGAGGGACAAAATTATGTGTTTACCAATTCAGGGGCCAACTGAAAGCTAATTTAATTTCAATTTTAGGTTTAATTTAGAAAATAGGCTAAGTATAACTTATGAAAAATTTGGAATATATGTCTTTATTGTATCATGGTGTTATGATAATTCTGAATATCAACTGAATTATGTGATTTTTAAAGATTTATTTGGCATTAACTATGTTCATAACACAAAACAACATTTTAAAGGTAACTGTATAATGAAAAATGATTTTATCATATTTAATATCTAACAAGAAAAGGCACAACATGTTTGTTTAATATTGTTTATCTTGTGTAGGTTTTTTTTTGTGATATTATCATTTATTTGCTTAAATGTATTTTTATTTAACAGCAGGATTTTACAACTCACATATTGTACCTAAAAAGCTAAAGGCTTATTTTATTCTGTAGTTGCTAGGTGGAGAGTGCTAATGGCTACAGGCAAGAATAAAGTAATCTACTGTGAAAAATCAACACCTGACAAGAAAATCACGTACAAAAGAAATTACACTTGAATAGATAAATAAATTTATATGAAAAATATTTACGGTGTTAACTAAAACAGAAATTAAACCCAAAAGCATGATCATGATTTCAAATTACATTTAAAATCTTTAGTATCTCTTTTTCTTCTCAGGCTTCTTTTGAGGACAGCCATAGCAATCTATATATACAGCGAAGCTACACATCCCCCAGTGAGAGCTACCTGCAGATTCAGAAACCCTTCACACCTCCAGAGGTAAAGCTGAAGAACACAAGGAACTAATTAAAATGACCTTTGTGTCAGCATTGTAAACATGCTGCATTTAATGAGCGGTAATATGCCAAAATAGTCTATGGTTACCTTAGATGTCCTTTAAACACACCTCAATCACATGCACTGTACTGTGCACTTAGAAAAAGTTTTCTTTATAACCATTTGTTTTATTTAAATTTGCTTAATAATTATAAACATTCAGTTTTTATGTCCTGCCTATGATTCAAATTAAAGTTAAGTTAGTTAATAATAATAAGAATAATAATGGATTGCATTTTATATAGCGCTTTTCGGGGCCTTCAAAGCGCTGTACAATGCTTCCAAGTGACTGCTTGTGTGAAGATGGTGAGACTTCTAGAATGACTTTTCCAGTGTACACCTTCAAAAAACACATTTACAGCCAATTACTGACTGTGGTTGTAGAACATTTATACTCTTACGTGACGTCACCATTTGACCTTCTTTCAGGTTGGTTCGCCCTTTCTGCTGCACATTGAAAGTAATTTTCCACTGAATGAGGTTCACTACCTGGTATGAAAAAAGCATAAAATATTATTACATTTTGTCTAATTTGTAGTTAATTTGATGAATATTTAAATAAAGCACATTTCCAACTGTCAAAAGTTGTTTGTTTTCCTGTAGTGGTGACAAGAAGTTTTAAGTATTCAGTTTATTGCTGTAAGCAAAGAAAGAAGAATGTATGCTTCCAGCTTCTTATAAGACCTTCCCTTTGTATCTTGTGTGTAAAGGTGAAGTCAAGAGGTCAGGTGATTTCTGCTGGGAAAGGCTCTCCTGATCTGACTCTGGTCCCAGAAGTCTCCTGGGCTCCTCTGGCCTGCATCATCGTTTACTGTGTGCACCCCAGCGGAGAGGTCATCAATGATGCAATCCAGCTGCCAATCAGGCAGTTTTTACAAAACCAGGTGATTTTTCATTTTTCATCATTTTCTTTATTTAAAAATAATCTAATTTGTCTCTTGAATTGTGTGAATATGAGGTTGTGAAGTCGGAAAAAACGGTGAAGAAAAAACAATCCAAGTTACATGATGTTAGGAGAAATCTCAGGAAGCAAAGAATCACGGGCCCAGAGTTAATTCATGTACATGGGCGATTCCTGAGCATGATCTGTCAACTACAGAGTCGTGCAGGAATGCGCGCCCGGCATCTTCTCACACTTTATTATACACTGTCTTACTCATGGGTGGAGTACAAGTTAAGGAAAAAACAACTTCTTATCTGGTGATTGCATACGAGGCTGCACAGGATGCAGCCTTGCAAGACAAAGAGGAACAAGTTGATTAACGATCTTGTAGTGGGTTAAAACAATACATGTGGGTGTTGTCTAAACTTGAGCAACTTCCTCATGTGGTCACTTTGTTCCAGTTAAAGAAATGCTGACACGCTATGTACAGGCATTACTGCGAAATTCAAATAACGCTAAACATAAGCAATTATCACAGTTGAATAAAGATGATAAGGTAATAAAATTCAAAATTTTTTAACACATGATAATAACTTCCCAGCAAACATTTCAGCAGTGAGTAACCGTCATCTTTTCTCAATGTCTGGTCTTAGTAAAAAAAAAAAAGAAAAAAGAAAAGAATAATTGGATGAAAGTTGTGTAAGTGTTGCCCTCTGCCTGGTGTCCTTCTTTGACTTTCTAGCAATTAGAAAAACAAGCAAAATATTGTATTTTGTGAAAAAGCCTAAAAGCTCATGAAAAGACTACAACCTGCAAAGGTAACACGGTAAATGGCCTACATTTGTATAGCGCTTTACTAGTCCCTAAGGACCCCAAAGCCCTTTACACAACCAGTCATCCACCCATTCACACACTGGTGATGGCAAGCTACATTGTAGCCATAGCCACCCTGGGGCGCACTGACAGAGGCGTTGCTGCCGGACACTGGCGCCACCGGCCCCTCTGTCCACCACCAGTAGGCATCGGGTGAAGTGTCTTGCCCAAGGACACAACGACCGAGACTGTCCAAGCCGGGGCTCGAACTGGGAACCTTCTGATTACAAGGCAAACTCTCAGCTCTTGAGCCACGATCGCCCCACAATGACATGGGGCTGGTGTCTTCTTGCTCTGGAGTCCATTTCTTATCCCAATGAGGTTTATATCTTCTACTGCCCTGTGCCATAATGCTAGTGTATATCTCTGAACAACCTGTGACTATCTGTTCACAACCAGGAATAATATTTCTTTATTATACTATTGTGAATATATTATGTTAAAAGATGGTCTGACTGGACCTTTATATGTAACTCCTAACTATCCTAACTGACTTATTCCCTGACTTTATTAAAGTTCTAAATAATCTTTATTTTTCTTAAACTGGTCTTGATTTTAGCTTTTCAGGCTGACTTTGTCTAATTAGCAGGTAGGACGTTTGTGCCTAAGATGACCACATTTGGCACATTATTTTTCACTGATTTCATACACATCAAAGAGTTGAAAAAGAAGCAAACAAAAAAACAAACTTCTGAATTTTGAAATCTCACATTTTTGCTCACAGAGGTGACTTATTTTTACATTATGGTTTAAAAGTTTTGTCCATGTTTAATATCAACATCCACCATTAGAGCAGGACATATATAACAGGAAATAACTGGAAATGGTACTTTTGCAAATTTGTGACTAATCAACCTGTGATTGGCAGGTGTCGCTTAGTTGGAGCAGTGCTGTAAAGAAGCCAGCTGAGAATGTGACCCTGAATGTGAGTGTACTGGAGCCCAACTCAGTAGTCGGGATCCTGGTGGTTGACAAGGCGACGCAGTGGGCGGGATCAGACAATGACATCACCACGGAGACGGTATGTAAAATGTTAAGATAAGAACTGTATGTATACATTCATGTGAAAATAAAAATTTTGACAGTAAAACTACGTTTATCTCACGATTAAATAGCTTGATTCAGTTCTACTTTACAATGTTGCCTCATTTAATTGAAATTTTGCAGGTATTCATTTATGCACAGCTCTCTTAATGTCCCACCACAGCATTTCAATTAGGTTGAGGTCTGGATGTTAATTGGCCCATTGCAACACATTGATTCTTTTCTTTTTCAGCCATTCAGTTGTTGCTGCTTTGCTTGGGACCATTCTCCTGTTTTGTGACCCAGTTTGTGCCAAACTTTAGCTGTCAGACTGATGGCCTGAAATTTGACTCTAGAATTGGTTAGCATATGGAGAAGTTCAGGTCACAAGCGCCTGGTCCTGTGATTACAAAACAAGTCCAAACCATTAACCCTCCACCACTGTGCTGACAGTTTTTATGAGTTGTTTGTGCTTATATTCTGCATTTGGTTTTCCCCAAATGTGCTTTGTATTTTGACCAAAAAATCTCCACTTGGGTCTCATCTATCCAAAGGACATTGAAGTCTTGTGGTTTATTCAGATGCACCTTTGCAAACCCAAGCTGTACTGGCATTTTCTATTTAAAGAGAAAACGATTTATCCTGGCAGCTCTTCCAAACAGCCCATTCAGTGGCTTGTAAAAGTATTTGACCCCCTTGAACTTTCCCACATTTTGTCACATTACAGCCACAAACATGAATCAATTTTGGGATTCCACGTAAAAGACCAATACAAAGTGGTGTACAAGTGAGAAGTGGAACGAAAATCATACATGATTCCAAACATTTTTTACAAATAAATAACTGAAAAGTGGGGTGTGCGTAATTATTCAACCCCCTTTGGTCTGAGTGCAGTCAGTTGCACATAGACATTGCCTGTTGAGTGCTAATGACTAAACAGAGTGCACCTGTGTGTAATGTAATGTCAGTACAAATACAGCTGCTCTGTGACAGCCTCAGAGGTTGTCTAAGAGAATATTGGGAGCAACAACACCATGAAGTCCAAAGAACACAGCAGACAGGTCAGGGATAAAGTTACTAAGAAATTTAAAGCAGGCTTAGGCTGCAAAAAGATTTCCCAAGCCTTGAACATCCCACGGAGCACTGTTCAAGTGATCATTCAAAAATGGAAGGAGTATGGCACGGAATGGAATTCCAATAAAACTGATTCATGATTGTGGCTGTAATGTGACAAAATGTGAAAATACTTTTGCAAGCCACTGTATTTTTCTAAGTGCGCTGTCATGAACTTTTGCATTTAACTTGCTAATCGATGCTTGCAGAGTCTCAGATGTAGCTCTTGGATATCTTGCAGTTTCTGTGAGCATTGCACAGTCTGACCTTGGAAGGAATTTACTGGGATGTGCACTCCTGAGATAACTTTGGCATTGTGTTGACACATACCCAGCACGCTGCTAAAATGCCTTCTTTTACAGAGGTGCTCACAATTGATGACTGATGAACTGATGGCAACTCATTGACATTTGATAATCAGCACGTTGGCTGTTCCTTATCCTCCTAATTCGTATGGAGGCAATCAGGGTTTACTGAGTATTGTTCAGAAGACTGCATTGAATCCTATGAAAAATGTTTTTAAAGTGAATAGGTTAAGAGATGTGAAAAAGATGAGATATTTTCCTTGTACATGATAGGATAGTTTGTATAAACGTAATTCAGCTTCTCAAACTAAAACAATTATTGGTTTATTAAAATGTTAATAATTAAACATCAGCATGTGAGGCAGCTTGCTGACTTCAATCTGATCCTTAATTTGAGAGATCAAACTTGGAGCCTTGACTCATCTGTTTTTCATTCGTACTGACTGTTGTTGATCACATAACATGCTTTATTGTTTACAACAGTGTAACCTGTGAATACTAGAAGTTTCCATATCTCCTTGGGGTCCTCTGTAGTTTATTGTTTTCCAGCTAAATGTTCTCTGCCTTTTATAATCATATGCTTCCTGGTATATAATCCCTTTCATGTTCACCTGGGAAAACAAACCTGCCACCCCACCCAAGTATCAGTTTAACAAGGCTGAACTTTTTTATTAGACACGTTAGCTGGTTTTAAACAATAAGAGCTTTTTTCTGTCCCAGTTTGCTTTGTTCGGTTTTATGGGGTGTAACAGTAGCAGCTCTTATATTGCTGGTGATATTTTCAGGTGATGAAGCAGATGAAGGAATTTGGCAATTCCATGGCTGACGGCAACAATGAAACGCCAAAAATGGGGGATCCACACTCTGTTTTCAAGGTTAGCCTCCACAGAGAGACATCGCATCTGTTTACTTAGTGATTAAAAAGGACCAACTCTGCTCATTTTCAGCTATTCTTTGACTCAAGAAGCATTGTTTGAATCACAAAATAATCCTTACTTATCTTATAACGGGCTCTGACATGGGAGGGCCTTCCGTGGTCATTGTGTGCCCTAGATGCTCATATTTACAGATATAATATCAGACAGATCCAAGAGTAGAAACAACTGTGACCCTGAGTGTTCAGAGCAGTCGGTGCCTGAGCTTTTAACTCACTTATACCTACACTAAAGCCATAATTATAATATTTTGACATGTGTAATATTTCTGTAATTACTTATAACTAATAACATAGAGTTTTGGTTTGGTTTTCCTCTTTTTCACTGAGGGAAGATGGACAGTCTTCACTTTATTTAAGAATTAATAATATGTAATGATAGTTCTGTTTTTTTGTAGTCATGTGATCTTGTGGTTTTCACTGATGCCAGTTTGGCAACATATCAAATAATGCAGGACTCCCGTAAGTGTTAAACAGTATCAAACATTTTAATCATTGTGGATCTGTAATGTTAATGTGACTGATACACTTTTTTTTAAACAGCAGGGGAGATAACGTTTTTTGGGAATTTACATGGAGAGCAACAAAAGGAACGTGTGCGTTGGTACTTTCCAGAGACCTGGATCTGGATGGACACAAACACCAGGTGATATTTCAGTGTCAGACTGTAGAAGACTGTTGCCTCCTGCTGTTTCATGTGACCTTTACTCTACATATTGAAAAATTGAGTCTAAACAAAAGTTTTCAAATTTTATGTAAATTGTAAGGCTGCAGCACACAGACACCAGAATTTCACACACACAAAGCACAATTTTCTTGAACGGTTGATATAAGAACACAGGTCACATTATTTTTGAGACAGTTGCATTTAAAATACTGCAAAAGGCAATATCAAGGCAGTTTATTTTCTTCACACCGAGTGCCACTATGTACAGGTGAAGGAAAGGGATTTGGGGTCTCTAGGGGTCACGAGGGCAGTGAGGGGAAAACACATACGGTTAATTCAGACACAGGACTTCTCCTCCCAGGGATTCCTTTTCGCGCTCACACCGCACCAACACACCACACTCACAACAGATCACTAGCAGGTCCTCGGGTGGGGCATGCAGAGTCGGGCATGAAAAGAGGAGATCAGATATCAGGTATCAGAATAGCACTTCAAAGAGAAACTTGAAGAAAGCTGCTGAATACAGGAAACACTGACGAAGGTTACACAATAATCCAGCGATGAAGCATTCCCAGCGGCTGCCTTAAGTAGAGATGGACCGATCCGATATTACGTATTGGTATCGGTCCGATACTGACCTAAATTACTGGATGGGATATCGGAAAGAAATAAAAAATGTAATCGATCCATTAAATATCACGAAAGCGCCTCACAAAACTTGCGACATGCCGTAACTCGCCTCATAACCTTAGCACGTTGGAGCAGTGTGCATCACGTGATAGAGCGGCTGTGGCATGCCAGAGGTGTTGATGGTTTGGTTCAGCCTCGCTACCAATCCGGCATTTCATCTCCGAAAAAGTTATCCCAGAGAGAAGTAAAGCAAGTGTGTAAGTTCATCTCTGAATGTTTGTAAAGCATTCTCACGTTCAGTAGCGGTTTTTGATACGGGCGACACGGGCGGTTGCATTGTGGTGGGGGGCGGCATCACGGGCATCGGCAAAAAAAAAACAAAAAAAAAACTACTCGTACTCATGCTCCCCCGACATCATGCCAGCGCATATCGGGAATGTCGTAGGCACCGATTGGGTTTGCTGGGAGTAAGGGCGCCCTCTGTTTGCGAGGTGGGGCGGCGGGGGATTCTCTGGCTGGAGCAGCGTTTAATAACCAACTCGCAAAATAAAACAAAATAAAAACAAACCAACAAACACGAAAACACCACACATTATGATACAGACTTATAATTTGCACCGATGTTCTTTTGAAATTCTATACGCGAAAAGTGAGCGCGAGAGCCCTCGGTGCACCTGCTCGCTGCTGAAGTCAAAGTAAACTTTATTGTCATCTCCGCTACATGCAGTCCAGTATATAGAGAGACGAGGGGACGAGGCTCCAGTTGCAAGTAAACAAACAATATATATAAGAAGAGTAAGAAAATAAATATACACTTTAGGATTCGGGGTAAAGGGATCAATAACAATTTAAAATTTATAATTTACAGTTCGATGATTTAAAGTCTCACACACAAGCTGTCGAAAGGGGAGGAAGACCTGCTGCTTCCAAATAGAGCGCATTTCATTCATGGTGTTGTAAATCCAAGCCCATTATGTATTCATGATTTGAACCCTGGGTTGTGTGAAATCCCAGAAATAAACCTTAGACAAAGTGAATCTGTGAACTAAGGTGTAGGTCTATTAGGTTATGTTGTGGTGATCCTCGGGTTGGGGGATTTGTGTTCATACTGGAGTGCAAAATTAAAACCAAGATGGAGAAGAAAAGTTCAAAGCCATCAGGTCCTCAGTTTAGAAAAAATAGAAAAGAAGAGGAGGAGAAACGAGCAAAAGATACAGGTAAGCAGATGTGTCATTGGATAATGGCAGGTCATCCTGAAACAATCAGAATCAGAATACTTTATAAATCCTTAAGGAAATAATGTGGGTTACAGTTGCTCCAAGAAGAAATGGTAAAAACAGTAACAGTAACAGACTCAACTCCAAACAATACCTTATGTTGCAGATTTTACACATTTAAGAAATAGCACTAATATATACAGATCACTCAATTATAAATATCATGGATTAACAGAGGTGATCATAAATAAATATCAAGAAAATTAGTGAGAATATTCCAGAAAAGAGCGTGTGTTCAGCACAATATTAATTAGTCATTGTATGTGTGTGTTTCTCTGGTGAAATTCAGTATGGTTCCAACAAGTTTTATGTTAATGTACAATCCATAATGTGTGTGTGTGTGTGTGTGTGTGTGTGTGTGTGTGTGTAGGTGGGGGGTGGGGGGGTGGGGGGCACCAGAGGGAGTGTTTGCCCAGGGCGCCAAACAGGCTAGGACCGCCACTGCTCACGTTAAGCTTAACAACCGATATATGGAGCGACTGCCTCTTCCCTCTCTCTCCCTCTCCTGCTGCTATTTCAATTGTGAAACTGATCAGCTGATCGCCTTTTCTGTGCGAGTCTGTCTCTCTTGTTTGTTTTTGGCCCACTTTGCACCAGAAAGAGGAAACCAGCGGCTGAACAACAGCAGCAGCTTGATAAGCTGTTGTTAGAATTTATTTAATATTACTTTCTACACCAGGATCCTTTTCTATGTAGCTGACGGCTGGTAACTGTGCAGGGGCGGATCTAGCAAAGTTTAGCCAGGGGGGCCGATAGGGCATTAACAGGGAAAAGGGGGGCACAAAGACATACTTTTCTTTCTTATTCTCATTTATAATGTCTAGCTTTTAATAAATAATTATCTGAATCTTACACCCAAAGTTTTAATTTGATGTAAAATGAATAGAAGTACATTACTGTATATAGTAACTGTTAAGTCTAATGTACCCTAGTAAGCTATAGTACTTTTTCCTTTGGGAAGGCTGTGCAGTCTGCAATTCTGTTGAAGAAAGATGTTGAATCTATTTAATATTTCTTGAAAAAAAAAAAAAATTCTGTGCATTTTTTTTCACACTGCATCAAATTAAAGTTGATTACATCGATTAAGCATCATGAGGTGGAGGGTGGGTGGTTCCCTATTTTTTTTGTTGTTGTTGTTGCTGGGAGTTGAAACCCTAATAGTTAGGTTGCTTAATATTTACGCTAAATACTCTTTAAAATACCAGAATAGGGAGGATGGTGTAGGTTTAAGTTTATTAGATTGATCAGTATTGCTGAAGTATGAAAAATGTTTTGCGTACAGGTATAACAGAATAGCTTTAGTGTTGTTTTTTTTTTTTTTTTAAACTTGAGTATGAACTTAGGCAAAATGCAACAAGATATTTAAAAAACAGTTTTATTGATTAAAAAAACACTATATCGGATTCATATCGGTATTGGCAGATATCCAAATTTATGATATCGGTATCAGTATCGGACATAAAAAAGTGGTATTGTGCCATCTCTAGCCTTAAGTAGGGAGCCCGTGAGAGTGTTGATCAGATGATTGTTTGCAGGTGTGGGAGCCATGGGCGGGAGTCACAATGAACTCCGCCCCGGTAGAGCACAGGGCGCGAGAGGGGAGCGAGAAGGGGCAAAATATACAGAAACACTTGTAGCCATACTGAGTCTGCCGAACAGGCACAGGGACCATGACAATAGCAGGAGTAAAACAGGTGGAGATGTTGAATTCAATCAGTCCACTTAGCAGAAGTGAGGCCAAGAGGCTGTCAAGAAATGCAGTTCCTCTAATGTCCAATAAATCCACAAACCCCAAAGTTAACAGCAGAAACAAACATGTTTATAGATGGGAAAAGCCTCTACTTTTGTTCTCTGTGAAGGTTCTCATTCATCCAGGTCAGGGGTCGGCAACCTGTGGTTCTTTAGTCCTTATAGTGCGGCTCCGCGTGGTTTGGGAAAATAAATTAGAAGTATTTAGCTGAAGTGTATTTTATTTATGCTAGTTCTTTTTTAACGACTCCCATGCAGCGGCGCTGCAGACCACGCCCCGCCACACACATTAACCAGGTAAAATACATATTTAGGCAGAATTTTGCAAATATCTATTTTTCTTTTCTTTAGCAGCATAGTGTTTTTTTTTCCAATTATTTTTTAAAAGTCAGGTCAAGGCTCCAAAAGCCCAAAGGCGATATAAGGGTGGTGGCTACATGGATCATTTTAGTTCAGCTGGGTGTCTTTCCTTTTGTTATATTTCTTTAAGAGTTCAAAATGTGTTAATTACAAATATATATAAATAAAATTTATAAATAAAATGTAATTTTCTCTGTAGCACTTCATGGATTTCATAAGCAACACACCTTAGTTGTCCACACAAAGCATAAAAGTAAAAAACAATATATACGGTGTTATCTTCATTTTAGATGTCAAAAAGTATTTGCGGTTCCCAGTGTTTTCTTTTGTGTGGAAACCGGGTCCAAATAGCTCTTTGGGTGTTAAAGGTTGCTGACCCCTGATCCAGGTCATTGTGGTTTAAGGAGTTTGGAAAGAAAAGCGTCTGGGTGTCTTTAAGTTTTCTTGAAGATGCTTCACCTCTAATCCAAGAAGCTTTTCAGTTCCAAAAGTAATTGGTGGAGAGTCCCAGATTTTAAACCCTATGGGAGAGTCCCCAAGAGGGTCTTGGACCCCCTATTGTTCCTCTACCTAATCACACAGCCAAGGTGTGAAAAATGTTTTGGCTCACTGTGGTGGGACGTGGTCTGCGGTGCCGTGCAGGGAGGGTGGATGCCGTGCATCCTTAATCACGCCCACCGAGTTAAAACATGGGGACTCAGGGGTCGGTGTGTATTGTGGTGTGATGAGATGTAAATAAATGGCTCATAATTGCGATCTGTGGTCCCACCGTGCCATATTTACACCACAGTAGCACAATCCTAGCCTCACTCTATCATGTGATTTACTGAGGTTAAATGGCCCAGGATGTGAGTGGGTGTTATTTTTGCTGTTACCTTGGCATATAACCTTAGGAGATGATGTGCCATACATACATTCATACTTATGAAATGATAAAAGATATTACCAAGCTAACGCTGAGTAAGCTGTGGTGCAAAACAAAGGCTCAAACAACACAAAGAAGGTGAAGCCACAAACAGTCAGAGATCCCATAGATAATGGTCAGGATCTAAGTTTTTAAGAACTTTTTTCTCCACCTAACTACATTCTCCAACCTGCAAAGACAAAAGACAACGCACCTCCAACACCTAACATTTTAAGTCAGTAAGCAAACATACTGTTTGTAACAAAGCTGATGACCTGCACGGTATGATTCTTCAGAAACCGTTGGGTCAGATGCAGTTTTTTAAAAGTTCTCTCTTTTTTGGCCGTTTGTTGCAGTAATTCAAACACAAAGGAAATAGCACTAACTGTACCGGACAGCATCACAACCTGGATTGCCACCGCCTTTGTGATGTCTGAGAATCTGGGACTGGGAATTGTAGAGCAACCAGCAGAGGTATTAAGGGTATATATTTAATTCATTCATTTTTAACCCTGTATTATTAGATTTATTCACAGTTTTCTCTGCAACCTTCCTGCAGCTGACAGTGTTCCAGAATTTCTTCCTGTCTTTAAATCTTCCGGCCTTCATCATCCGGGGAGAGGAGCTGCTGCTGGAGATCATTCTGTTCAACTACCTCCAAGAGGACCAGAAGGTGAATCTGCTTCTCCTCAGACACAGGCAGAGTGTACATTAATATAAGAGTCTGCCAGCATTAGACAAATGGGTCATTTTTAACCCTTGGTACGGTGTTAAATTAGCTTTATTATGGAGAGTGCCAAAAATAAAATTAAACAAATAAATTAGAAAGAAGAAAGGTACATGTTTAAAAATAAAAAAATGTTCAACTGTGTGGTCTAAAGAATGTCCTATATTTTATATATAGTAATGTAAATATGGACATAAAAGAATTACTTCTCAAAGTATACTGTAAGAGAAAACCTTTTCTTTAATAGTTAAACAGCTTTTGACCTTTGGAAAATTCTTTATTGTTTTTATTTATTTTATCGGTTGTTATTTTAAGAGTGTGTGCTTTCTTTTTTAAGTTTTGTTCATGATAACTTTTATTTCATTTTGTAAAGTTTTTTAACTACTTTTATTTATCTATTTGTGGGATTTGAGGCAATAAGAAAACAAATAAAGAATATTAAGTCAGAAATATACATTCATATCAAATTTATAGATTAATTATTTCCCATATTTATTTTTATAAAATATTTATTTTTATTACATGTAATGATAATATGTATGTATTGATGTAATAATAAATTTTAGGCATTTAATTAATTGTTGCATACTTTTGGCAACTTCTGCCTGCCATACATTATTAAATCACAATACAGTACAGCAGAGTTAGATTTTTGTAAGATGCTGCCACCTAGAGGAACCATAAGCAGACAGTATAATAGAAGGGTGGCTGCTTTTCAGTTCAGTATCCAGGATGTTGGTGGCAAATAGATTGTAACTGCTGAGGTTTGCTAGTATCAGTGGTGAGTTTCTTTATTTTCTTTGAACTGAGAGTGTTGAGAACACTTATAATGTGACCTTTCCCACACATATCTGCGTCTTTTTAAATGCAAAATTCTGTTTAACCAATGTATATTGGGGGTTCTTTACGTGTCAAGTTGCCATAATCTAAGGTGACATCAGTATTTCTGAAAGTTGATATGTTCTTTAAACCCTTCATGAAAGAACAGGCCTCTTTGGTTTCCTCCGACTCCCTTTGTGCCACGTTAAATGTGATCACTCTGTGTCTTTGTCGTTAGGTCACCGTCACTGTTGCACAGAGTGAGACCTTCGAGTTCGTCTTCCCAGACAACGAGCAGCTCTCCATGCCTGGTGTTCATCCGGTGTTTGTGAAGAGTGAAAGTGGAGCCACCGTCCTCGTTCCCATCAGGCCGCTGGTCCTCGGGGAGATCCCCATCTTTGTGAAAGCCAACTCAGATGCAGTGTCCGACTCTGTCCACACAACAGTGTTAGTTAAGGTGCGCAGTGAAAAATTCCCACAGTCCCAAAACAGTTCAAATAATCAATTTGGCTCAAAAATACATTTATTTGTTATTTTTGTAGAACTTTAACTCCCATGCTTAGATTTTATTATCAAAATATGAACTTCTGTTATAATTAAGCCTGTTATAAGACTACTACATTGTTAGTCTTTAGTCTGACTAGATCTTGTTATGGGGTTACTGATTGGTCTCTAGGCCTGTGTGATTAAGGCCTGAGGGGCACCGAATCTCTCTATTAGCTTTTAATGAGAAGGAGCATTTTCCAGGTTTTAACAGATAACAAAATAACTTGTGAAATTGTGACAGTGGAAGTTGAACATGTCATATCCTGTTTGTAAAGTGCCTGTCAGCCATCTAAAGCACAAACAGGCAGGGAACTCTGCTAACGTGACCAATCCTCGCCATCTACTCCACTGTAACTAAAGAAATGTTGACCTGGTTTCACAGCTCTGCGTTTCCCATTTCTTACTCACGATTTTTGTTTGTCTTCATCTTTTGCATGTCCATTCATCCTGCAGGCCGAAGGTCTTGAACAGTCGTTTTCCACCTCCCTGCTGCTTGAACTTTCACCAGCATGGATGAGCCTGTCTAGAAACGTTACGTTTACCTTCCCACCAGATGTTGTGGAGGGCAGTGAGAGAGCTTCAGTTATGGCTGTCGGTATGTAAACACACCAGGGAGAAATCTTGAGTAACAGATTCAGATCACCTGAGATTTATTACTTCCAGGCTGGACTACTGCAATTCATTATTATCAGGATGTCCAAAAAACTCACTGAAAAGCCTTCAGTTAATCCAAAATGCTGCAGCAAGAGTACTGACAGGGACTAGAAAGAGAGAGCATATTTCTCCTGTTTTGGCTTCCCTTCATTGGCTTCCTGTTAAATCCAGAATTGAATTCAAAATCCTGCTCCTCACATACAAGGTCTTAAATAATCAGGCCCCATCTTATCTTAATGACCTTGTAGTACCATATTACCCTATTAGAGCACTTCGCTCCCGCTCTGCAGGCCTACTTGTTGTTCCTAGAGTATTTAAAAGTAGAATGGGAGGCAGAGCCTTCAGTTTTCAGGCCCCTCTTCTGTGGAACCAGCTTCCAGTTTGGATTCGGGAGACAGACACTATCTTTACTTTTAAGATTAGGCTTAAAACTTTCCTTTTTGCTAAAGCATATAGTTAGGGCTGGACCAGGTGACCCTGAATCCTCCCTTAGTTATGCTGCAATAGATGTAGGCTGCCGGGGGATTCCCATGATGCATTGAGTTTTTCCTTTCCAGTCACCTTTCTCGCTCACTATGTATCAACAGACCTCTCTGTATTGAATCGTATCTGTTATTAACCTCTGTCTCTCTTCCACAGCATGTCTTTTATCCTGTCTTCCTTCTCTCACCCCAACCGGTCGCAGCAGATGGCCGCCCCTCCCTGAGCCTGGTTCTGCCGGAGGTTTCTTCCTGTTAAAAGGGAGTTTTTCCTTCCCACTGTTGCCAAAGTGCTTGCTCATAGGGGGTCATATGATTGTTGGGTTTTTCTCTGTATCTATGAAGCGCCTTGAGGCGACTTTTGTTGTGATTTGGCGCTATATAAATAAAATTGAATTGAATTGAATTGAATTGCAGGCTGATCCATTGTAAACAACAAAACAGAAGACAATAATTCCTAAAAATAAGGTTTATTGATGTTGTTTTCACACACAAACTTTGGAAAGTTTGGAAATATTCCACAGATGTCCTTTGTCAGGTGTAGGACTTGGCAGGAAATGGCTTATTTCAGACGGCTTTTCATCAGGTGAGGGAAGTACCTGGATAGAGTGTGTGTATTATCGTAAAAAAGTACTATCCTGAACTTACAAAACTATGGAGGTGCCTTTTTGACTGAAATTTAGAAGATGAAAAAGAACAGTGGAACAATCACCACTTCACCCATATCGTGGTGATATGCCCTTTTAAAATTTACCAATTTCTTTCCTTTTTTAAAGGGTTCTTCCAGTAAGTTATCAAAAAACAGACTAAGCATCCAGGGTACCAGTGATTGTTTTTGTTCCTCTTCCTCATAAATATTAAATTACTGCAGATTATTGTTATTATGATTTAGATTGTCAATCTTGGATTAAGTTTACATGTGCATATGTTGGTTTTTGCAGTTTTTAACAGAGTTTAAATACATTTTTCAGCCCTAAAATTGTCACGTGGATATCTGCTGGACATATGAATTTCTAAGAGATTAAAAATGCTGAACAAATTTGAATTAAAAATGCATAAAACTCCAACCCTCAATAGTTTACTTCAAGGGCCTGTAAGCTCAGAAAATTACAAATAGAATCAAGGTAAAATGGCCTCATTTAATATGCTAATGTTCATGTAAAAAAAAAAAATCCACTGATTCTGATCAGGTAAGAGGCACCAATTTCCTTTGCAGTCTTTACAGCATGCACAGAGATAACATCTAAAACCTTTTACTGATCCCTAAGTAAAAAAAAAAAACTTACTTCAAAATTTACCCCACACCTATACATACATAAAATTTAACCCAGAGATTTTTTGTTAAATGCTCCCTGCAGGGTAAGCTGACTGTGGTAATTTTAATATTAATATTAATTAATGCCACTGTTCCAAAGTACTACAGAAATAATTATAACTTCTAACATGCATCCTGCTATACTGATATGTACTATGCAGTTATATTTAGTATGTTTCTCCCATTTAACTGTTGCTAAGTTGAGCCCACTAATATTGGTTTGATGTGGCAAATCTTTTTTTCTTCATGGCGGAAAAAGTCTTATACTTATAAGTATCTATTATTGTCTTCTCTTTTTTTAAATGCAAGAAGTTTAACTGTAAATTTTGCTGCTGATATGAAAAGCATTTCTGGATTATACCATGTAACTCCTCAAACCAAAAGCTACTGTTTGAAAATTTTAATTAAAATGACTCATCTGTGCTCTGTTTTTCCATTAAATACAATTTTTTCTGGTTTCCATCTTGATGAAGGTGATATCCTCGGTCCATCCATCAGTGGTCTGGACTCACTGATCCAAATGCCTTATGGCTGTGGGGAACAGAACATGATTAACTTTGCACCAAACATCTACGTTCTCCAGTATCTGGACGCCACAGGACAGGATATCCAGAAAACCACCGACCAAGCCATAAACTACATGATGCAAGGTAGAGCAACAAGTCATGCACCATGTTACACATGCCACAGAAGGATATCTGACAAACATGTGGCTACTATTCCTATATTAGTTTTAGCTTTATGAGGATGTTTTCAAATCTGTTAATTAAAAAGGTCAAATTCAAGATCAAATACAGAAAATGTTCAGGTTGGAGATTCATAGTGGGACTTCCCCACACTCTTTTATTCCACTTAGTATCAACCCTCTTTAACTTTTATTTTTTTAAGGTTTGTTTTTAATACATTTTCTTCCTTGATACATACTTAAAGCTGGGCTTGTCTGGGATATTCGAACCAAGGTTAGAACTTTAGCCTTTGTTAATCCCATCTTTGTTTGAAAATTCTGAACTAATTTTCTTGTCAGTAAAGCTGTTGGTGTTCCCTTTCAGTCGATTCACTTGGTACAACACATACAGTGGCTTGCAAAAGTATAGTGCCCCCTTGAACTTTCCCACATTTTGTCACATTACAGCCACAAACATGAATCAATTTTATTGGAATTCCACATGAAAGACCAATACAAAGTTGTATACACGTGAGAAGTGGAACAAAAATCATACATGATCCCAGTCAGTTGCCCATAGACATTGCCTGATGAGTGCTAATGACTAAATAGAGTGCACCTGTGTGTGATCTAATGTCAGTACAAATACAGCTGCTCTGTGACGGCCTCAGAGGTTGTCTAAGAGAATATTGGGAGCAACAACACCATGAAGTCCAAAGAACACACCAGACAGGTCAGGGATAAAGTTATTGAGAAATGTAAAGCAGGCTTAGGCTGCAAAAAGATTTCCCAAGCCTTGAACATCCCACAGAGCACTGTTCAAGCGATCATTCAGAAATGGAAAGAGTATGGCACAACTGTAAACCTACCAAGACAAGGCCGTCCACCTAAACTCACAGGCCGAACAAGGAGAGCGCTGATCAGAAATGCAGCCAAGAGGCCCATGGTGACTCTGGACGAGCTGCAGAGATCTATAGCTCAGGTGGGGGAATCTGTCCATAGGACAACTATTAGTTGTGCACTGCACAAAGTTGGCCTTTATGGAAGAGTGGCAAGAAGAAAGCCATTGTTAACAGAAAACCATAAGAAGTCCCGTTTGCAGTTTGCCACAAGCCATGTGGGGGACACAGCAAACATGTGGAAGAAGGTGCTCTAGTCAGATGAGACCAGAATGGAACTTTTTGGCCAAAATGCAAAACGCTATGTGTGGTGGAAAATTAACACTGCACATCACTCTGAACACACCATCCCCACTGTCAAATATGGTGGTGGCAGCATCATGCTCTGGGGGTGCTTTTCTTCAGCAGGGACAGGGAAGCTGGTCAGAGTTGATGGATGGAGCCAAATACAGGGCAATCTTGGAAGAAAACCTGTTGGAGTCTGCAAAAGACTTGAGACTGGGGCGGAGGTTCACTTTCCAGCAGCACAACGACCCTAAACATAAAGCCAGGGCAACAATGGATGGTTTGAAACAAAACATATCCATGTGTTAGAATGACAAAGTCAAAGTCCAGATCTAAATCCAATCGAGAATCTGTGGCAAGATCTGAAAACTGCTGTTCACAAACACTGTCCATCTAATCTGACTGAGCTGTTTTGCAAAGAAGAATGGGCAAGAATTTCAGTCTCTAGATGTGCAAAGCTGGTAGAGACATACCCTAAAAGACTGGCAGCTGTAATTGCAGCAAAAGGTGGTTCTACAAAGTATTGACTCAGGGGGCTGAATAATTATGCACACCCCACTTTGCAGTTATTTATTTGTAAAAAATGTTTGGAATCATGTATGATTTTGGTTCCACTTCTCAAGTGTACACCACTTTGTATTGGTCTTTCACGTGGAATTCCAATAAAATTGATTCATGTTTGTGGCTGTAATGTGCCAAAATGTGGGAAAGTTCAAGGGGGGCGAATACTTTTGCAAGCCACTGTACAAGAGGCTTGTATGCTTACAAATGGCGAGCCTTCGAGCAATGGTGCCAGAACCGCCACACTCTCTCATTTCAGTGCTCTATTGTGGATGTTTTGACATTCCTGCAGGAGCTGCTGGATAAGGGCCTTTCACTTTCGACAATTAAGATTTATTTAGCAGCTATATCTGCTTGTCATATTGACTTTGACGGGGTGACACCAGGCGCACATCCCCTTGCCATACGTTTTCTGAAAGCAGTTTGCCGGCTGAGACCTGTGCTTAAGTCCAGTGTCCCTGCTTGGGACTTGTCTTTGGTGCTGGAAACCCTTTGTAGCCCACCATTCTGTGGATAAGAAATTTATTTCATATAAGACTACATTACTTCTCGCTTTGGCTTCGGCACCTGATGGCCACAAGGTCATATTGCGTCCAAATGCTGCCTATTTTCCCAAGATCATGCCTGCATCTCTTAGCTCAATGGAGTTTGAGTTGCTGAGCATTTGCTCCCCTCCTTTTGCATCTGACGTGCAGAGGAGGTGCATTCTCTTTGTCCAGTGCGTGTGCTACGCACCTACATTGAGTGCACTCAGAATGTGCGTTTATGTGACCAGCTGTTTGTCTGCTTCAGTCTGTCTAAACAGAGGCTGTCTCACTGGATTATAGAAGTGATCTCACTGGCATACGGCACCAGAGGTCTTGCTTTGTCCCAGGGGGTGAGAGCTCATTCCACCAGGGGGATGGCAACCTCGTGGGCTCTTTTTAAAGCAGTGCCTGTAGCTGATATTTGTGCGGCAGCTAGTTGGGCATCACCGCACAAAATTTTGCGGTTTTATTGGTTGGACGATACTGTCCTTTCTGCTGGGTCTACAGCTCACTAAGGATGTGGTGGTCCGATTCCGGTTTGGTGGTTGCTCTGCAGGGTGTGTATATATTACGGCTGGGAATCGTCACTGATTTCTAGAATCGATTCCGATTCACAAGGTCCCGAATCGATTCGATCCACGATTCGATTCAATTCGATTCGATTTGAATCTCGGAAATTTTGCCTCAGACAGTCAGAAATATTATAATTCAGATCAGTACATTTACATATTTTGTATCTATAAAAAGGAAGCTGACACTCGCAAGACTTTATCAAAGGTGTGAGCATCACTGCAGATGCCTTTGTATCAAAGCAGCTGAAGATAAAACACAGAAAAACATGAAGGTGATTTTCCTGGCCTGGGATTTTATAAAAATATTCTGCAGTACATCAAAAACGAAAGAAAACCATCAATCAACATATGAACATTACCTCTGAAGTTACAGAGGTTTTATTAGAGACAGGGCTAAGCGTTTTGCATTTTGTATAATTTAAAAAAGTTTAAATTTGTTCAGAAGCCTATTGAATGGGAGAAATTAGGTTTTGTTTTCGGAAGTAAGTAAAAGGAAAAAAAAAACAGCGGCCGACAGCGCTGTAGCTGCCTTCACCAGTGTGTAAATGTGAGAGTGAATGAATAGTGGTATTGTAAAGCGCTTTGAGGGGTCCCGAAAAGCACTATATAAATGCAATCCATTATAAATAATGGTAGACTTGTGTGTAACAAGCAAGCGAATAATGCAGAAAACAGATTTCGGGGATAGACGGGAAACTGTTCTTGAAGTACACTGAGAGAGAGTGAGAGAGAGCTGTGCATAAAGTGTGATTTTATTGTGGTGGAAGCAAAACAGCAAAAGTAAGAGGGAGTCCATGACGATGTTTATGTGAAGCGTAGTTTGGATCTTCTTTTGCTGCTGGTTCAGTCAATATTGTTTGGAGAGACATCAAACAGCTTCAGAATCAGCGCAAAAACGGCGTAAACACAAAGCGCGGACCTGCCGAAACATCAGAATCAGCGAGCTGTCGGCTTTCAGCCCTGACCGTGTCCGTGCCGTCGCGTGAGAAAGGTGACATCTCATAAGCATAAGGTGGCCCCACTGAGCAGTTTGGCTCGGTGAAGAGGGGCTATCGAACTGAGGGATGACTATGATGACAGTGGCTATATGTGCAGGCGGGGTCGTGCGCGTGTCATCACACGTCATCTGCCTTAAAGGCGTGAATAAAGGTTTCTTCAGCCAAGACACACGAGGGCGTGATATCCCATACTTATGTGTTTCACCTCGTTCCTCTCCTTCAGGGAACAGAAGTTATAGACATAACTATTTGCGCTGGGGTTTTCATGTTAGAAGTGATAACAACTGTAGTTCCTACTGTGTGTGGTTTCCAAACCCATTTCTTTGATGTTTTATTTGTCTTTGGTTACACCTAGTTACTCAGGTTTGCATATGTTGCTGTATTTCCCTTATGGTAGGTTGAGTTTTCTTTTCGTCAGGTTTGATTTTGCAGCATCTGATCTGAATAGGAGACCAGTGAGGTTCTTGTTTTCACTTTGGCATGATAGATTGTGGAGGTATACACAATGTTTTGGGAACATCTGGAAACTTACCAGAGGATAGATAGGTTTCAGTTGCTATATCAGTACCTGTTTAAAGAGCAGGCCCAGTAAATTAGTTAATAAATATCAGTCCAGTAGCGCTGATGTTTTTAGCCCTGTCCTCAGTACTACAGCAACACAAAATTTCACAAAAAGGAAATTAAACACAAAAAATTCTGCTAGTCATGGTAGTGCTACAAAGCCTTTTTGATTACACAAACCAGGTCTGAATTCTCATGTGAAAAAAAATATGAAAAATCTTTTTTTTTAAATCTCTGTAGAATACAAAGTAGCTTGATCTTGGAGTCATTATATATTCTTTTCTTTCCTGTGGATAGAAAAGATATTCATATATAGACCTTTTTTGTCATGTGTGGTAGCGTTTACACTCAGAATCAGGATCTGAATGCACTGTTGTGCCAGATGTATTTGCTGTTCCAAGATGAGCACTATAGACTTGCTATAGGTTCCTCTTCTTTGCGTTTTTGTTTCTTTTTTTATATATTGGTCTTTTTTACAGTTGAGCTGAAGGAACCTCCTACTGGAAACACTTGACCAGCAGGTTGTGCAGGGGATGTGATGTGTTGTTCAGTATGATCAGGAATTTAGGCTACTTCCTTCATTCAATAATTCCCTCTAGAAGCTTCAGAGTAGTCCCCAGCACAAAGCCTTCCTACTCACCTTGTTCAGCCTCCAACTGTCACTGGCTCTGATGCTGCTTCTCCAAAATGGTAAATGGTAAATGACCTGTATTTGTATAACACTTTTACTAGTCCCTAAGGACCCCAAAGCGCTTTACACATTCAGTCATCCACCCATTCACACACACTAGCTAGCCACAAAGAAAATGTTAACACTGCTAGTAAAAATGTGTTCTTGTTTGCACATTAAAGACCTTAGCTTCCTTAACCTCTTAAGCCCCAAGTCTAACTGATCTCCTGCCTTTTGCCCCCGTATCAGGGGGCGTTGGGGCTTAAGAGGTTAAAAAGTAGACTGTGCTCTGTCCCAAATCCAGGTATTTATAGCTTGTGCTTGGTCCATAGTGTTAGCGTCTTTACATCTTTCACTAGATAGTAATGGTTTTTTAATGGTTTTTCAACCTGGCCCTGCTACATTTCTTTCTCCTTTATCTTCATCATCTACATCTAATTCAGTGGTTTCCAAACTTTTTTTGCTAGGTTCCCCCTTTTTTTTTTTTTTTTACAAGAAAATCCCCCCGGCACAAACATGTCCTCCAACCACACACACACACACACATATATTGTTTTCAAACTCCATTTCAGTTTATTTCACACCTCAAACATTTAGTAATAAAAGTAAACTGCAATAAATTACAGGTAGCAATAAAATAAACTACTATTTTACGCTACATCCACACCTACATGGGTATTTTTGATAAAGTAGCTGATAAAGCATGCGTTTGACCCTTCGTCCACACGTAATAACTCCTGTCAAGTTGGAGATTTTCGAAAACTCACTTTTTGCGTTTACGCGTGGACGAGGAATACGGAGTTCGTCACCCAATGTCAAAGGTATGTGCCTTTTTTCACGTCACGCCGTGGGCCACGTTATTGTTTACATGAGATGAATTTCTACAATGGTAGATAGAGACAAAATACTGTTAATCTTACTATCTGCATTTTTACACTCTTACATATATACACTCAGTTACTATCCCTCCTTTTAGAAGGGCAGAGGCGTAATGGTGTAATTATTTTACATGTAGATGTTTTTTTCCTGTGTAAGAATATTCAACATTGCTGTCAATACATTTTTTCAAAAATGCCTCTCTGTGCAAAATGGGTTCAAAAACATAAACAACTGTGGGATGCTGTTTTGTTTTGATTTGGACAGGGGGAACAAATTGTGGCAGGATCAATCTGATAATATTTATATTCCACTGTAACTTTACAGTATAAAGAGGTAGCATCTCCAAAATGTTAGGAGTAGTTAGTCATTATAAGAAGTGTTTGTGAACTAAAAATCAAAAATGTGGGATACTGTTTGTCTGTGATCTGGACAACCCAGTGTGCTCCTGTTGCAGGACCTACCTTTATGGGGGACCGTTTGTAAAGTGAAACATGCAACATTTTTCCACATTTAGCTCAAAACCTTACAAAAACAGGTTTTTTGAGTTATTTTTTTACAACATTTTGTAAAATATTTGTAATTTCTCATATTTAAAACACACTATTAAATATTAAATCTAAATGTTAAATCTAAATGTTAAATATTAAATCTAAATGCCGCCGCCCGACTTACATTGCACCCGACCCCTACGTTGTCTCCTGCAGGTTGTGGGCCTGCAGGAAGATGGGCCCATGTCCCTTTTTTGGGCTGTGCCTTGCCGGACCCCATGGACTAAGGTCTGGCCTCCCCGGGCCTGGCTCCAGGGCGGGGCCCCCGGTAACCCTATCCCGGGCAGGGTGAACTGTTCTCTCAATGGTCTTTTCATAGGGGTCTTCTGAATCGCTCTTTGTCTGGTCCCTCACCCAGGACCTATTTGCCATGGGACCTCCAAACCTGAGGCCATGGTCCTCAGCCGGAAAAGATTGGAGTGCCCACTCCGGGTCAGGGACGAGACCCTGCCCCAAGTGGAGGAGTTTAAGTATCTCGGGGTCTTGCTCACGAGTGATGGGAGAAGGGAGCGGGAGATCGACAGATGGATTGCTGAAGTGATGCGGACGCTTTACCGGTCTCTTGTGGTGAAGAGAGAGCTGAGTGTAAAAGCGAAGCTCTCAATTTACCGGTCGATCTACCCCTCTACCCTCACCTATGGTCACGAGCTGTGGGTAGTGACCGAATGAAGTTCGGCCATTTGGGAGGGGCTCAGAGTAGAGCCGCTGCTCCTCCACATCGAAAGGAGCCAGTCAAGGTGATTCAGGCATCTGATAAGGATGCGCCTCCTGGGCAAGGTTTTCCAGACATGTCCCACCGGGAGGAGGCCTCGGGGCAGACCCAGGACACGCTGGACAGATTATATCTCTCGGCTGGCCTGTAAACACCTTGGTGTTCCCCCGGATAAGCTGGAGTGGAGAAGGTGGCTGGGGAGAGGGAGGTCTGGGCTTCTCTGCTTGGGCTGCTACCCCTGCGACCCGGCCCTGTATAAGCAGAAGAAAATGGATGGATGTTAAATGTTAAATCTAAATATTATATTTAAATCTAAATGTTAAATGTTAAATATAAATGTTACAGGAAACTAAATATTTAGCTAACATGCAAATTTATTGTATGGCTCAACGGAAATACCAAAATAAAAGCTTTATGAAAAACTCCAGTACAAAAGTGTGCCGGTAGTGGTCAGATTGTGTTTGCTTTCCAATGATGGTCACTTCTCACCACCATGAGCTGCCTCACTTCTTGTCTACCAGGACGTCCAGTGATTTAGCTGAAAAAATCCAAAGATCCGTTTTGTCAGCCATCCAAAGGTTCAGCAGTACTGGACTCTCGGCAGCTGCAGTCTCCGCTTCACAATCGCTGCAGCACATGTCCAGCCAAATCGCTGGACATGTTCATGCTAAATGTTGTAAAAAATGACAAAAAAAAAGTTTTTGTAAGGTTTTGAGTTAAATGTGGAAAAAAGTTGCCGTTGATTTCAGCATGTTTCACTTCACAAACGGCGCCCCACATACCTTGGCACTTGTGCAGGTGAAGCCAAAGGCAAGATATGTTTCATCAAATTTTCTAGTCTTTGACTTGGTTTGGAAACATATTTGGCAATGCTTCATCTGCTTTGCATTTGTGTGGGAGCCCTGTCAAATACCGGTCCATTATGTGAGCAGTGTCCTTGAGTTCCTTTTTTTCTTTTTTTTAATTCATACCCCGGGTGCCTCATAGTTTAGGAACATCTGATCTAATTCCTCTTGGTCACACCCTGTTGAATAAACACATTTAAAATGCACATCTCATTTATTTCTCTAGGTTAAGAACCTCTAGATTTGTCATTTGTCTTTGCCTTTTTTCCCATCATCTGATGTCCTCTTCACCAGGTTATGAGCGGGAGCTCACCTTTCAGAGAGCAGATGGCTCCTTCAGCGCCTTTGGAGAGCAGGACTCATCTGGAAGCACCTGGTATGTGATAAATACAAATGTCTGTCTAAAAAAAACCATCAGTAACATGCTCATATAACTGAAAAACTCAGGAAAACTAATAGCAGATAGTCTCTTTGCACAGGCTCTCTGCTTTTGTGCTGAGGTGTTTCCTGCAGGCACGGCCCTTCATCAACATTGATTCCAATGTGCTGCACAGTGTGGCAGCTTGGATCGCCAGCCAGCAAGGGCATGATGGGAGTTTCTTGGAGCCCGGCAGGGTGATCCACACCGAGCTCCAGGGAGGCCTGGACGGGCCTGTTTCTCTCACGGCCTACGTCCTCATCGCCCTGCTGGAAGACGCTAGCGTCAAGGTGAGATGCCATTGTTTAGGCACACTTTCCAGGGACATTTTGAGAGTTTAGAGCTTAATCAAAACAGAACAAACAGCCTCCAACACTGGTGTGGGTCCGCCTCTCAGACTGAAACATGGGGAGCAATTTTATATTCAGCTTTTCCTTTGCTGAGTTAGAAATATTTTTAATATTTAATACTTATTTTAGTTTGATTGGCTTTTAACTCTTTAAGATTATATTTCTGTCATACCTATTTTATTGAGCTATGTGTCTCCTTATTTAAGTTCCTTTTTATATATTTTCTGTTTATTATGGTAACTTTTAACTGTAGTTACAAAATAATTGCTGAACTTTAGGATAAACAAAAAAGGTATTGTGTTAACTTGTGACACATGTTTGGGTGGTGACTCATATTTTGAAGTCAAAACTTTCCATCTGCAGTCATTTATATTTGGAAGCAGCAAGCACATAACAGAGCAGGCATAAATGGAGAAGATATGCCACAGAAGTCTTAAAAGCATAAAAACAATGACCTGGGGTGGAGATGGGTTGCAAAGTGCCTTGCAGAGTGGCTTGCAGAGGCAGTAGCAACAATGGACAGGCTGAAGAAGCTTAAACAGTGTTCACTTTATAAGAGTTACCAAGTAGACGTACAAAAAAACTTCTTGTGCATTTTAATTATCTAGGCTTCTGTAGTATTTTTAATGTAAAAATCAATTTAAAAACCAAAACTGACCATGCCTTATGGTTATTATCATTAACCAATCAAAGAAGAGGAATTCATTTTTAAATATTGTCTCTGTTTTCCTCACATTAATGGGTAAGATCTAATTTGGCCTCACATTGTTACATGTGCCTGTACCAACCTGTCGTCTCACCTACTGCTGCCCTATTCCATATCTGTCAGGCTCAGTATGAGACCAAGGTGTCTGCAGCCGTGATGTACCTGGAGACCCATCTTGCTCTTGGTGTCTCCAGCAACTACAGCCTCAGTCTACTCACCTACGCTCTGGCTTTGGCAGGGAGCTCCAAAGCCCAATCAGCACTCAATAATCTGACTGGACGAGCTGAGATAAGAGGTACAACAGCAGCTGTGTCTTAAAAGCCAGTTTAACATTTGGGGGAAATAAGCTTTCTCTGGAGGTTGTTATAACTTCATGCACCTAATTCTCATAGTTTCATGCAAATCTACATTATTTGATTGTGAACAGAACTGTTACATTCAGTTAAAAACATTTTTGGATCATACAGTGGTTTTACTTGAAGAATGGTGTCCTTTAGTCTTTGTATGATTAATTAGTCTGTATAATAAAAATCACTATTATAAATAATTATTTCTTATTTTGAAAAGTTCATAGCCAGAAAATTCTGTTGTAATGGTAATGTTGCAGACAGCTAGACAGGACCAAGCTCCAACCTCCAGGTCAGCTTAATGAGGCCTAGAAAATAAGCCTGTCCGCTATGCCTCACCTCTGGTAATTTTAGTGACTGAATCGGATGTTGTTTCTTTTATTGGTGTCTTTCTCAGCATTTTAAGGGAATTATCCGAGAGTTAGCATGGCTGGAAAAACAATCCACTTCTTGGCTTTGACTTTTAGCTATTTGTGGGAGTCTTTACCCCAAATATTTTTTTGATCACCTTGCTTCTCTTTTTAAAAAGAAATCATCTGAATTATTCCCTGTCTTTCTGTGAGCAGACGGTGTGCCGATGTGGTTCTCCCTGGATGACGGCCTGTCCTCATCGTGGCAACCTCGTTCTTCTGACATTGAGATGGCATCCTACGTGGTGCTGTCTCATTACAAGCTGAACTCAATCCCAGAGGGTCTGAACCTCATGAAGTGGCTCAGCAAGCAAAGAAACCACAGAGGAGGATTTGGAAGCACTCAGGTCAGATCTTAACTCCAAACAGAAGTACATGAATGTAATCTTCAAATTATTAAGATTGTACCAAACCTTAAAAAAATATTTTTTCACGTTATTATAGAAATAGGGGTGACATGGGTCGCGAGATTGAGACACAGGCATTAGAGTCTCTTCATGCGTGTTTTGTTTGGGTTTTTCACGTGGAATTACCAAAAATAGAGAGGGTATAGCCTAACATTTGAAACAGGAAAAGACCGCCGTGTGATCGATTTATTTCAACAAAGTAACTGTATTTTAAATATCATCTTTTAAACGGTAACTGTAACGCAATACAGTTACTCATATTTTGTATTTTAAATACGTAACGCTGGTACATGTATTCTGTTACTATATATATATTCATTCCCCACTCACCTCTGTGGGCGGTCAATCCCTCAAGCTCGGGTCCTCTACCAGAGGCCTGGGAGCTGTCCTCTATGTCTGCAATGTTGCCCTCTGGTAGTTCGATCCCCTCAGTTCTGATTACCTTCCCTCTCTTTGTTATCATCCGACTACACTTGTCAAAAACTACATATGTCAAAAAGAAGAGCTCATGCAGAACTTAATGCATTGTGTTTATCTGTGCCATGGAGCTCTATCATTATCCAAAAATGATTAAAAAGACATCAGTGGACAGGGCTGCCCTGTTCCTCTAACACCATAAACAGACTCATTGTAGTTTATTTAGATTCAGTCCACCTTCCTGCTGGCCCGAATTGTCACTGGAGCCACAAATGTTGGCATACATCACTGACTGTGATTGTCTTCTTTCCAAATCTCTGCAGTGGAGTTTGGGAGAGTAAAGTTCGCCTGAGCCACAGGGACACAATAACCACATGATAACTATAGACATGCGAGGATGAAATAAACCAGAACAAAGACGTCAGGGGGAAAAAAAAGTCACACAGGCTTTTGATTTCTGCATCATCTTCTTTTTAACACCAACAAAACATAAAACAGACTTGTTGGCCCTGTCAACTCTAAATAAAGGACTCTTTCCTCTACTGGTTAAACTGGATTCATGTTTAAAAAAAAAGTCCCCAACTGTGGTTATATGTCACATCAGAGGGCAACTGTGGCCGTCTGGGTATGTAGTGACTAAAGACTTATTAACCTCTTAGCACACATGGCCACTCGTACATGCAGAACATGCGAGGCAGATGGGGAAACTGCCAGTAGATCCAAATACAGCACAGTGAGTAAAGCCCAGTGAGGCGTTGTCTGGCAAAGATTTTCTCTAAAACAGATGCACAGACATGTGCTGAATAGCAGACTCCCATCCTCAGCTGTAAACAGGAAATCAGCAATGAATATCAAAGCAAAGGATCATCAGGGATTGAAATCCCCCATATCACAGACACACGTTTGCTTACATGTACCATGTGACCGCGAGTCTCGTTTCTCTTTCAGGACACAGTTGTGGCTCTCCAGGCTTTGTCTATGTTCGCGGCTCGCATTGGGTCGCACGACACTGACGTCACAATCAGGGTGAACATCGACCCTTCGACCACTGTCGCCTCCTTCCAAATCAACAACGAGAACTACCTGCTCCATCAGAGCCAACAGGTACACAGATCAGCCAGCGTTATCGGAAAACAGTGGCTGAAGTATTATCCAGCAATATTTGTTGGAATGTCAGATATCGGCTGGTTATTGAAGGCTGTCAGCAACTGATCAGAGCCGAGTTCATGGAACAGTGAAACAAATGATTACATCCAGCATGTAATATTATACAGATATATTCAGCTCTGTGATATTCCCTCATATTGAAAGGAAAAACGTGGAACTATATTATATTTCCTAAAAATGCCCTAAAAGATTTACTGCTTGGTGTGAGTCAGTCTTCTAAAAGGAGTTGGCTACTCCTTTTAGTCCAGTTAAGGACTTAATTTAGTTTTTAACAGTTGTTTAGTGCACAGCAATAAAAAAAATCTGCAATAATCTGTCAATAAAAACATAGAGATTGTTTTTTATGCTTTAGATTACTCCAGAAGAAAGTTTAATCCTGCAGGTGACAGCAGAAGGTCGTGGACTCGCCTTGTTTCAGGTAACAAGACATGTCACTCGTCTAATAGCACTTCCTGCTGGTCTGTGTTCAGTCTGCTGAATGGTATAATAGTAAGAAGTACAATAGTTGTTCAGATTATGTCAGAAACAAAGCCACTTAAATTGTGGTAGTTAAAAAGTTAAAGAACAGAAGCACATATGTCAGACTGCCCACTGGGTCAATGCTGCAGAAAGCTTTAGTGAAATTCTGCAGAAGCTACTTACACCAAGTACTTTTAACTAAAGAAACGATAAAGAAGCTGCATTTTTCCTTAAAACTTCTGCGTGATTCTCATTCTTATTCTGTAAATTTGGTTCTTCTCTTCCTTCAGCTTAACGTTTTTTACAACGTCAGGAACAAGGAGATGAGGAGAAGGAGGCGAGAAGCTGGCGAACAGGAAGCGTTTGAGCTGTACATCGAGCTGGTCGACAGCGAAGTAAACTCTGCACATCTGTACATCTGCACCAGGTGAGCGGGTCGGCATCTGTTTCTTCACATGCCAACAGCTTGATGCAACAGATTCATCAGCACAGCAATCAGCAGGATGTGTGAGAAGCGTTTCCAGCGATCATCGTCTGTTTACAAACAATAAAACATAATCAGCCAAAAACACCAGATGTCAGTTTGACAGCAGACCCAAGAAAAACTGAAACATTTGTTAGAAATAACCTTTTTGAAACCAATATATCTCCAAATATATTTTTTCACTTTTGGAAAGTGCCTAAAACAATACAGAGATAACTTCTAATCACTGTGGTTATTTGGTCTTTGCTCTGACAAGTTTGCTGTTCATCAAGAAATTATTTTTTATTGCTCCTTCTTTTTAAATAAATAAAATTTATCATTTATTGTCGGTAAATTTTACCCTAATTATGTTTATACTCTTGAGAAAGTTCCAAAGACAAATAAAGAAGTACTTTATAGCAATTACATTTATTATTTTAATTTACAAGAAAGAGTCAAATAAAATTTGATTTAATTAGACTAACATTTTGAATATCATTTTAATGTTTTTTTTTTCTTTTCCTTTGTGTGGTGTTGCGGTCCTCTGCAGGCTGGTGTATGGTGTGGGCCTGAATGCAACGGGGATGGCCATCATGGAGGTGGGGCTGTTGAGTGGCTTCAGTCTGTCGCCGGTTGGCATCGAGACTAACGACGTTGTAAAGAAAGTGGAGACGCAGCCGGGAAAAGTCATCCTCTACCTGGACTCAGTGAGCGGCTCACAAACACTGATGTGTCTGAGTGTAAATACTGAAGCTTAAGTTATAAATTTATTTCCAGGTGACAACGCTGGAGATGTGTGTCCAGATTCCTCTGATTATTGAGTATAAAGTTGCCAAAGTCCAGGAAGCTACGGTCGTCATCTATGATTACTACGAACCAAGTAAGACTTCGCTCATATGCTTATATTAATGGATAATCTTTTTACTCTCCCCTGCTAATACCGTGTTTTGCCCAATAAAATCAAAAAACTCTTATTTAAAATGATATATAATTATAACACAAAAGACAAAGTGTTGTTGTAACAACATGGTGGAAACTCTCTCAAATGTATTCATTCGTTGTATACACGTGACATTGTTTCAGACTGAGAATGAATTGAGGTGCAAACTGTTTTAACTCTTTCCCCTTATAGACCAGCTCTATTCTGATTAGTTGTCCGCCGTTAATGGAAGCTGGGAGTGGGGGGCTTCTGTGCAACTAGCCAAAGCAGTGTGGCAGGGATGACTGTATTATCTTAACAACATCATAAATAGCAGAAAGTAGAAAAAATTGCCTGAAACAGAGCATTTAGAGCAGTCTGAAGGCTGAGCTGGATCCTATGGCTCACAGAGATCACTTCTGTGTGTACTCACCTCATTATATGAAGCTTATATGAATATGAAGACCACATTCAAGTTCATGAACAAATAACAATTAAACAGTATACTAAGTGTTTGCACAGGGACACAGTTGTTATCATTTTCCCCTGAAAACGAGGGACTGTATAAAACAATGTAATTCCTAAACAGTTAATGCAATATTGTAATTAAGCTCATCAAAGTCAAAGTGAAAATCAGCACTTTAACCTCACTGAGGCTGTTTGATCCACTGTGGTAGTAAACGGAAGCAAAATGACACAATAAAATGCACGATTGTGTAGAAACATATGGACCTAAAGCAGAACATGTCCACTTTTATTTTTTCACTGTCAGTTTTGATGTTTTTATAATCTTGCATATGGGGAAAATGCATGCAGCATGATCCAAACCAGGACAGCCTGTCATGTCCATGTTAACACACCGAGGACCTCCACTGACGTTTTATGAGTTTTTTATGCTTTTGTTTGGCAAGAGTTTAGCGCTGTGTGTTCGCCCAATCATGCGAAAAACCTGTGATTAAACAAAATGTATTGGCCTGAATGATTGCTACAAGCCTTTTTCTCTAGAACAGGGGCGTCAAACATAAGGCCCCAGGGCCATAATGGGCCTGGCAAAGACTCCAATCTGGCCTGGATCAGGAAATCTGGAAAATTAGAAGGAGTGCACACATTTTTGAAGTTTTAATTGTATTTTAAAACTTTTACTATTGATGACCCCCCCCCCCCCCCCCCCCCCCTCGCTCCCATTGCCCATCACTCTACACTAGGGGTGTGCAACTCCAGGCCTCAAGGGCTGGTGTCCTGCAAGTGTTAGATGTGTCCTTGATCCAACACAGCTGATTTATATGGCTAAATTACCTCCTCAACATTTCTTGAAGTTCTCCAAAGGCCTGGTAATGAACTAATCATTTGACCCAGGATGAGATCTGAAACCTGCAGGACACCGGCCCAGATAAACAATTAAATGACAGAAAGTTCTAAATTTTTAATGTCTAAAAATGTACACTTTTATACAGTGGATTCAGAAAGAAAAAAGAAGAAATTTTCTTTGAATTAACCAAAAATGTGTATTTTATAATTATAGGACAGTCTGGGCAATGAACCAACTTTCTCTGTAATTTCACACATTTATCATGTAGTTTTGCTGCTCCAGCCCACTTGAGATAAAAGAGTTTTGAGTTTGACATTACTGCTTGTGACGTAATCAAAAATATTTACATTTTAATTTAATAATAAATTTTTACATGTTTTGTGATAAACCAATAAATTGGGTATCAAAATAAAGTTTAAAAATAAAAGCAGAAGTATGTAAGAATGATTTTCAGTTTAAAATATACTGCAAAACTGAAAATTTACTGATAGCCGCCAAATTTTACAGTTACAGTGGTCCCTCGCTATAACGTGGTTCACCTTTGCGGCCATGCTGTTTTGCAGATTTTTGGGGGGCAATTTTGCATGCTTTTATTTGTTTATTTATTTTACAGTGCCTTTTGTTCTGCGTCCTGATCGGTTGTAGACCATTGTCAGTAAATCTTGTGCCGTGGTCCTGTACAGTACAGAATGCGTTCAGCTTGTCAAATTTACATAAATCTATAAATAAATAGCAGACTCTGAAGTGCTGTACTGTATGTTTGTAAGTTTTCAAATCAACGAACACAACAATGTCGATGAAACATTTTGCACCGTCAAAGGAACCTGTGGTAGCACCCAAAAGGCAGAGGAAGATGCTACCATCGCATAAAAAGTTGGACTTATGGACATGCTAAAGGAAGGTAGACGTTTTTCGGACCATAAGGCACACCGGTTAAGCAAAGCAAAATAGTCAGATAAGTCAAACTTGATTCAACTCATTCTTCTTGCTTCCCCTACAATTGACCCATTAATGTGTTTGATCAAAGGGTTAATTAAATTAAAGGGTTTGATCTTTGGTTTCATTCTATAATACTGGACTTATTTTTCTATGAAGATTTGAACTTTGAGAGTGTTTAAACAGGAGAGAAAAGTGTGAAAATGTTCATGCCTGTCTGAGAAAAGTGTATAAAGTGTGAGGGGTTTACAGCCTTAAAACATCTATAATAATTGTAAAAAATAAAGTTGGCTTCTTCGCAGATTTCACCTATCGCAGGTTATATTTAGAACGTAACTCCCGCGATAAACGAGGGACCACTGAAAATAAAAATCATAATATATATAATATATCTGAAAACTGGTGATTTTGTTTTCATCCTTCCCGTCTCAAACATCCTCCATCTTTAATCATTAAAAAGAAACAACAGAAATACAAAGGCAGAAACTGAAACCGTTGATCTCTAAACCTTCACCTCCTCCTGCAGGGCGGAGGATGGCGAGCACATATACGTCGCAGTGGAGGAGCAGCATATCCTCCTGCTCACTCTGCGGGGACAGCTGCAGTCAGTGCAACGCAAACGGCGACTTCATTCCCGACGAAGCCATCTTCAATGCATCAAACAGGAACAACGTCCACTTCAATCTGGGTGGTTTTCTGCCCATACTGCTCCTCCTCTTCGTCATCTTTGAATTGTAAACATGTCTAAACAAAAAGCTGCACATATAAATCTGTCAGTCTCGGTTCAAGGCTGTGGGGTTCTTGTTTTGTTTCAGACTAAAATAGAAAACTGTGTTAGAGATGCAGAAAGTCACAGGACTCTTCTTTGTACTGTCCAAAAAATAAATGTGACTGATAAATTTTGATTTCCGTTGCAGGTTTTCTTCCCTTTGTTTCCTCATTTTAAACTCACCTACACTCACCGACTGTACAGTTGTGCTGAAGAAGCATGTGTGTACCTGTGAAAAGAAGGCTGTTGCGCGTGACAGGATATGAACAACACTTGGTTCACAATAATGTTAGCAGCTGGGCGTTTCTTTTGTCTGTAGAAGCAAACATTTAAATATGATTTTGAGGTGAAGTTCCCCATTAAAAGCTTATACAGGAACATGTTTTGGTCCAAACAGAGATCATTCAGGTTCAGAGGCGTGTTCAAAAAGTCAGAGTTTTCACTGTCACCAAGGTCGCGCTCTTTCAATCGAATCCTATGAACTTACAAACTGCTCTGCAGGAGGTTAACTTCAGAGTTTGGTTTAAATCGGCTCCACATTTCACTGATTCTGTTACTTAAAATCTGTAAGTGTGATATAAGTGCTCTGGGGTATTTTACTATCTGCAGCACAAACTGAATTTCCTGGCAATTTATTGAGTATGTATTCAGCTGGTGATGAAGATATTCTATAAATATGTTTTCACACTTGGTCCTAATCTGCTGCCAAGTCTGTTGTACACTGCTGGAACTGCAGCTAATCGAGTGCAGGTTACATGTATGGTATTTATCATGGAAAATATTCAATGAGTGAATCAGTGAATTTATTCTCACACCTCCTTTATGAGGTGATTTATGTTATAAAGAAGCGTCAATCGCTCAAATAAAAGTATGAACTCACGAATTCACAAGATGTGATTTTCTGCTGCGTTGCTCTCTTGGCTTTGTGGCAACACCAGTGTTTCATTTTGCTTTTATACTTCTTTATGTTATTTACCAGCTCCGATCTGATAATGTGTCTGACTGAAGTCGATGTGCTCAGCTGATTATTTTGTGCAGAAGAGGAGTCAAAAGATTATTCATGTTTTAAAGAGTGAGCACAGAGCCTGAAGCACAAAGTGTGGGTTCATAGAAAACAAGCAGCGTGAAGGTAAAATATCCTTGACATTGTGCCTATTGTGGATTTAATTAAAAGTGACCATAAACAGAAAGTAATGAGCGCTTTTATATCTGAGATCAGAAAAAAACTGCAGTATTTGGGCTCTAACACCTGTATTCACCTTGATCTCTAATTTATTAGATGCTGCTGCCTCAACTCCACTCTCCTCTTGCGCTTCCCTCATTCCTCAGCTCATTGCTGGTGGATCAGACTGATACAGGGATGTGTATTTAGGGACATGAAAAGGTTATAGGATAAAGGATAGCAGCCTTTGAGAAATCTGACTGGACCCAGGAAACTAACGAGGGTGAGACCAATAATCAAAAGAGGGAAGAGAAAGGCAAAAATCCTGGACACACAAAGAACGTGAAAGAAAACAGAGAAGACAAGCAACCAGGTGAACACTAATGACCAAGAGTAAGAATATTTAGTAAAAAACACAAAAACTCAAATGCAAAGCAGGAATCCATGGGTGGGGCAGCTGGAGACTATCCCAGCTGTTTTAGGTCACAAAAATATGTTCGACTCCCTCCACCTGCTTGAACTTAACTGCAGCAGAAACATGTTCTGATCGTCATTTATGCAAAAACTTCATCCTCACAGTTTAAGCGTCTCTTTGATCACTTGAGTTTTTTGAGCGGCTTGCTGTTTTTCTCCACGACTAAAAGATTATGAATGACGGAAAATGAAACATTAAATTTAAATTTATTCTGCGGGCATTAAACGTGTCCGCGATGAGACAAACTGAAGCAGGAGGTTGAGCAGCACTCTGAGTCCTTTCATAAATCTACACACAAAAGCTGGTACGATGCCACGGCAGCACCATAAATCTGTGCGACAATCAAAGTGACCGAGGCATAAACATTAACGACAAAGCCTCTATAAAGTTTAAAGCCCCGCCGATGATGGAGCGCTCCGACAGCGAGGCAGGCTGAGAATATTTGACCCACGTGTGCACACGAGAAGCAGCTGGGATCGATAATATCTGCCTTTTCATGGCCTCATTACAGCTGACCTCCACTCAGGGTGCACCATAGCGGTCACCTGAGGGTTAAACGTGATCAGGGCATTTCTCAATCTTCAAAATTATAACATAAACTCTGAACACAAAGTAAACAATATTCAAAGTGACAAGTGAAAAAAGCCCCAGAAGGTCAAACTCATCGAGACACTGATCGGACCACACCGTGGGGTTATAATGCTGACGTCAGAGCGCAGAGAGGTTATGTTTACATCAGTCCAAGAAAACAAAGTTCACTATGAAAAAATGAATAAAATAAAATGATTTCTAAAGTGTCGTTTGAGAGTCAAAAATGGGGTCCAGTAATACTACGTGGACACTGCGTGGCCAAACTAGTGTATATTTCTCGCTTGGAGGAGACGTCTGATTGGGTGACTATTGGACGTACAAACAAGGCCAACATCTGTGTGTTTATGGCTTTGCTTTTGCAATCTATGACCTATTTTCACGTGGGAAGATACAGAGTCTGTTCCAACCATGTTTACTAAGAGTGAAGACAAGTGGGAGTGGAAAATGCTTAGAAAAGCTTTTATTATAAACACATATGAAATGGAAAAGATTTTTTTAATCTTCCAGGTGAGGATGACAGACGTGCAACTGACGAAAGGCTTTGGTTGTCAGTGAGTCTGCATTTCTCTCTTAACTAACCGTGTAAGGAGTGTGAAAGGGTCTCTGAATGTCCTTCCAAAGTTTAGCAGCAGTCCAGCAATCTTTGAGATATTATAGATAAAGTAAAGGGGAAGCCCAACGGAACGACTTGGCAATCCCTGCAAACAGCTGGCCTGAAAACAGGATGGCACATTCCATGTTCAAGCGGTATTCCCTGTCAGAATCTGTGCTGTCATGATAAAGCACAAATTTCCTAGTTGGAAAAGCAAGGTGTGAAAGTCACACTTTCTCTGTGGAAAGTAGAAAGTTTGAACCACAAACACAGACGAACACACAAACTGTTCTGCTGGAACGGCCTGCATATTAATCAGCCCTGACACGGTGTATCAGATTCTGTCGGGATATAAATGTAGCCGCTAAACTGGTGGACCTAACTCTTAACCACCACGTCCGTATATATACACAAGCGGAAAAGGGAGTGAGTGGGTCAGCGCTCGGAGAACAGAAACTAAGCCAGCTTTAAACACACCATTTATTTTTAGGGTAAAACACAGTCAGAACCCCCAAATACAGGCTAAAATCCCCGCTACACAATAAAAATAATGTTCGCAACCCGCTAAAAGCCCTGCCGGCAGGAATAACTATACACTAAAAACCAAAAAATAAATAAATGTTTTTTTTTGTATGATAAAAACTTCCCCCCAGAGTCCTATATTCCCTCTTGTCCAGCCACACACATGCGGGCAAATGTTCCTTAGATGGAGAAGAGACAGGAGAGGAACTCCTCTTCCGGGATGGTAAAACTCGCCAGCAGCAGGCCAGGGAGGAGGCTCCTATCTTCGCCTGACGGTACGCGGCCGCACAGTCCAGCCACTCTCCGCACCTGCACACGGCCTCCCTCGCAGCCCCGCCCTGAGACAACAGACACGGGCCAGCAACGTTGTCGGCGCAGCCGCTGTTATCCTCCCCCGGCAAAGCTACGCTTAGCGCCCAACAGTGGGAAAGCGATACTCACAAATGCAGGCAGAGGCGTCCCCCTGCCCTACTGTGGATTTCACGCGTTGCCTCCCACTGTTGCTATTTTGTCCGTCTGGACTGGATCGCCGGGTTATGCTGGCCGATCGTCGGCTATCTCGTGCCGTCCCACAGGCAGGCCGGTCTTTCTTTGCAGGTGCTGGGCTACACATGTTTTGTTTCCTGCTCCTCGTGTGTCTCTCCTCTCTCCTCTTTGTGCTCACCATTTCCCTTAAGTCCGTTTGGTGGCTGATAGGCCACCTCGGGAAACGCCCCCACATCACAGGTGCCTACAATTGTCCGCTTAATACACAGTGGAAAAAATACTATACAACAACACCAAACACGCACTATAAATATGGGGATAAAATCATGCAATAAAAATATCAATAAAAACATGCAATATCCCTATTACAATAAAAACATGCAAATAAAATCGACACTAAACAAAATATAAAAAACACAATTTTCCACTGTGTGACATAAACACGACCACAGAGGCAACATGTTTCCTCCAAACACCGACCCCACCAGTGCATCATCTGCCTGCACAGCAAGAACACTACGTTCAATCAACACGTGCGCTGCAGAGCTCATTCTCAGTGTGGGAGCTTCACGATTGCACAGCACCAGCGCTACCATATTTTAGGACAAAGAAGAGATGAGTCAGTCCATCATTCTGACATTGGAGACATCTGGGTTCAATCAATGGCGGAGGTTGGAGCAGAAAAGTTGTTTCTATTGGACAAAAATCTGACAATGCACTCGCATCCTCAGGGGAGCTTCAGTTCCTGAACAGAAATGTGGCGAGATTTCGTTTGAGCTTGTTGAGCTTTGCATGATAAAAAGCAACAGATTCTTTGAGTTGACTCTCAAAATGCTTCAAATTACCCTGAAATTTGAAGTAAGTTCTCTTTAACTCATGCCAAAACCCATTAAATCAATCAAGGAGGACACTCAAACCTCACTTGTTTATGACCTTTACCATCAGCGCAGTGGGGGGAAAAAACGTAGAATTTTTTATTAATATCAGTCTCTGCTATAATCAGGTGTTTTCACTTTCTGCCTAACTGAAGCTCTCCTCTGGACTCAGTGCACACTTTACTTGTTTTCTTCAGTGGCTTCTTCTGTATCTCTACGCTCTGCCTGATTAGCTTCCTGACAGCATTTATATACAAAAGAATGAGTGATTGTGTGTGATTGTGGTGGTTTGAGTTTTGTGGGTTTATAATTTATTTTTGCGTTCTAGTTTTATATTGTTTCTTTTTTTTCAGTATGGTATTATTTCAGAGCACTTTGGAGTATTGCTTGTTACCTTTTGTGTCCACTTGGTCCCGGTGTTATCTCTGTATTTAGTCAGTCTTGTCTCTGTGTGTTTCCATTTCTGTTCTGGTCTTATGTTATTTTCTCTTTTATTTTAATCGTGTCTCATCTCGTGCGTTTGCTTTCCCTGGCTCATTACTTGGATTCTCTTCAGCTGTGTTTCTCAGGTGCTCTGCTTTGCCCTTACCTCAATATGTACTTTAGTCCTCAGTTTGCTTCTTTTCTTTGTCATTTAGTCCCTCGTTCTGCTGTGCTGTGTGATTTCCTGCTTTGTGTTCCCGTTTCTTTTGATCAGTGTACCCCTTGGTTTGTGTTTTCTCTGAATCACTGTGGACTCTTTAATTTTAGTTCAGCTAAAATAAAGACTCACTTACTTTTCTGAGTCCAAGTTCAGAGTCATGCATATTGGGCCCAAGACCTCCCTATCACAGCCCTTCACATATAAGACTGTTCCCACACATACCCTCAGTCTTAATGTAAAAGTGATAAAAGCCATCTTTGAACCACCAGGGCAGTTACTGAGCAGTGATTTTGAGCAGGCTTTGGGTCAATAGAGAGCGAGAGCCATAAATGTCATTTCAGTAGTCACATGGGACACAAAAACTACACAGAGACTAAACTTAAAAAATGCTTTAAACGTTTGACCCTAAGTAATTAAGTCTCTTTTCCCCTTTTCTTCAAGCAGTCTTTAGGAACAGTTCCTCAGGCTTCCCGTGGTACATTCAAAGCTCTTTAAATGTCTTTTCTTTTGCCCTCTGTCAGGATGATCCTGCACTGCAGCAGATTCCAGGCACAAAATCAGAGGTCTCTGTCAATTCAATTCAATTCAATTCAATTCAATTTTATTTATATAGCGCCAAATCACAACAAATGTCGCCTCAAGGCGCTTCATAGATACAGAGAAAAGCCCAACAATCATATGACCCCCTATGAGCAAGCACTTTGGCGACAGTGGGAAGGAAAAACTCCCTTTTAACAGGAAGAAACCTCCGGCAGAACCAGGCTCAGGGAGGGGCGGCCATCTGCTGCGACCGGTTGGGGTGAGAGAAGGAAGACAGGATAAAAGACATGCTGTGGAAGAGAGACAGAGATTAATAACAGATATGATTCAATACAGAGAGGTCTATTAACACATAGTGAGTGAGAAAGGTGACTGGAAAGGAAAAACTCAATGCATCATGGGAATCCCCCGGCAGCCTACATCTATTGCAGCATAACTAAGAGAGGATTCAGGGTCACCTGGTCCAGCCCTAACTATATGCTTTAGCAAAAAGGAAAGTTTTAAGCCTAATCTTAAAATTTCCAAGTCCAGAAGCGTGCACCATGAGGAACCATTAAGATCCACTATGCAGAACCCTCAAACACCCACACCTGTGGTAGAGGACCCGAGTTTGAGGAACACACACACCACCCTCTGAGTGGTTGAAAGGGATTTTTTTTTTTTTTTAAATTTTGAGCAGTGACTCAAGACTGTATTTCTGTATTTACACAAAACGTTCTATTAGCCTTGCAGCACTGGTGGGACGGTTCATGTACAAAATGAGAAGCTCTGGCAGGACACAGACACATTTGTGCTTTATAATGAAATCATATATGAAGAAGTGTAATGCACGGATAATTTTATACATATATAACTGTGTGCGTATATATATAAAAATATGCACACAGAAAAAATGCTTCCATTGTTCCCATCTCCACCAGTAGGTGGCAAGATTGCCTTAGCTAAAAAACAACTCAGCGCCCTCCCCCACCCCTCTCAAAATCTGCAACTTTCCATGACACAAAGGTATCAACGGGAAACTTTTTATAGAGGCTTTCACATGAGCTGCGTACACCGAGGCCGTTTGAGCACAGAGCCTCTCTGGCTGTCACCGTTAATGGGAGGCAGATGGACCTGGCTCGAAACGTTTCAGACTAATGAGGGAAATATGGAATCAGTGGAGGTTTCACACAAGCAGGCAGACGTGATGCTCATTGTATATTTTGCTCTGTTGCTGTCAAATTGGGGAGGGGGGGGGGGGGGGATCCAGTTATTCTGCTCAGATTAATGTAGCCCGACATTCTGAGAAAGATAAGTTACACCACAACCAACAACAAATCTTTGCATTCACCGAGATTTAAAAGGTGACAGTCTCACTTTCGAGCACATAAATGCACTCAAAGCCATTTTTATTATAACCCGTTATTGTTTCAAAGTGAAATTCCAAGCAAAATAGCCTTGGTGTATAATTATATGCTCATGTTGTCTGTAAATCCAGCTGCTTTTTTTCTCCCTTCTTCTTCTTTTTAAAGCTTGCTTTGCAGTGTGAATGCACATTCAACAGGCTGAGGTCCATGTAGTGGCCCCCCGAGAGGATGAGGTCAAAGCTAAGAAAGTTGTTATACAAGTGTGAGCCTGCAGTCTGCATGAGGACTCAGAGGGCGAATCACACTCGTCATTTCTCTTCGTGCAGCATTCCAAGCAGCAGCCTCTCCAAGAAATCTGTGCTTCAGTTATGCAGCGTGAAATTCTACAGTTTTATTTGTCTGATATTTAGCTCTAGTTAGCAGCTATCCGACCTTGTGTTTTGGAGCAGTACAGTTTCTGGATGTGGCTTGATGAAGGAGTAAGTACGTTTTACTTAAAAAGCCCCTTACAAGATAAAATCACAAGGGGCAAAAAATGGAGAAAAAGACCGAGTACAAAAAAATGCCTGTTTAAAAAGATGAGCTTCAGCTGAGGGCTGGTGTTTTCCACGCAAAGAGGGCAACTATTTTAAAGGCTCTACCACCTCTAGTGTTTGTTGTCTATATTTGGGGAAGGACAATAAACTCTGATCAGAAGACCTGACAATCCTACTGGTGACATATGGCTTCAGAGGGTCACTGGTGTCCTGGGCACCTCAGGGTGAAACCAGAACTTACAGCTCAACTAGCTAGCATTAGGTCAAAGCACCTCTGGCTCCAAACAAGCAACACTGCAGCAAGCAGAACACCGACATCTTGGGCGAGTCCTCAAAATGTGGATTCTAGAAACCTTTTGGCCTCACAGTGAAATGCTTTCTAAAGGTCCAGTAACTTTCAGGGTGGGGTTTGCAGAACTGATCAATTTCCCCTCATTAGACTTGACCTTTGGAACATTTGCTCCTGAAAACAGGTTGTTCTGATTGTAGTTTGAGGCCAACAATGAGCCAGAAAGATTTTATGAGTAAAGGCTCAACAGGCTTTCAACATTTTTGTAAAAAGAATGTATAAATATGATCAGCAGGATAATTGGCTTAATCTTCACGGGGCTTTGGTCCTGCTGCAGGAAATGTAAATCACAGTGCTACGGAGCTGTCACATTTGGCTTCATGCTTAGGGGTAAATTTGTAACCTCAGACACCCAACTGCCTTTTTGTTTTCAGGCTTGTGTTGTAGCCAGTGTCTGCTGGCTGCTGGAGTTGGCTAACAGAGCGCCGGGTAGTTCCTGCGTGACCTGGATCTGACCAACAGTCTGATGACTCTCTCAGTCTGATCTATGGTTTGTTTTGTTCGGTCCAAATCAAAAGCGGTTTTCTGGGTTTCTTCAGCTTCACACTGACCAATTAGGAGTTGTAAATCAAAATGACATTTGGCTCACTATATCTGGCAACACATCATCCTGTCTGAATGGAGTTTTTGTTAGCTTGACATAAATCTGATTACTCTTCTTCTTAGCTATAGATCATAAACTGACTGGGGAAAAAAAAAAATCACCAATCAGTCCATCGGCAGCACCTCCCAGCATCCATGAAAATAAAAATAAATAAGCTCTTTTCAATTTAAATGTAGAACTTGGATCTATAGTTTGGAAACCTTTCAGTGGTTCATTTATTAGTATTTGAAAAGGGATGACAATGCATCCATTTTCTGCTGCCAATATATGGGCAGCATTCCTCTCCTACCTGGTAATCTTCAGATATTCTCAGGATAGATTTTCTTCTACCAAAAGGAAGTGAAGGAAAACTACCAAGAGTGATTCACTGACATCCAACTTAAACATTATCTTGAAATTAAAATGTAAAACTATATATTTTTAAATATATCAATAAACACATTTATTTGACCAATAAAGAGATGTTCATTTGAAATCATCCACATACACACTGAAGTTTTTCTTATTTTATATATCCAGATTTGTGCAAGAGAAAAGGAAAAGAAACAGAAAGCCACAGTTTAGACTAATCCTACAACATAATAGTGATGGGATTTCCGGCTCTTTTTAGAGAACCGGCTCTTGCAGCTCGGCTCACTAAAAAGAGCCGGCTCTTTCGGCTCCGAACCGGCTCTTCAGGTTGTTTTGTTGCTTTAATTAATTAATTATTAACAATAATATAAAATTATACACAAAAGGAATTACTAATGTAAAAGAAAGTGGTTTTATTTATATATGTCTATATATAAATATATGCGGTGGCCCCTAGAGACAAAGCACGTACAAACTCCAAAACACATTTCTAGCATGAACTGAACTTCCAAAACAGAGCTACCTAGATCACTTAAATTACACAATTGAAAGCATGAAAGCATATGCGTATTGTTTGTGTATTTATACACAAGCACTTATATATATTCAAATATTTAAAAAATGTTCATTTACCTGCTACTACCACACACCAAATCAGGTCGTTGGTACTTGCTGGCTTGTGTAGCCACTAGATAACGAAAGCTCAACACTGCGCCTAACATCCTGGAGCACTTCTGTTGTGTTTTGTACGTGCTTCAGAGTTTGTATGTGCTTCTGAGTTTTTACGTGTTTTGGAGTTTGTACGTGCTTTGTCTCTAGGGGCCACCGTAAATATACTTTTATTTATTCATAAAATGTAATAAATAAATCATATAATACAAAAACCAACTAGTCAACTTTTAACTATTTAAATTTTCAGCTTTTTCCTTTTAAACCAATTTAAAGTGAAACAACACAAAACACTGCAAACCACAACACAATTAAATATAAATTACAATATGAAAACAAAAAGAAAATGCACATTCTCTGTCATATGGACCTGCATGAATAAACTTTCTGAATCCTCTATCATCCGCAACTGAAAATAGTTGTGGATGATTACTATACCTTTCTAATGTGACGTTGTTGTCCCTGGCTCTCTTTCTCTGTCTCTCCCTCCTGCTCTGTTCCCGTGCTAGTGCGAGTGTAACTACCGCCTCTACCCCCTCTGCTCAGCGCAAAACACAAGGCTCATGTGCGGAGTGAAGCGGAAAAAAGTGCGAGAGAGAGGGTGAGAGAAAGAAGAAAAAAACCCCTCGGCTCGCGATAAGGAGCCGGCTCGTGTTGTTCACGTCAAAGATCCGGCTCTAAGAGCCATTTTGTTTGCGACTGACACATCACTATAACATAATAATAACACTGGAGCTCTTCAGGCTGTCAAAATAAATTAAAGATAAATGTTAAGTGTTACTTTAAATCAGTGGAAAATAGAAAACCTCAAATCTAAAGAGCTCACCACTCACTTAAAATATAATTTAGCAATTATTATTGGGGGAAAAAACAGTAAATGCAAAACGGCACATAAAATCCTCCTAATGACTGATTAAAGAAGATGACTCATGTGTTCTGCAACGTCTTAATCAAACTCATAACATGAAAATGTGCTGATGAATCAGATTAGAGTAGGACAAGCACAGACATATTATTTGTTTTGGCAGCTCTTCAGTCACTAAAGAGCTGGGTATAATGTTTTCCAGCAAGTAAACCACTTTGCATTAAGTGTTGCACACATTAACACTTGGCTGACCCTTACGCAGTAACCACAGCTTATTACTTTATTTTTATGTCACAGTGATGCGAGGCGCTCTACGGCTGCCCTCGGCCTTGAGATCAAATGAAACATTTATGATTTCCTTATAAAATCAGAGCTTTCGTGTTTGCTGAGAACATTTGACCAAAGGGCACAATGAATTGGACTCGTCGAGATCTCCAAGAAAAGAAGCGTTCGGACGGAGAAGTGATTCATTGTGCGGCAGCTCAAACATGGTCTGAAAAGCTCAGGCTGGCTGGAAGGAGAGTAACTAATGATTTATGTGGTGAAGGTACTGAATTGGAAATGATTACTCTGCATTAAGTTACATAAGTCTGCAGGGGAAGAATTCGTTTTCAGGCTGCAGCGGTCGGAGGACAACAGCACGAACGTTTCATCTGCCAAGCTGGCTGCTGGCAGTACAATTGCATGAAATCTGCCGAGAGTTCAAATATTCTTAAAAAAACATTTTCACTTCTGTATAAACATTCATTCATGCAGTGTCTTTGTTGGCAGGTGTACTGGGGCTTTATTACTTACTTTATATGTGTAGATTTACATATAAAAATACAGTTAGCTGTTAAAAAATATGATGCACTCTTACAAAGTATACTGCCAGATTGAAGTAGCTTGACTTCAAATTAGGCAATTCATGCAAATTAGGCATTCGCTCATTCAAGCTTATGCTGCAGTCACATGTGAGAAAACAGAGGTTGGAGAAACCCAAATATTTGTGACGATGTGCAATGACCTTCCAGTGTCATTGCCTCTGAAACGGTTGCTTCAAAGACAGGGTTTACAGTTACTCGCAGACAGGCGCCTTCTCCATCACTTTTGCACGGCAACACAGCGATAAAGAGGCAGTAAGGCGGAATCAGGTTGGCAGTTATACATGCAGTCGCTTTGTGATGTTTGTGACACAGCAATTAACTGTGATGAACTGATGAAAATCACAAATCTGTTGATGTCTCCATACAGCCCACCCAGAACCTGAATCTGAAAGAGAATTTCAGACATTTCTCCACTGACAATACGGTGTTTGCTTGCTTTATCCATGACATCTGTTAATTGCCATTGCCATGTTGGTGTTTTGAAAGTGAATACAATGAAAGACGGCTGGATCTGACAGAGGAACCAAAGGACACTGCAAGCTCAGACTTGTAATTCTCATGTTGTTAGCTAAGTTGCTATACCCTGTTTTATCCTCCGGACTTGTACGATACTCATATTTCAAAAAATGAACTTCATGTTTTATTCATTAAAACTTGAAACAAAGACTGAGCTCATCAGGAAGTGATGATGAGGTCAAAATAACTAAACAAAACGGTGGAGACCGTTTGTTTAGTTACCTCTCTGTAGGTTGAGGAGGCAACCTACAGAGAGGAGTGCCCAAGGGTGCCACCAATTACTCACCCGTGTAGTTCCACTGCAAACCTCACTGTCACTCACACTGAAATCTAAATGGTGCAAGCTACCTATGCCCGGTGTGTACACTCTCATGCATCGGGGACGGGATTCCACCTCACGTGCCTAGCCCCTCAACAAGCGGCCGCACCTCCCCTAAAGCAATAAAACAACAACCATAAAACGTTAAACAAATTAGTAAAAGAGATATACATAAAACAAATACACCCTAAGTTACAGTTCTTTATAAAAGCATGATTAAAATATATAAAACAATTCTGAGTAAAATACCATAAAACCATGAGTCAGTCAAGGCCAGTCCATAAACGTTTGTAAGATGACAACAGGCCACAACAAAACAAAACAGCCCAAGACAGCAGCAGTATGGCACAATCCACTATCTAAAGGGCAATACTAAAATGAGCAGCTTTCCTGAGGAGATCTGCAGTGCTTAGCTGCCTAACGCTCTCAGCCACCTTGGATGGGAAAAGACTGCCAAATGCCTCTGTGTGGTAGTGAAGCACAGCTGTTTCTTATAAGGTTGCTAATTATCAGCTGGGAAGGTGTGGATGTTAGTGCTGCATTCACAGACATTATGTAAAATCCTACCCCAAAATCTACTTCACTACACTAGCTTTAAATATCATACCCAGAGTCTACATCAGCGCATTGAGGAGACAAGGGATGTCTTCGAAGCAGCCCAGCTGTTCCTCCCTGGCACACCTGCATCTCATCGTGTCATTACCTCTGCTTACCACCTTTACATGTATTTAGCGTGTGACTGAAGTCTGATTATTTCCTCAAGTTTCTTGTCTTCTTGTGTCAGATCCCACTCAGTGCTCCTACTAACAACGAGCCACCGACCAACAAAAACCCCTCTTTGCTCAAACCCTAAGCCACTTGCCTTCAAAATCAGCTAAGTCTTCCTCCTGGTCAGTTTCCTCCCATCTCTCCCCAGGAGAGGTCCACTGACTTCATAACAAAATCTGTCAGTTTCCAGACTCATAAGCCATGTTTGTCTTTGATAGATATGGCACGATTATTGATAATTGTGGTTTCTGAAAAGGTCTCTCAATGTCCACATTGAAATCTCAGTCATCTGAGAGCGATTATTTCTGAAGCATTCAAATATTTGGTGTCTGGGACACGGGCTACGGCATTTTTAAAAACTTAGCTTAAAGATGTTCTACAAATGAACAACAAGTGCAAACATTTCAAAGATCCTGCTGTTGCTTGAAATCAGTATTTCAATTAGTCAGTGATACCGGGGAGAAAAACAGAGAAGTAAAGTTGATGAGTTCCTATTTGTTTAGTGGCTTTGTTTTGTAACCATGAATGTTAATTAGAAGGTTTTTTGTCAGGCTACGTGAGTCATCTAATGTCCAAAAAATTATAAATGAAACGCTACAACACAACATTACTGTAAATTACAGCTATGTCATAATAAACACAGACTTTCTCCTGGAAGGAATTCACACACACATGTATACGGTTCGGAGATCTAATGATTAACACATGTTTGCAGTTTGCAGATTTACAATTTTACAGTCCAGTGCAAAAGAAAAGAAGACTTTCTTTAACCAAAATGTTGTAATACGTGAGCAAAGCCATTTAGCAGGCAGCTGTACCTATAGTCCCAAAGTCATCCCAGGACATTCAATGCTGGGTAACATGATGGGTTTTAAATTTCCAGCTGTTATTTATATGCAAACTAAACTTGCAGAGCTTTTTCTGGGGAATATTATTCATACAATCAGCTGACAGCAAAACAATTATGCAGATACTGTTGAGATGGAAGGGCTACAACATCAGAAGACCATCAACATAAACACCAAATCTAGACAGATGGCATTATGAATTTGGTATTAACAGAATGAAATCATGGACAAATATGTCCACGCTGCTTGACTGCGTAATTGGGTGTTTCTTGGCACACTTTAAGACTTTTAACATGGACTTTTCCAGGATTTTGTTTTGAACTCAGGTGGCATGATGGGGATGAAGAACAAAGCAGTATCTCTCAGGGAATCACAGTTCAGTCAGCTGGCAGCACTGCGGCCTCATAATGAATACTGAACAGCAAGCGTTTAACTCTTTACTTAAGCCGGAGTGTCAGTATCTCACAGACTATATAATTGGTCAGATAACCAAATAAAAGTGAGGTTCTTTAGATGTTGTTCTGGGTTCTTCTGTGAGCTCCTGGTTGAGTCGTCGACGCTATCTTGGAGTAATTTTTGTAGGCTGGCTGCTCCTGGAAAAGGTTTGGCACTGTTCCGAGTTGTCTCCATGTTTCTTCATAATGGCTCTCAACGTGGTTCACTGGAGTCCCAAAGCCTGAGAAATGGCTCTGTAACCCAGACTGATAGATGTCAATGACTTTGTTTCTCAGTTGTTTTTTTACATCTTGGTGTGATGTACTACTCTCTGAGATATTTCAGCCTGCTTCACTTTGCAAGACAGCTTCTATTTAAGCGATTTTCTGGATTCAGCAGGTCTGGCAGTAATTAGGCCCAGGTGCGGCATTGAAATAGTTTCAGCTTTCCAAAAAATGTGGGCAATCACTGTTAATTCATGATTTAACAAGAGGGGCAATTACTTTTTCAAACTTGGCCTGGTCAGATTGGCCAGCTTTTCTACCTCAATAAGTAAAATCATCATTTAAAAACTGCATTTTGTAATTACTCAGGATATCTTTAAATATTATTAAACTTCGTTCAATAATCTGAAACATGTACATGCGACAAATATGCACAAAACTAAGAAATCAGGAAGTGAGCACATCATTTTTCATAGCACTGTATGTCCTATTCCAATGTCACATGTGGGCAAAGCATCAAAGATCTGCAGACGTGCAAGTAATCCATGTGAGCCAAAATCTTCCTGCTTTAAACACTGTACTTTTTTTCCATCCTTGGTTTTGTCTGATGTCATAGACACTGTGAAACCTTCTGTTTGACATGAGGGCAGCCATATGGCACTATAACCACTTGTTTCAGCAGTGAGGGCCAGTAGAAGATAAGGATTATTTTGAACTGTGAGTCTGCTCTAGTAGATTTCAATAATTAAAAAATGGAGTTTGAAATGAGCAGAGTAGGTCCTCTTAAACACAAATGATTCTTATTTTTAATACAGGAGTTTAAAAATGGTGATGATGTGTTACTGCTAATTTCCCTGTAGTCTTCTATTTGAGTGAAAATAACTAACCCTCTAACGTCCACCTCACTCTCCTGCTGCCTTTTAAACAGGACAAAGGGCAGATGCATCTGTACACGCTGAACTGTGTGTTTATGACATTACTTCAGGACAGATTATCTCTCCTATTCGTCAGAGCCTGAGTCACTGCCAGACGACGGAAACTGCCGGAGAGCCCCTGCTAAAGCCAAATACCGATTAGCAGAAGAGCTGGCGTTTATATTCAGCTCGAGCCCAGCATGGGTTTATATGTAGTCAGCTGCCATAGACTTACTAAATCACCAGTTAGAGTAATGAGAAGCAGGCTGCAATGCTTAGTTTCAGAGTCACGTGTCTCCAGTTTCCATGCGAGTGTGAAAACGGATGGAAAAAGTGAACGCTGCTGAATGAAGCTCCTCGCAGACAGCTCGCTGTCATTCAGAGTGAGAATGTGTAGAAAGTACAAGGGGAAAAAAAGCTGTACAGCTTCACAGAGAGGCCTCGATCAGTAATAGCAGGGGACATAATTAAGTAGGATTTTGACAACATTAGCTCCATGTTTCCCAAAACTGCTGTTAAAGAATTAACGATTCCATTTATTCAGCTGTTTGCCCGGAAAAGTGTTTAAAAGCGAAATGAAACTGAGAGAGCTCGGTGTGGTTCTCTCGGTAGCTATAACTTATAGTGTGAAAGCAATAATTCAAATCTTATTGTTGTTTAATCTTGCTGGAAAAAAAAGAAAAATAAGAGAAATGCAGTGAAATACAGGTGGACGTTTCAGTCACCCAGACCCACGTCACTCCGGTGAAACAAGCCTGCTGCGACCGAGCAGAGACGAGGAGAAAGAGGCTGAACGCACGGTTTATGAACTTAGGTGTGGCCAAGAAGGCTCAGTAGAAACAGGCTGACATGGTTCCAATCAGTGTTGCCAGATAATTATCATATTTGTATCATAATTAAGCACTTTAACAGAGATGTAATCACATTTTTTAGGTTAATTATCTTTATGATGAAACTGTTTTGATAATAAGCTATTTCTGAGTCCTAAAGCTTCTATACTTCTCAAAAGCAAAAAACCCCAAAAAACAAAACAACAGTGGAGTCTCATCATTTCAGCACGATGGTGTTTTTTCAGACACCTCCTGCATCCACCCATGAGGTACAAAGTTTTCTTTGCTGTTGGTGTCTTGGTGAGCTCTACATAATCCAGATTAGGATAATGGAGAGGAGGTGATGGTCCCCCAAATCACAGGAGCTCATATTTGCACCATAATATGACCATGTTTTCCCTTTAGATTGGTTTGTTTTTCACTTCTTGGTAAGTTTTAGGAACATGAAACTACCAGGTTGGGCTCAGGTATGAAGAACTACTTGGTTAAGATTACGGCCCTTCTAAAAATAAAGAACCTCATCGTCCCCCAAGGTCCCCTTTGTTTTACAGAACCGAAATAATTGATGCCCTGGGGATGAGAAAAGGCTGAACAAATACCACAGGAGAACTGGTAATGTTACAGACAGAGCTTGTAAGAAGGTAGCATTATGGGTAATTTTTTGATACAGGTTTACTTTGTGGAGATAGAAGGATCGCCCCGTCTGCCTGTGTGTGTGTGTGCGTGTGGGTAACATTGGCAGTATGAAGTTTAATGGAGTGTGTGAGGTTTTGATAGTAGTAGATACAGCAGTCCCACAGTGTTATCGGTGACCGTATGTTGTCAGCAGATCCATGACAACAGGATTCAGGATGTTACAACTTGAGTGCTGCCACTTCATGGTTAGCTCATGTAAACACAGGCAGCACAGGGCATGTTTTCAGAAGTTGCAGGAAGAAATTGTAAGTAATAAGTAAAATTTTACATTAATCATCATCACAGCAGGAAGAAGACACCAAAAAAGGAAACTTGAGTATTCAGAGAAGATTTAGGGGAATTATTCCTCTGTTTGTTACCCTCCTGATCTCTTGCAGGGTTTTGCACATATTACTGTCTAAATAAAAGGCCTCTAGTTTGTAAGCTCGGTCCTGCAATTCTTCTCCACATTAAAACCTGATATTGATTAAGTCCTTTAGGTTTGTTTGTCTTTTTTTTTTAACAGTGAAGCCAATTTCTTTCTGCTAATGCATGCTGATTGGTCTGTTAGTGATTCATGACAGTATGTATTTCCTTGATTACTGGTCTGGATGCTCATTGGTCTGGATGATACATTGTGATGATGGAAGGGAATGTGTTCTATGGTGGGCTTGCTTGGATAATGCGGTGTTGTTTGTCCATGTGAGGTTCTTAGTTCTTAATTATGTGCAAACCGAGGAACAATCACCACAGCAGTGTCATTAGTGATGAGTACGGCATATTTTTCTGAATTCTCTTTATTGTTGTTGAAGTTAAGACACAGATTGTTGTCTCAGCACTAAACTCAGAGCGGTTCCACCTACTCTGTGTGCTGACTCGTCATTGCTGCATACCAGTCCCAGGGGAATCATATAATCCGAGAACCTGATGATGTGGTTGGTGTTGTGCATCGCTGTGCAGTCAAGGGTCAGCACACTGGCCTGCAGAGCTCCTGTGCACAGAGAGATGATGTAGGAGGACCAGCCGTTCTGAGAGACTGAGGCTCTTCAATGAGAAAATTCAAACTCCAGTTACAGAGTGTTTTTAAAGTTTTTTTGAAGCTCTTTTGAGAGTGTGAGACGATTCCTCACACAAGTTTAGTCATGAATACACTGATATGTGGTCTTAATTATTTTCCTACCAATAAATCATGATCTTGGGTTTTTAAAAGTTTTACCTAATTTCTCGCTACATGTGAATAGTGCTGATTAAAAGAAAAAAAAACATTCAGCATTGTGGCTTTTAAAGTGTTAACTGCTGTCAGAAAAGACACATCCAACCTTATCTTTTATTGAATGAACTTTCTCTGAAGTTCTCTGGTTGAAGTTGATAGATTCAGTGATGAACCTCAGGCAATGATTGTTCTCTGAAATGAATGCATAATTCTGGAAACGAGCTCCTCGTCTGAACAAACATGCCGTAAGACCAATTAGCTTTCACTGGCTGTGTGTGACCTTTTAAAAAGCCATAATTGAAAGCAGTGCTTTGTGCAAATGGTATCAATAAGCAGACATATGCTTGTTGTTTTATATTCTTTTAGAGAGTCAGAGCAGAGGAGTAGGAGGATGAAGAAGAGCATCAAAACAATACCTCATCAATTTAAAACCACAATGAAGTAATGCTTAAAAAGAAACTGCAAGTGGAAGATTGGGTGATTTTTTTTTTTCACATTGAAAGCGTATCAGTGATCAGAAGGTACAACATTTATGGCGTTTACTTGTACAAATTTCAGTGTATTATGATCTTAACATCTGCTCACTGACACAAAGTGCAGCTACTGTGAGCCTGATGGGAATATCATTTGCTTTGTTGGTCAGGCTAGATGGAAAAAATGTTCAAGTCTCAGAAGGAAAAAAAGGCGATCCTTATGATGTTATGTTACACTTTATCCACACAAAATGATCCCTATGAGCGCCACCCAGTACAGAGATATATTATGATGATATATAAACCTTAAACAGCAGTGTTATTACGATTTTTAATGTAATATATTATCATTTCTCATATGACTTCACATTAGAGCTCTAGAAATTACCTAAAGGTATCCTTAGTGTTTCTTGCAGTAGCTACAATTCCAGCAGTGTAAAAGAGACATAGCAGCAGATTAGAATTAAGAATAAAAACATTTCCTATTTTCTGCACTTTCTGGGTGCTTCATGCCAACTGTGTAGGTGTGGGACCTGACTGACCTGAGGCGCTGACCAGGGTCAGGTAAACAGACCCTGGTTTACCTGAGACGAGAGGATCTCTGGGGGGGGGCAGAGGGCAGCCGATGATAGCTGGGTTTCATTGGTTTTAGGAAGCTATGGCTTGGCATGTTGTAACATTTGAAACACCCCCAGCAGAAAATCTATACAACATGTAAAACATGCTAAAAAAACAGAATCAGGAAGACGCTGCACTTTCAGCTGCTGTTAAACTGAAAATGTCTCTGATTTCTCCCAACGTTAATCTTAGATTATTACAGTTGTTACCACAGGAGGTAATTTAAAGAAGGTAAAGAATCATGTTTTAACACATCAAAATCTAAGTTTAAGCTCCACTTATTAATGATCGTACCCCTCTCTGTTCTAGTCCCATTGTTCCTTCAGTGGGCTGGTTTCAGTCATTATGCAAATGTGCTTTTTCTAAGATTGGGGAAACCTGCAGTCGGCTGAGACTGAAGAAGTCACTTGGATGAGTGACGAAATGTTCCTCCCACTGAAAACGCTACGTCCAGATGAACAGAATCAACTTTTGGTGATTTACTTACCTGGATGATTGAGCATGCATCAAGACATCTCTGTTCTAGTGATCTTTTTTTTAAATTCTCTCATTTCTGGTGTTTTTTCTATGTTGTTCATTATTTCTTTCACTGTTCCTCCAGGTTTCATTTCCCTTTTTGTGTGTCCTAATGTCTTTTTGTCCTCACAGGCTCCTTGTTAGCGTGGCCTCCAAATCTCAGTATTATTTGCCTTTCGGTCCTGTTTTCACTTAAGTCAGCGTTCTTTCATGTCTCAATTTAACTTTCCTTTTCCTTGCTTTGTGATTACCTTCCTATGTGTTTAATGACTTTTATCTAACTTATCTTACCCGCCCACTTTTCCAGATGTGTCTTATTTCATATCACTTTCCTGTGTATTTATAGCAATGCCCTTTCTTTTGTCATTACCTGTTTCCTAAGCTTTCGGGCTTCGTTTTTCTCATTATGTTCCTCGTGCCGTGAGTTTTTTTCCTCTCGGTTACTAGTTTACCAGTGTTATCAGTGTCTTTGTGCACATTTGTTTTCAACCACATTTAATCACAACTGGAACATGAACTTGATGTCCAAATGTGGGTACAAAGGCGACATGGATTGAAGCAGTTGCTATTGAAACTATGATAGTGATGCTCAAAGATGATTATAGAAAAAAAAATGCAGATGGACACATGGTAAACATGAGGATGTTTCTCACTCAGGTTATTCCTGATGTCGCACTCAGTCAAGCTCTGCATACCTGCATCAGGAGGGTCAAGGGTTTGATAAACTTGACTGTCCTATTGTATTGAAGAGTTTTGCATTGGGACCGACTGTGCCACAGAAAGCATGAAACTTACATCCACTTTGTCAGTGATGACATATCGACCCCATTTCTCTTGGCGTGCATGAGCTTCTCATGTTTTTAATGTGCTGCGGCGCTTTGTCCCTTGTGTCTGTGTGTGGGTGGGCAGGGAAATTCTATTGTCTGACAATTACTTACAAATTTATGTGTTGAATCACACCAGATAATATCCAAGGGAGACAAAGTTACGGGAAAACAGAGAACTATTACAAAGCATGAAGTCCTGTGCTTCTTTCTTCATGAAAACTGTATTTTTTAAAATCCAAGTTTGAATTTGATTTGATGTTCTCTCGTTCTTCAGGGGTAAACTGCTCTAGGTGTAAGTCCTGTTTGCACCTGACAAACAGGTGATGCATCTACAGAAGGCAGGGCAGTCTAATACTAACAGAGAGAGAAATCCAAAAGCTCAGACTCATCCTTCAAGATTCCAGTGGGGATTTTATCTTGTGGCTGAGGATCACAGATCATCACCTGCCTCACACATCTATGCCAGTCCCTCGCCACACTTACACTCTGCCCTTTCCAAACCATTTAGCATTTTCCAGAATCATCCAGTTGGGCTCAGAGCTAAAGGTTAAGTTGCACTTAAGTGAATTTGAGAAAGTAAACTCCCCAAAGGAAATAAAAGCTTCAGGTGGGTGGCTTACACCCAAAGGGTAAAGTCATGCTTTGGAATAGGGTGGAGTGGCATTATGCAGGCATATGAGCTAAACAAAAAAAAAGAAATTGGTTGCTAGTCTTGAAACTAGAATTTGAATCTTTCACAGTTTCAAATACATGCGTCAAATGTGGTTTTATTTTAGTTTCTGCATGGCTGCAGTTTTTAAAAGTCAACTTGAAACATTTCACCACTTCCAGCAAAGCAACAAAGGTGACCTCATCAATCTGCCTGCTAGAAGGATTAAATGTGCTCATGTAGCCCGGCAGCCATTTGAACACTATATACCTGCAGCACATGGAAAACCAATCATCATTTCAGTGTCACACTTTTCCCTTTAGATCGAAACTGTTACTGGTTTTGGTGAAATGTGACGGTTCGTAAACATTCGGTTACCAGAATGACATGAGGTAATTTATTTCTTAAATGGATGTGACTGATGTAGTCACTCTTCATATAAATTATTCACTTTATGGAAAAAATGTGTGAGAGTAGCTCCAGTCCTCCCCCTTCAGACCCTCTAATTATGATCAATGCGTTTTACTCAGATGGAGGAAAGGCTCTCTTATTAATACACCAGCGTGGAGTTGGTGTCACAAACGCTGTTTGGTCTGTCTTTCTGTTTTTATGCCGGTGCATTCCTGAAATTATTACAAAATAAATAGCATTCACTTTTCTAGAAAACCCTTTAAAAACACAATAGAAGCATTTATGGTTCCAAAACTCGTCTGAGGTCTTCCCCTTTTCCTTCTGCCCGCCAGCTCCATCCTCAACATCCTTTGTTCAGTATGTCCACTCCACCTCCTTTTGTACATGCACACATGTCTATCTCAGCCTTTGTCTCCTAAACGCTCTACCCGAGCTTCTACCCTCTTATGTGTTCATTTCTGATCTCATCCACCCTCAAGTGAAATCTTGACAGCTTCAGTTTTGCCTCCTGTCTTTTTTGTAACAGACCTACAGACACAGTCATGGTCAGTGTTGGGGAGTAACGGAATACATGTACCGCCGTTACGTATTTAAAATACAAAATATGAGTAACTGTATTCCGTTACAGGTACCGTTTAAAAAGGTGGTATTTAGAATACAGTTACTTTGTTGAAATAAATGGATTACACGGCGGTACTTCCCTGTTTCATATTGTGGCGGGTCAGGACTGTTTGGGTTTTGTTTGACAGCAACGTTCTGTTGTTCCAGGCGGCAGCGTTGCGGTTGCCATGGTTACAGCGCCTGTTGTTGTTGTGCTAAGCTAATAGGCAGAATGCTACAGGTATAGCTCTAAAGAATGTAGCATCATAGGCAGTGTAGTCCGTGCTGCAGGGAGAATGGACTGCCATACACGTTATGTGTCTGTGAGCGCAAGGTGGGAGAAAAAGGAGAGTCGAAAAGTACGAGCAGTCATCGAGCAAAAACGGGAGCTGGAAGCATGTAAATATAATAATAACCACTGCAGCCAAGAAGAGTGCCTGACGAGCCCAGTTGCAAGTAAGCTATTAAAACTCGACTGTACACTTTGTTCGTGTTTTCCTCCGAAACAATAAGTTCCGTTGGAGCAGCCTTTCAACGCCTCTCTCTGTCTCTCGCTAGCAAAGTTGACCCAGACAACAAAGTAAAGCTAGTTTTCGGCTATGAGCCCAACACAGAACCGTAGTAGTCAGAGGTCCCTTTACTACGGTTCGGACCTTCAGTAATAGTAATAAATCACACAGAAATAGTACATTCACGTAGTTGTAAAATGCATGATAATATGTTAAGTAATCCAAAGTATTCAGAATACGTTACTCTCATTGAGTAACGTAACGGAATACGTTACAGAATACATTTTGGGGCATGTATTCTGTAATCTGTAATGGAATACATTTTAAAAGTAACCTTCCCAACACTGGTCATGGTTAAGAGAGCTGAGTGGGAAGGCAGACACGGTGGCCATGAGCTGTTGGTAATGATTGAAGGAGACTGTGGATACTGTTTCAGCCTGTGTAGATGGGATGAGGACTCAGACCAGATTCACTGCTGCTAACATGCAGCATCTGCAAAAAACAGCATTTCTACATGTATGTGTTACTATAAGATCACTGTGGTCTAACTTTGATATGAAGCTCTTTGTGTTGGCTTTCACCAGCTTTACTGAAACACTTAAATACCAGGTAACACGCCTTAGACTACAGTCTCACTCACGCTCAAAACTGTTGTGGTCAAAACAACACAACTGACTCCCGTTTCTGAACTCGTGTGGCTGATTGGCTGTTTGAGGACAGCTGCCATTTTCTTTGATGTTGCAGAGTTTTTCCATATAAGAAATGTTTTGATTATTTCTTAAAATATTTTTCACTATTTTGTTGATCTTACTAATTTTACTCTGCGGACGGGCCAGTGAAGTTCGAACCTTTGTAAAAAGCCTAAAAATGATTGCTGCCTAAGTGCACTTGGAACAAGCTGTCTCAGTCTTTCCATATTATATACATAGAAATGCCACTGTGGTAAACTAAAGAAACCCATCGGCACAGCTGTGTGTGTAAAATAATTATTAGTGGCCACTCATTACCAGACTGTCATTTTAATAAAAAACAGAAAACGTGTGTGAATTCACAGAAAATTAAAAATGTGATATTCAGTGAGTGATGTTTTTGTCAGTAAAATGACTGTAAAATGCACAGAAATGCTGTTAAAAGCTCAACATCTGTTCCCTACTTCTGTGCAATTTCCACATTTTCTATCCAGGATGCAAGACCGGACCCTTTTCTGTACATTTGACCCGCCTGACCGAGGATCTCCAACACTGGCACAGAGAGTTTAGCAATATCCACAGAGGCACAGTCTGTAAACTGAGCGTGTAGTCCTTCTACAGCAGCAGGGAAAAAATGAAGGAGGTGGTCAAAATTGTAGTTTATTGTTCAAAATCTGTGAAATTATGTCCAGATAATGACATGGAGTAAATCATGACAGGGAAACCTCGAGGCATTAAACTGACATTTGTACAGCCATGTCAGGGTGTGAACCAGAAATGTTTTACATCTCCATTACTGACAGAAAAGTGTCCAACATTTACTGCTCTGTGATCAGGAGATCAGTGTTTATGTTCGCACACAGGCACGAGAGAACAAACATTTTCCTTTCCCCACTGAGTTTAATGCCAGCATTTTTATGGACACTGGGGGCTTTTCCAGTCGCCTGAGGTGTTGGAATATTTTCCACTTTAGCTACATAAACTGTGGTTTGAGCAACTCCTTTTAAAAAAATATTTACTGTCATGTTAAGTCTTGCTTGATAACCCTATTCTGGTGTTTAAAGTGCAGGAAACATTTTTGCTTCTCCAAGATAATCACTGCACTGTGTTATTGTTAATCTGAAGTCTTGAAGTTATTGCACGGGTACGTTCTTCATAAATTACCACAATTACCAGCAATCGGGAGATTTCAGAGCCAGATTTCCGGAATCAATTTTAGTTGGGATCATAGTTTTCTCATGTCATTGTTTCCGTCTTCGTTACGCTGTATTATGATATTTTTAAACAAAAAAATGGAAACGTGCTCGATCCAGTTTTCATGCTGTGTGCTCTCACAAGAGCGTACTTCACGATTAAACAAATTAAAGACTCGTTTAGCTCGAAAAAAGTCACATGAGCCCTTTGGGACGAAATCCTGTCTGTACGATTTCATCATGAGATTCTTTCTGCAGTGGCGTGGCTTCACGGGGCCTCCATCTGCTGCAAGAGGATGGGATTTAGTGCATTTCACAGACACTTGGGTATAATATACATCACTGAATTATACATTTATGACCACTATAATGACACATGAGATTTTGTCCCCAAGCCTGTAATTCCCATCCATGTAAAACTGTGATTTATTAACATTTTGACACTTTGGAGCACCACCCTGCAGTCAGTTTGAAATCCACATGTCAGTACATCAGCACACATCTGGAGAGGTTCTCAGGGTTTTCAATGACAAACCAAAGTTTATATAAGAGTAGGTGACAGCGTGTTATGTTTTTAATATAATAAATGTGGTACATGCTGTACTCCATTATAGGAGGTCTGTCATGGTTTCACAAAGACTGGACTTAAGAAGCTGACTCACACAACCGCTGAAGTGTTTGAAAGGCTGATTAACAGCAGGATCTGACTGAATAAGGACAGGTGATTACTCAGTTGAGAGGGAGGGAGAGAGAGAGGTTGTTAACAAGTGCGAGAGGAAGGATGCAACTGCTCATCAAAGATAAATGTTGAGCTGTGGGAGGGGTAGCAGGTGATTTCAGGTAAGTTCTTTTTTCTGGAATGAATCATAAAACCTGAATACTGATGCTGAACTAGTCAGGATGTGAGGCAGCAACTCCATGTAGGTAACCATGAAGGAGACAAGGGTTACTGTCAAAATCAGTCAAATGAGGTTTGCCAATTTGTTACCAGAGTGGAGGTGGTGATCTGGCAAATCGCTGCCACAGCTGTTTCACACAGCACCAATGAAGGTAATGCAGGATGGATAATCTACCCACCTGCCCACCTAAGAGTGAAGGCTATTTTATACTGAGTGTATTGCAAAAAAAAAAAAAAAAGATACGAAATTCCAATTTTCTGGATGCAGACTGGCAGTGTCGCATTTTTATGGAAAACTCGTCCTCAACAAACTGTGGAAAAAAATGAAGTGGACATCAAGTGATGACAAGCTGGTCCTGATGTTTCTAAATAAAAGGAAGAAACTGAGATTCTGGGTTCATCCAATTCTCAGAAGCTGGTTTGCTCCATGAGTTGAAGCTGCCGTACATATTTCAACATGCCAGTGGAGCAGTTTGAGCTCCTGTTGGCAGTTGGCAACTGTGTGTCTGAGGTAAAATGATATTATTTTCCATATTCGATTAAATTTTATTTATACAGCTCCAAATCACAACAGTCACAGTATGTTCAGTACCAGTGCATGTTTTGACCTGCGAGCGCGCTTGCTGCCAAATGCAGTGATCTGATTGGTCAGACCACTGCATTTGGCAGACGCAAAAAAACCAAGCTTATTCCAAAATAAAAATGAATGTTCCAGATTTATTCAGCAAAATTATGCAGTTGGTCCAAAAAAACCCATGAAACATTTGTACAAATGTTTCATGCTCAGTATGTAAAGGCCTTTCTTTCTTCAGAAGAAGAGGCCTCAGGCCTTCCCCAAATCCTAACAAGCTGTAGTTGTAGAACAAAAAAAAGATGATATAAAAAAGAAACAAAAATAAGCTAAAAACAAGTACATAAAGCATGAAGGCTCGTTTCAATCGCCAGCTTCTACAGCGTCTAAGCGACTGCGACAGGAATGAGAGTCAGGGAGCAGTTCAGGCTTCACACTCCAAATGCAAACAGCAGATCCTGAGATGGCTTGCTGAGCTGGCGCAGCAATATCGCCTTTGTGGACATGGAATATACTACATTTTATTCCTAGGGTTAACTGAGGATAAACGAGGATGGAGCCAGCCACAAAAAGGCTACTGAAAAAGAAATCTCCCAGAGGTCATACGTGCCTGTAAGCGTATTGTTCTGAAGACAGAAGCTTTTCTGCACAGGTTTTGTTGTGGTAGGCCACTCAGGGTTCAACAGACTTGTTTGTTTGTGATAGAAAGAGAGCAGTGTCGAGACTCCTACCAGGATTATGTGGGAAAGTTTAGTCAAATGATGGCTGAAGCACATGATATCGCCTCAGGCATTCTTCTAAGCCAGCTGACAGAGAAAAGAGGGGGGGGTTTGACAGAGAGTCTGTGGTCCTGAGCTGCAGGTGAACAGTGCTGAGCACAGATATTTATATAGTGTCCAATCACAACAGTTGTGTCAAGGTGCTTTCTATTGTAATATTAAAACCCTACAATAATGGAGAGAAACAGACGACAATCAGACAACCCTTACACTGTAAAATCTAATTAGTTCCCAGAACTCAAAAAAATTGAGGAAACTCATTGCCTCAAAAAATTGAGTAAAGCTTAGCTAAAAATGACTGAATTAGGACAACTTATTTATTTTGAGTACTTTGTACAAGCTCATTTGTTCCCAGAACTCAAAAAAATTGGATCAAGTTTACGTAAGATGACCAAGTTAGGGCAACTTACTCATTTTGAGTACACTGTACAACCTTGTTAGTTCCCAGAACTCAAAAAAATTAAGGAAACTCGTTGCCTCAAAAAAACTAAGTAAAGCTTACTTAAGATGACTGTTAGGACAACAGTCATCATTGCAAGTCTGCAGTATTAAGAATAACTTGATATTTTTGACTGTACAGTACTAATTGTTTACCTACTGACAAACATTTCAAGTTCAACTAAATGAAAAAAACAATTTGTGGTAACCTGAATATGATTAAAAATAATTAACAACACTTTTTGTATTGATGTTAAAATGAGCCCAACTTTTATTTTCAAACACAACAAAGTATAACAGCCAACATACTGGACACTGTTCTGCTGAACAACAAATAATTATATTGCCATCACTGTTATAATCTTACAGTGAAACAAAGTCTCAGATGTAATTATTCTGAAAATAAGTTTAGGCCTACCTCAAGTTTGTTTTGTACTTACATTACTTATATAATCAAAATAAAATATTTGTTGTTCTGTCACAAGTGCAGTCTCTAATTTAAACAACACATTTGTTTTTCATTCCAACACATGAGCTAGAATGTTGTATTATTTTAAGGATGCTTGTTTCCAGTCCAGGCATTACTGCCTGAATGACTGTCATGGATTGAGGTGATCCAAATGTAGGTGCAGAAGAAAGTATTTAACTTCCCTTAAGTACAGTGGCAGTGGATGTGGGTTGGAGATGCAATGAGCTTGAACCTGCAGGCGACCATCTTCACTGACCACACCATCTGTGAGGAGGACTCATCTCTCCTGTTGTCCTGCAAGCAAACAATCATATTTTTTGGAACATGAACTTAATTGCTTTCTTAAAACATTTTTTCTGCATTTGGTATAAAACAGACTCCAATTTGGACAATCTCAGGCCCCCTCCCCACTGGAGAGGTGACATTCAATGTCCCAATTGTCAGTCTGGATAGCCGTGACCACCATCCAACACACAATAATGTCATGAAAGCATCATTTTAAAAAGGGCTATGCAAACATGGCCAATAACTTTCATTCTAATGATGTGCAAAATGATTTGGGCACAAAACAAAAGAAAACTTGCAGACTTCACTATTTACAGTGTAGACCATAGGTGTCAAACTCTGGCGCGAAGCCATACCAAATTATTATTAGAGCTGGCCTACTGGTATTACACAGCTAATATATAAATTGTTTAGTATTAAGCTTTGCTTGTTCCATATTCAGTTTTTCAGCAAAATGTGTTTGAGTCCATAAGAAAAGATTCATTCTTATATCTGGAGGAATAAATATATTTCAATAAATATTAACGTTAGCCCGCGACTTTGTTCCAGTTTTGAATTTTGGCCCAATGTGTATTTGAGTTTGACACCCCTGGTGTAGACCCTCTAAACTAAGTTTGGGGGATGTGATCTTTCAAGAAATGCAGACAAACTGTTGTTGTTTGTTTACTTACACAGCATGACTTGTAGAATTAACTGGAGTCAACAGCAACAGCATCGCGCAGTCATATCTAAAGTCTAATAACAGAAGACAGGAAAAGATCAGTACAGAAACAACTTCCCCAAACCAAAGCACAAAAACAATAAGTAAAACAGGCTGATCTAAAGTATGGTTAAAGTTCAGCCTGATTAATATAAATGTCACTGACAGTTGCTAATATATTGGAAAACCAAAATACTTACCACTGAGTTGATGTCTTTCTGTCCAACAACAGGAGTGCTGGTCCCGAGCCTCAAAGACAGTAAGAAGCAAGCAGAGGGAGAAAAAGCAGAACATTTTTCAGAAACTGATTTGATCCTTAATGGCTGTGCAATCGGCAGCACAGTGGCACGGTGGTTAGCACTGTTACCGCACAGCAAGAAGGTCCTGAGTTCAATTCTACCATCAGGCCGGGGTCTTTCTGTGTGGAGTTTGCATGTTCTCCCCGTGTTTGCGTGGGTTCCCTCCGGGTACTCCGGCTTCCTCCCACCGTCCAAAGACATGCAGCTTGTGGGGATAGGTCAGGGGTGTCCAAACTTTTTTCACTGAGGGCCACATACATAAAAATATAGGAGGGGCTGGGCCACTTACTAGAAATTAGGTATATAACCTTAACTTTAGTGTATTAAAGTTAGAAAAATCACTTACAAGTGGTCGAATATGTTATATTGTTGAATATAATTAAAGACAAAACTGCCTTCATCTGAGCTTTCCATAAATGGATCTTTATTGATTCATTCAGAAAAAGCTTTGGTAGCTCATTCTCAGAACAGCAGCCTCAGATTTCTTCTTAGACAGAAGATTTACAGCACAGAGAAAAAACAATAAAGGGGAAAATGGGACGGGCACATTTCAAGTTTGTTATTTAAGCTATTAGGCTTAGCAACACACCTATGAACGTTCGTTTGAAACGGTTATCAACATTAACAGACTGAACTGGACTTAATAACAGGAGTGCATAATTTTAGTAAATTATTCTGGTGAGTATCAGCTGCGCTGGGTATGTAAATCGGGACATCCATCCGCGGTGCTGATCGCCACTCGTGCCAAAAATCCAGACAAATGTCACTTGATCAAGGAGCAAATCTGCATCAGATGAGATCAGCTGACTTTGCGTGTACGTGGGCAGTGCACAGCGGTGTGTACTCTGTGTGTTAACAAGAAAAGCGCATATAAGAAAGTGGTGTGCAAAAGCAGGGTAGTGACAGAATTGATGCGCATTATTGATATTTGAAGCATGTGTTCCTGCACATTAACACACGGGTACTGTGGAATATATTTTTTACTCACCTAAAGCGCTCGTGCTCTCGTCCACTCCCTGCAAAAAAATAGCAGCTGTGCGGTGTCTGTGGCATCAGTGCTCTCATCGCATGCGATGGAGTAAAGATCAAAAGCACAGCTTTATCAGACAGTTGCAGTGTTGGCTGACAAGTCTTCAACAACTGGATTTCTGGACATGCTGACGTTGTTGACGGGCGCATTATTTCGGTGACTTTAACGAGACCGTGTTTTATGAGGTCTCCATCTGAAAAAGGCTTGCCATGTCTTGCGATGAGTTGGGCGACATCATAGCTGGCTATTGTAGCCTTTTCCTGGACAAATTACTGTTGCTGACCCCGCAGGAGAGCTTCCCTTTGCTTTAATTTCTGCTCTCGCTCAGCACCAGTGTAGGATGCATAGGCCTGATGTTTGGTTTCATAATGACGTCGTACATTATACTCTTTCATAACTGCCATAATTTCAGTGCAGATCAAACAGACACACTTCCCCTTGAATTCTTTGAAGAAATATTCACTCTCCCACCATGTCTGAAATTTTCTGCATTCACTTTCTACCTTTCGCTTCTTCGGTTCTGCCATGTTTAGTAACTAACTTGGGCTAAATTTCTTCTGTGATTGTCCTTTTTGGTGGAGCAACTGCCTCGATCGACAGTAGCTCCCCCTGGTGTTAAAACTAAGAAGTGCAATACACTCAAGCAAAAGTTGAAGTGCGGGCCATATTCGATTCTATTTATAAAATTACTTGCGGGCCAATTAAAAATGGATCGCGGGCCGCAGTTGGCCCGCGGGCCGGAGTTTGGACACCCCTGGGATAGGTTAATTGGAAAATCCAAATTGCCATTAGGTGTGAATGTGCGATTTAATGTGAGCGTGAATGGTTGTCTGTCCCTGTATGTTGGCCCTGCGACAGACTGGCGACCTGTCCAGGGTGTACCCCGCCTCTCGCCCTATGACAGCTGGGATAGGCTCCAGCGCCCCCCGCGACCCTGAAAAGGAGAAGCGGAAGGGAATGGATGGATGGATGGCTGTGCAATCATTGTAACATAGAGTTTGCTTATGTTGTTAAATAAAGGCTAGATTTGACATTAATGGCTATGGATTGAAAATACCCACCCTTAACAGCTGCACCTCCCGAACAATTTTGTCTGGGCTCTTATCTCACTTTTTTATTTCAAACAATCAACGGAAGATTTCACAGACATAATTTTATATAAGGTTTTTAAGGCTGTGGTGTTAATTTTTAAGTAACATGAGCCCAGCGGCAGCAGCAACGCTAGGCTAACACTAACTAGCTAGCAAGATTATAAACCTGGTGCTAAACTAAGAGAAGCCACAAAATCAGTTTGAATAAGAGTAAACATTTACTCACCAAGTCAGTGTATCAGATAAAGATTCACAGCAATGACAATAATCTCTTGAGCTGACGCTTCTCCAGGTTTGCTCAACATATTCCATAACAAATGCTGGCACCATGAACATGCGGACTGATCCGAGAGGGAGGAGGACGGTAGTCACGTGGCATTTTCAAAACACATCTTTCATCCTTCCGCACTGAGAAGCAAAACTTCCATCTTACTTAGTTTTTCCTAAGTTAAGACAACTCAAATAAATTGAGTTTATCAGCGGTTTTGCATAAAATGTACTGGTAACTTATTTAAATCGAGTTCTAATAACAAAGTGATAAAAACTGAGTTCAGCCTATTTAATATTTTTAACTAAACACAATATTACATTTTACAGTGTATGAGCAAGCATTTGGTGAAAGTGGGAAGAAAAAACTCACTGTTAACAGGAAGAAACCTCCAGCAGAACCAGGCTCAGTGAAGGGCTGGGGAGGGAAACAGGATTCTGATTCTACCAGCTCTAATAAACTTAGTTTATTAGATTAAAGTCATTCGTTCTAGGATACTTATTTAAGCTGTATCAAATGCTTATGTTTTTCCAGTAACTAGCAGTCAAAAGTAGTCTTTAGGTTACTATGATGGGCTTCTTCAGACTCTGATCAGGACTTATTTAATAAATGTTAGAGCAGAACATTAAAAAATTGTGCTCGTATCAGCTTTTTTGGCTCAGACGGATGGTGACGCCACTGTTGATGCCTGTAATATGGATTAACGAGCAGGAAACTGTTGCTCATAGTTCAGCCTCAGAAAGAGGGGATGCAGGCTGCACAGTCATGACATGTAAAACTCTTCTGACGGCAGTGCTAAAGAGTAGGAATGTCTGAGAGCTTGAAGCCTTTTTACAATATCCAGGCTCAGATTTCTCCTCAGAAATCGACACACACATTTCCTTAAACTCTAAAACTTTTCCTTGATATGTAAGTGCTGAATTTCCATCATTCCAAGCAAACCCACGTCATGACTTTGACTTTATTTAGTATTTTCACGTTAATGTATATTTAGTTAGATATGAAACGTTCATTACTTGATCTGATTTGTGCCAATCTTGAGCGGGAGTCATGGAAGAAAAAAAATACCGGTGCTTAACATACTTGTTGTGTTTAGCTGATTTTATGGATTTATGACTGCAGGGCCTTCAAGTTCAGTTCAAGCCCCATGTTTAAAAAAAAGATGCAGCTGTTCCTTTGCCAAGAAGACTTTAAAATATTTAGAAATGTGAACTTTCTGACATCTGAAGGACGTTATAAATCAGGAAGAGAACCAGGACGAGGTGACTGATGTGTTGTCCCCGAGAGAAATTGTTATTCTCTTATGTCATAGAGACATAAAAGCAGCAATAACATCAGTGACATATATTCTTATTTTTCAGTTAAATCCTATAAATGAGCTGATGTGTAAATCTGTGATGGTACGATAAAAACTCGAACATCAACTGCTGCAGCTGAACATTGATTGTGTAATATTTGCCTGAAGGTAAACATTCTGTTCCAGAACTAATATGCAAATTAGTTCAGTCGTAAAGGTTTATGAGTTTGTCAAGGACCGAAGATCAGTAACTCGACACTTAAAGTGAAGTTTCTACAAGTCGTAAAATGAGAGCGAGCCATAAATCACAACACTGTCACCCTGAAGATTTGCAGCTTCTGCTCCATGCCACGGTTGCGCGTCTCTTCGGTCTCGGATTCTTGTTTTTCAGTCTCAGTTAAAATATTTGAGTCTCGATTGGTGTGCACGATTTGTGAGTGTTCTTGTCTTATGAAGTTTTGGGTTTCTGTTTATTTATTATTGGGATGATTTTTGCAGGTGTAGGGAACAGCTGCTGGTGAATTTTTATGATGCCAGTGAACTGACATCAGTATTTGTGCTAAACGTTGCTCTCGCTTATCATTTTTGGTGTTACAACCCAAAACTCAGTGCACATAAGCTCTCACTTAATGTATCGGTGTTTAATCCATGGATGTTTACCTGTATGACCCAAGCGGGCAGTGTAGCGTACCAAAAACTGAAGCTCCTTTAGTGGCCACTTGAGGCTGGCTCCAAAAGTGAGTCGATCCCTATAGACTTCCACATTAAAATGGATGTGACAATGTGTGACTTTTATTTACGGTCCATATAGTTATTGAGTTATTGGAAGAAAAACCTGTTCTTTGGTTCTTGGTTGGAGAATAAAAATACGTTGACCAAAGTGAAAATCGACTTCTGCGCTTTATTTGAAGCATTTTTTCCAGCTTCAGGCGGAGCAATACTCCATCACAAACTAATTTTATAGCTGCGGATTAATTAAATGCATTGAAAGCCTTATAGACATTGAATGAATTCCTGCCCTTGTTTGAGGTTTCTTTAGGGAGGACAGAGGACCTCCAGCATGACACTTCTGACACTTACGAGCTGTTATGCTTCGTGTTGAAATATGTGTGGTCTGCGAGCAGTGACATTCAAACCAGCAAACACTCAGTTGCTTCATAACAGGGACTTGAGTCTTAATGAAGACAATGCCGACTTTGTTTTTTACTGAGCAAACCGCAGCAGTATTGTGACGCTGGGTTCAAAACAATTCTGTAATGATATGACTATAAATCTCAGTATATGTACACAGTTTGTTTGCTTAATCGTTGCTTAATATTGCTATTTTTTGAAATGCACGTTAATAAACCACAGAGGCTAGCTTGTAATGGAGCTACAAACTAATGGAGGCTAGAAGAATAAAAGGCTCGTGCTGCACTAAATACAAACTGTAAACAGGTGACTTCCTGTGAACGCTCATTCAGTGCATGTGTTTCAGTCCTGCCTACAGCCCTTGTATTTCCACAAATTTGGTAAATCCTTTAAGCCTCAGAATATTTTTCCAGTTTCTGCCAGTAACAGCTTCTTACCTGTAGACGAAGAATATAAAGAGCCTCGGGCTCTGTGGATAAGAGACATCATTTCTAAATGATTTTAAAATACAGTAAGTCACCTTGCCCTGATATCTAGACATGACAAATCAGAGCTCATCATGAGATCTGAAAAACTCAAGCACAAATTTTAATTCCACCTAATCACCATGATAAATAGAGCATGAATAACAATTATGAGTCAGTGACACAGATGTTAGTGCATCTGTTTAAAAGTTCATCAGTTAAACTCTAAGGAATTTTGGGCAACGGTAAAAATAAACACAGATAAAAACAAAGGCCAGAGCTGAAGAACTGAGGCCATGACACTGCACTTTAGTGTGTCTGCACACTGCAGCTCTCACACAAAAGGATGGCTGCCTCCTCGTGACTAGGAAAGAAATGCGTGATTGTACCACAGTTTTATTTTTTATACTGTCAGGGACTGATTGCAAGTAGCTGCAGCGACCGATTGGTTGCCCATGAGGCGATGAAGATATTGCACTTTTGATCACAAGGCAACCTGTCTCCAAACAACTGTGTCCTGACTCAGACTGCCTGAACTCATTGACCACCAACACGCTGCAGTCAACCCAAGTCAGTGACTTAATAACTCAGTGACTCAGTTCACCTGGTTGGACTGGATTCACCTGGTTGACATGCTGATATACCTGGTGATATATCTCCATAAGAGCAAAACTGCCGAGCGCCCTTTGTCATTTTGCTCTTAAGTTGCCGCCCCAAAGCAAATGCGCCACTATTTATTGATGAATTTATATTTCAATTGAATGAGGTTCTGGCATTCAATTGAATGCAGTGCAATCACAACAGATTTATGATTTTTTTTTTAATCACAGATTGCATGTAATTCCCAAGTTGACCCCATTCAACTGCAAATGGACAGCAGACTGTCTTATTGCTGCGTTATTGCTGTTTCAATTCACCAAAGCTGCTTTGAAGACAACAGCTGACTGCGTGTAGTTGCAGACGTGGGTCCTGAATTTGTTATTTTGAGCCTTCCACAGGATTCCTTAGTGTTAAGTTGCTGTGTGTATCGTGTTTGCCACTTCCTGTTTTACTTTGTTAGTCCCTCTCTTGTGCCTTGTCTAAAATTTTACTTGCGGTTTGGCATTTTCCCTGATTGCTTTCACCTGTGCCTCATTTATGTGTCTGTGTGTTTTGTCATGATGTCTGTCTGACCTCACAGTGTGTCCTTTTTGCCTGTGGAATCTTGGACTTTATTTTGGCTGATTCTTTCTTTTTGTTTCTCAGTCTGCATTTGGGTTGTAATTCTGCGACACCTGACACTTCAAGAATGAAAATGCAGTGCAGATGTAATGTAATGTAGTATAAGGAGGTAAAAATAAGGTTCTCTTTCAAAAGTACAGCTTGGATGCCAAAAGAGTCAGACTCTAAGATAGTTGATAAAGAGCCAGTTTATTTCCAGTCAGAGAATGTCTAACCCCTTAAACCCACCAAAATGTTAATTCTACCAAAATACTGATTTAAAAGTGAAAATGCAGCAGAGGCTCACAGGTCTGCACTCTGCTGTGTAATCTGGCTTTACAGGAGAAATACACCTGTTCACAGCCTGATACAACTAAAGTCTTTTTCAGTAGTTTCAATCTATTTGAGAAGTCTGAAACATTTAGACAATTTTTAAATAAATAAAAGCAATTTAAGATTTAAAAGAGACATTAAAGGAAAACATTAAAAATGTAAATATCCTATAAGTACAACATGAAATTATTTTTTCATTTATTTTCTAATTTAATATTAAATACATTAAAAATATCACGTTTGATGCAGTAAATGTTAGTATTTTATTAGGTTACTTAACTGATTATTGGGCACTCCACCCCTCTCATCCAAATAAGTTCTGGCTCCAAAGAAACAAAATCCCATTGACAACAATTATGAGGCTCTAAAATGCAAAGTGTAGAAACCTATGGGTGGTGTCACAAGAACTACATACACCTTTTATATACAGCCAAGACACAGCTGTTTGTCTCCAAGCTTTTTGAGGCTGTTGCACAGTACTCAGGCTTTGGGTTACAACATTGAATATTTTGCTGTATCAACCTATCCGTCTGCCCTGACCTATATTTGACTGAACACAGACTGACAGATAAATCTACATGTCTTTAAGACATGTTGAAGTTCAGACACCCCTCTGGAACCTTTGTCCTTGATAAGGTGATTCTGGGGATGATGACTATGTGAAGAAATGTCACATGAAAAACATGCACATCATCAGTGTTTAGCTTTTGGTTCATGAGAAAAAGTTTGGTCTGTGGTTTTTTGTGATCAAGTCATCTGTGTCTTACTCAGCAGCATGGTGCGAGAAGAGGCGAGGTCCCTCAAACACACCCGGCACACACCCACAAAATCAGGAATGTGGGGAATGCTGGGAAACAAAGTGGTGGCGTTGGCGCACAGAGAGCACCCGGCTGAATGGAAACCTGAAGGTGAGACGGTGCGTCCACGTCACTTTGCTGATTTGCTGCCTTTTTTGGGTTTTGTTTTGGTGGAGCATCTAAATTCCCCAGAGAACAGTTTCCCATGATTATAAAAGCTGCAAGTGACGCAGACTTGTGTTTATTTTCCAGAAAATGCTGTACATGTTTGCTAATGTTGCCAAAATACATGAAATAGCCTCAGTTTAAGTTTCCTGGACTGCTAGAGAAAATCTCATTCGTTTTGCAGCTGCAACCTGTTGTCAGTTCATCTTTTTTATTAGATTTCATTTGCGTCGATGCTTAACTTTATTTGGCTTTAGGTGGTTTCACTCCACTGGCTTAATGGAAACAAGTTATATGGTCAAATACACACTCACTGGCCATTTTATTAGGTACACCTCTTCACCTGCTCATTTTTTTTCATATATCTAATCAGCCAATCACACAGCAGTAACTGCTGCTGCTTTCAGCTGACAGGAAGATATTCATAACTCGACTAATCAGTCAGTACAATCGAGTTATGCAGAAGAGCATCTCTGAACACACGTGAAATGCAGAAGCAGATGAGCTACAGTAGACCACACTGAGTGCCACTCATGTCGGCTGAGAACAGGAAACTGAGGCTACTCAGACTCTGAGCCTCATTTTGAAACATTCGGATGGTCGGGTCAGATTTTGGTGTAAACACCATAAAAGCATGGATCCATCCTGCCTTGTCTTAACCGTTCAGGCTGGCGGTGGTGTAATGGTATGGGGGATATTTACTTTGTGCGTATAGTGCCACTTAGTACCATTTGAGGATTATTTAAACTGCACAACCTACTGGAGTACTGTTGCTGACTGGGTCCATCCAGTGTTCTGATGACCGCTTCCATACCATGTCACAAAGCTCAGATTATCTCAAACTGGTTTTCTTGAACATGAAAATAAGTTCACTGTAGTCAGGTGACCTCCACAGATCTCAATCTAATAGAGCACCTTTGGGATGTGATATTACGGGAGATACATGTGATGAATAAATCTGGTCAATATGGATCAAAATCTGAGGAATATTTCCTGCACCTTCTTGAATCTATGCTGCAAAGAATTATGAAGAGTTCTGAAGACAAAAGTGGGTCTAACTGGGTACCAGCAAGGTGTAATTAATGAAGTGTCCTGAATATATACACCCAGGAGTGAGGATAAGAATATAAATCAAACATCAACAGTTTTGCTTTCACACTCAGGTCTCTCTTTACCCCTATCCATCCAACCCACCAGTCCATCTTTTCGTCTGTCTGCTGACACCTCGACTTTAATGTCAAAGGTTTAAAGGATATGTTTGTGCCTTGGATGTCACACAGACTCCTGAGACTGCCAGTAATACCCATCCATCCAGGTGTGGAGCCTTCAGGCAACAGGCTGTCCATTTACCTATTGTTCTTGTCTGAGCCTGAGTGCAAACCTTACACGTTTAGTGTATTTGGAGACTGAGCCAGTAGAGCGTTAAAGCTGTTGTCAGTCTCGCTCTTTATTTAAACTCGGGCTGGCGGACGCGTCTTCACGCTGACATCTCATCACAGCTTAGGGTGTTTTTTTTCTTCCTTGAAGGCATCTTGGTTTAAAGTTTCAGATGCTTTCTAACCTGTAGAGGCTTGAGACAGGTAATCTATCAGAGTCACAGAGTTGGCATGTCATTGCTGGGGCTTTACAGGCTCATAAATACAAATATCAGAGAGGGGTCTTTAAATCAAGTCTCCACTATTTTCTCTTGCGTGTCTCGTGCTGCTTCTCCAACTGTAAGCCTGATAAAATCAGATCAACAGGCTAATGCAGGTGTGTCAAACATAAGGCCCAGGGGCCAGAATCGGACCGTGAAGACTCCAATCCAGCCCATTTTTTTGGAAAATGTGAAGGAGGGCATACATTTTGGACTTTTAACTGTACTCTTTTAACCCAAAGGCCACTGATACTACACCAAGGTACATTATAGATTTCTGTACAATGGATCATCCTCACATTTCTTCTACTTACTACAGCAGCATTTCTTTATAACGTAGAAAAACTGAGATAAATTGTTGAAATTGTGCTTCTTTGTCTCATATCTCAGGATTCATATGTGTAGTTAGACTTTTTTACACTGACAGTGACCAGAGTTTCACTGGTCTGGCCCACATAAGATGAAAGTGGGTCTGTATGTCGCCCTTGATGTAAAATGAGTTTGACAGATTTATTATTTAGCTCTTAATTTCTCCTGAGGTGGCTTTCACGAGGTCAGAATCCAGGAAGATTTTTTTTAATTTTTTTTTATTTTAAGCAACAAAGAAGAAACTACCAAGAAGCTATGGGGCTAAGATTTTGTTAAAGTCTACATCTGTCTACAATTTCAGTATCCCTTAAACTCTTTGGCAATGTTCCAGAGGTTTAGATTTAATAATAAAAGGTCTTTTAGCCCTAATGCCCTCATTTTAGCCCTAAAAGTTTGAAAGTTGGCGCAAGAGGCTTTCACTGATCCAGCATGATCATGTGTTTCATCTGTGACAGATGGATGCCAATTAAAATGCGCTAAAAGAGAAATGTTTAAATTGATTTGTGTTCTGTACGAGCTGTTCTGGACCCTCTGTGGTCCTGGATCCTGTGACTGTGTGAACAGCGGCCACGGCAGAAAATCTAATGATAAGTTAATTCATTTTCCTGATTTGATTTTTCTAACCGCGGCATGTCCTCCTGCTCTGTACAAGACCTGCTTGCAGTTCAGGGATTCTCATGAACGTTTTTTTAAAAAGGAAAAATGCACAGCTTTTACAATCGGCGGCTTTAAGTGCTGATGGTTGCTGTTTTGTCTCTTTTTCACTGCCATCACATTCAGAAACAGGTCAAGTTCAGTGTGAACTGATTTCTTCCTCAGTCAGCTGCCAATAGGGGTCAGCAGAGCTCTCTGCATTGCTTCACCTTGTGTGCGGAGGTGGTGGAGGGGCCGCTGGTCCACGGTGATATCATTTTCCATCAGTTCCTCTACCTCCTCGCAAAAGGCAGCAGCCGCCGAACAGATGAGGTGGTGAGGAGGAGGAGGACAAGGGGGAGGAGGAGATTTTTTCCACTACCACACTTCACCTCCGGGCGACCGCGTCTGGAAAGACAATATCTCCAGAAAAGAGGTCATCAGTCAGATTCAGCCTAACAACAGAGTGCCAGTGATTCCTGTCTGGACAGCGGCTTACAACATGCAGGGAGTGCAGCGTGTGTTCATGGAGCGTGTGTTACACAAAGATCGCTTTTAGCTCCATTACATCCAAACAGCCCCCACAAAATCTCCCCCCGCTACTGCACTGTTGGAGCGGCAGGTTATCACATAAGCATGAATTGTTGATCGGTGACGAAACTGTCAGTGACGTCCAAACACTGAGAATTGTTTTGGGTTTTTTTAAAAAAAAAAACTACTCTCCTTTTCCCCTGACTGACAAATGTTTCTCTCGGTTGTCAGGATGAAAATGTGACTGCGTCACTGGTCTGCGGCTCTGGGAGCAAAGCTGCCAAACAGACGTCCCAGAATTCCCAGCATCTGCTCCGGCACAACATCAGCAAGCTGCTGAGGGATAACCAAACTGTTTTCTTTAAATGACAGTTTGAGGTCCAGACTGTTTTCCTCCATGCGAGCACGACAGTTTGACAGATGTTACGTAACTGACAGCTGCTGGGATTCACGCAGGCTGCAGAAGTCTGTGTCGAGATTTAGATTTTGTCCATATTGGAGGAAAAAAAAATCCAAATCGCTGAATAAACTCACCCAAATTCTCTAAGACAGATGTTGAAACATTTTTGCTGAACTTTAAAGTTTGCTGACGAGAGTAAAACTGTTTTTCAGTTTTAAAGTCTCCACAGCAGTCAGGTCCGTGAGTATCTAGTTGAACAAAACTGTTAGCTTAGCATAGTCTCCTGTTTTCAGAGGCTCAGGAGTAATCAGACAATTCACTAAAGAGTCATGGCCAGGTGAGGCCTGCTAACCCCTAACCCTTGTTATGCGAAATTAAGGTAAGCAAAGCTGATAAAAGATCAAAGACTGATGTTAAACTGCAACTCTGTCTGAAGAGACGAGACACGATTGAGTGGCGGCTCTGCGCTGCAGCTGAGAATAAAGTCAGCCAACGTGAGTCTGAAAGGATGAAACAGGTTCTAATGAAAATGTTCAGACTGTTTGTGGCATCAACATGAAAGCTGCGGACAAATGTCATACACCAATCGCCATCTGTGGAAGCTTCTTCTCTGCGGTTCAGCTGTCACTGCCGACATTAATCTGCCTTTGTTCTGTTAATTCATAACAAATGAGCGGCAAAGCGCTCGGAGAGGCCTGGGAGGTGAAACACGGCGTCCGCATGAAGAGGAACAATTCAGTGCGTATGTACGTTACAGACGCTTCAATTGTCCAACTGTGGTGGCGTTACATCCTGTAATGGCACGACTTATATTAACATTAGATTCAGCAGCCATGACAGAAATAAGTTCTCCGAACACATGCCGACATTTCTCTGGAATGTCTTTCATTCGTGTTTTTATTCTGTTTAATTTATTGTTAGTTTGAAGGATGATGTCTACAAGAAAAAGCAGAAAAATATTGTTCAGATGTTTGTTTTCAGTTTGCTTAAATATTCATTAAAGCTTCTTTCATGTTTTATTGCCACTATGGTCAGAGGAGTTACATCTTATACACAATAAAAAGAGAACCAGCTGTCAGAACTCCAACTCCATGTGAGAAGAGCGCAGCCATCGAATGTAAGTGCTTTTTAGGGGTGACCAGCTGACCCAACAGTGACCATGCACCGTCACTTACTGCTCTCCACAGTGAGAGCGAGAGGGACTAGGGTTCACTGTGAACTAATCGCCAGGTCAAACACTGAGAAACAACTTTTTACACTAATGGTCAACTCTAAACTCCAGAGAGAGGCTGGGACTGAGCAGGAAGACTGAATCTGAGCCTACCTGTAGTAATCAACCTTTTAAGTACAAGCTAGTAAAGATATATAGTACTGTGCAAAAGTTTTAGGCAGGTGAGGAAAAAATGGTATAAACAGAGAATGCTTTCCAAATTTTCCAGCAGTCAACAAAATTCAGTGAATGAACAAAAGAGAAATCTAAATCAAATGAATATTTGGTGTGACCACCCTTTGCCTTCTTGTAGGAACACTTGCACACGGTTTTTGAAGGAACTCGACTGGTGGTTGTTCCAAACATCTTGGAGAACTAACCACAGATCTTCTGTGGATGTCGGCTTCCTCACATCCTTCTCTCTTCATGTAATCCTAGACACACTCAATGATGTTGAGATCAGGGCTCTGTGGAGGCCATACCATCACTTCCAGTAGTTCTTGTTCTTCTTTACGCTGAAGATAGTTTTTAATGACTTTGGCTGTATGTTTGGGGTCGTTGTCCTGCTGCAGAATACTTGTGGGGCCAATAAACAATCATTTCTATTAATGAAAGCACTCTCTGTTTACAGGATTTTTTCACACCTGCCGAAAAGTTTTACACAGTACTGTAAATACACATACAATTTAAGAACAATATGTATTAGAAGAAGAAGAAAGTGTACTTTATTGATCCCCGTGGGGAAATTCCTCTCTGCATTTAACCCATTCACTCAGTGAAGCAGTGGGCAGCCATTGGGCGCACGGGGAGCAGTGTGTAGGGACGGTACCTTGCTCAGGGGTACCTCAGGGTGGCTGTTCAGGGGAATTGAACCCCCGACCTTCCGATCATGGGGCCACCACTCTACCTACTGAGCTATCCCTGCCACTATTAAATCTATTATACAATAGATTTAACATTTCTCTGGAAATGACCAAACATAAGGGGCTATGTATATATAAATTATGCTTTTTCATTTAGTCCATGGTGCCCATCTCAGTCTTGATCTTTGTCTTTGAACTACAGAACACAGTGTGTTCTTTTGGAGGCCCGCACAAACAAAAACTGAATTGTGTTCACACGCTTGTGATATTGATAATACTAATATTTATAGTATTCAATTATTTGGTGACTGGACTCCAATGAAACACTCTAGCTGAAGGTAGTCCTAGCAATAAAGAATTGGAACAGGTCTCATCCGCCCGGGTTCTTATTTTCCGAAAGCTCAGTGGGCGACTCTGGTACAGCACAACCTTTTTATCTGATTGGGTATTCAGAAAGCAAACCAAGGAACACTAAATATTTTACTCATGTGCGGGAGAAGAGTTGGGAATCAGTATTGGTTAAAATAAAAACATTTGTTTCTAAAGACAGACTGCGGTAATGCCAGTGTCACAAGAAACAAGGCAAAACCGCAAAATCTCAATCCTCACATGTACAACCTCTTCCTTCCTGAATTCTTCCTGAGTTTTCTTTTTTTTCCAGCGAGCAGACAGACCTCCGCTGTGAATTCACCAGCACAGCTCAGCTCAGCTCTCTGAAACAGCTGAGGCTTTATTTCTTCCACCTTTTTCTTCCCAGACTGTCCCTGGAGGCTATTTTTTCCCCCTCTTTATCCAGTCTGACCAACCTCCAAAACTTTTCAACAACTTCACTTATTGTCTCTGTCGTATTGTCGGTCCTCCCTCAGCCAGTGCCAGATGATTTGGTATTTGATATGCCAGATGAGCTGGCTCATAGCTACTTAAACTAAGATGGTTATGCAACGCGTCAGCAGGCCAGCATGGGCACAAAATCTATTTTTTAGAGGCACATGAGAAAAGAAATAGTATCCAACGGCATTAATGGATCATTTTAAGATTATTTCAACATGGAGTACTAACTTGAAGTTTTGACTTGTATTGAGCGGCTTCACTGTCATATGGTCTTAACCGGTTGGTGCTTTGACATGCTTTAATAATAAAACTTTAAGTATCCTGGATAATATTTTTTAATGTCTCATCTAGTCTTCAAACATACAACTTCATATAAGTATAAACATCTCACCTATTTTACAAGAATTCAACAATCTTTCTGGAATTTTACCATTTAGTCAAGCAAAATAAGTAATGTTTAATTATTACCATTGTGATTTGGCTTTATGTTGGTAAATGGCCTGTATTTGTATAGCGCTTTACCAGTCCCTAAGGACCCCAAAGTGCTTTACACATCCAGTCATCCACCCATTCACACACTGGTGATGGCAAGCTACATTGTAGCCACAGCCACCCTGGGGCGCACAAACAGAGGCGAGGCTGCCGGACACTGGCGCCACCGGGCCCTCTGACCACCACCAGTAGGCAACAGGTGAAGTGTCTTGCCCAAGGACACAACGACCGAGACTGTCCAAGCCGGGGCTCAAACCGGCAACCTTCCGATTACAAGGCGAACGCCCAACTCTTGAGCCACGATCGCTAAAAACTAACCTATTCACAGGTGATGAAAAGGTGAAGCTTTTGGTGGACTGGTGTGACATCAGCGGTGATGAAGGCAGTGTACCAAACTGCTGTGGTGAAGAGAGAGCTCAACCAGAAGGTGAAACTGCTAGTCAGCCAGCTGATCCACATCCCCGCCCCACCCTACGGTCAGGAGATCTGGGTGATGACTGAAAGAGTAAGGTCGCAAATGCAAATGGCCAAAATTAGTTTTCTCCACTGGACGTCTGGCCTCGGCTTCCCTGTGTGTCCACACGAAACATAAAGCAAGGCTTCACCCTGCGTTACTCACTCGTGTCGGAAAGACATGAATATTTGCAGGACAAGTTGAAGTACAACCAACAGCTGGAATTAAGATACAGAAACATTTTGAGGACTTGAAGTGAAGTTGAATCATATTTCTCCAGCTGTCAATAAAATGACTGCAGCTTCACATCAGCCGGTAGGAAGAAGCAAACTGTCAGAGTCAGTTTGCCTCTTTGCATGGACTTTGTACAGTGCTTAACACATTTATTAGACCACCTCTCATAAAAACAAGAATGCTGACATATTTTAGAAATCTGTCAAATGTGTTTAAAACAAAAAATGATTTTGTTATTTATTAAGAAAATAACCTGAATTAATGTTTTTATATTTCAGTCTGATCCGGCACACTGGAATTAATCATGTGTAACATTCAATCAACTAAAACTGAATGTTCTGTTCAGAAATGTAAATAAATAACAATAATTAGGCATTTTAGTGAAAAAAAGTGATTTATTATTTTTTTATTGCTTTTTTTAGTAAAACAATTACATTTTAATTCACGGATGACGACAACATTCATATTTTAGCATTCAAAACATAATTTTGATCGAAGAGCTTGCTCTCACTGGTGAATTAACCAGTGTGTAATAAGCAGTGTTGTTATTTTACCCACTGGGGACATCATACATTGAGCCTGGCCCGGAAACACCCTGGGATCTGAGGTCAGAATACTCTGCTTTGCTACCTGACTTCAGATAAACTGTTACACAAGTCTACAAATACCACCTACTACTTGCTTTCGAGGTATATTTTTCACACAAACTGATGGACTCAATCTATATCATCAAAACAAAATAAAGCTATAATAAACTTTCACAAGAGCCATTTTAGCCTGAAATAACATAAACTATTCCACATGATATCACTTCTTCTCAAACCAGTCAGAGATAGTTGTATGTAAGTCTGAGTGAGACAAATCTGTAACATTTGTTATTGGAAACTTTTAACCAGGAATCCTAGATGATGTTTTCCAGACCATAACCAAGACCTCATCTTATTGGATAATGGACCTCAAAGTGAACAGACCCTTTAAAGTAGCAAGTGTGTTTTAAAGAGCAACATGCATGGGTGGCAACGTAAAGGAAAAAGCAAAAGAACAAGTTGTTCCCCCAGAGAAAAAAAATCAAAACCTAAAATAGGTCATTGCAGTTGTTTTACTTTGCATGGAAGAGGTTTTGCATCTCTTTATCTCTGTCATCTCCTTGTAGATTGTGTTCTTTGTCTTTGTAGTAACCTTTGCAACTCTTTGTATTCATTGTTTCTTTCTAGTTGTTTTTTTTAATGTCTGTAGAGTTTGCAAGCACACTCAGTTAAGACTTAAAAGATGGCTTGCTACCGTGGTCTCGCCCACTGATCGGCAAAGTCCATATTTAAAGATGTGTATGAAGCCCGTACTAAAGCACCTTAAACTTGCACATCACATAGAAGTCTGAAAACCTGAGCATCTCCCTTGATGTGGAACTTTGTTAAACACTTTCATGATGATGATCTCAGTCGGTAATTTCAACCATAACTTACTAAAGCATGATGTCTGTGTAGCGTGGTGGAAACACCAAAGACTTCTGGCTGACTTCTGGCATGATAAGACGTATGTCATCCATATGTGGGCCAGGTCTGGCAATGATGGCACTGTTTATGCGATGGCATGCCATATCTGGCTCGACTGTGGTTTGGGTTATGTAGCCCAGGCTCATAGAAAACAGGTCTAGCCCGGATCTGACATCAAGCTGGCACTTCTGACTGACTGGTGTCAGGGCAGGGTGTATGCCAACCAGATGTGGGCCAGGTCTGGCAATGATGGCACTCTTTATGTTCCTATTTATGTTTCTATTTTCCTATTTTAGTTAGAAAACCCAAATGCCATGTTGCAATACTATGGTAGACAAGGTTTCAAATGGAGGTTTGACAGGTTTGTGAGTGTACACTTTATCCAAAACCTAGTAACGGTTTACTCATCGTTGCCAGTGGGTGGCTGTAGCTCAGGCAGTAGAGCAGGTAACCTACTGATTGGAAGGTTAGTGGTTTGATCCCTGGCTGCTCCAGTCTACATGTCAAGAGTGTGAATGCGTATGAATGTAGTATGGAAGCACTCAGTTAAGAGAAAGTGTGTGATTGGGAGAATGTGGCATGTTATATAGAGCACTTTGAGTAATCCAGGAGACTAGAAAAGCGCTATATAAGAATCAGTTCATTCACTGTCTAAACAGAGTTTCGTAATGTTACTTTTGCACTGTTTTGCATGTTCCGGCACATGTTGTTATTACATGGCTTGATTAAGGTACACATTAGGCTGACATCTGGGGCCACAGCTGAAACTGTTCTGAGCCAGCACAGGGCCAGCAGTGTGTCTACAACTGGCCCGTGGCTGCACACCACTTACAGATGGCCCACATACTGCAAAGAATGACAGCCCTTTGGTGGCCCAGACCTGGTTTCCCAGAGGTAATCCACACATGGGCCAGCACAGGACCACCAGTGTGTCTGCAACTGGCCTTGTGCTGGCCCATGTGTGGGCCACCTCTGGCAAACCAGGTCTGGGCCACTAAAGAGCCGTAATTCTTTGCAGTATGTTGGCCATGTGTAAGCACATTGTGTGGGCCAGATCTGTAGTTAGTCATTACAACAAGTGTAAGTCTTGTGCAGGTGAAGCCAAAGGGAAGACATGCTTCCCCATATTTTCTAGTCTTGGCCTGGAAGGAAGTTGGTTTGGAAAAATATTTTGTGATGCTTCATCTCCTGCTTTGCGTTTGTGTGGGAGCCCCATCAAAAACCTGTCCATTATGCTAGCAGTGTCCAAGCATTCTTTTTTTTTTCATACCCCCCCCCCCCCTCCCCCCCTGCAATGGCTCTGTGCCCCCCCTAAGGGGGCAGGCCCCACACTTTGGGAACCTCTGCCTTAAGACATTAGTACCTTGTGACTGACAAGTTGCTACCCAGTGGTTAAAGTGGAATTTGGCCAGTAGAAGAACCCTGAGTTCCAGTGTGGTGTTGAATCTTTGGGGGGAAATCTCTTAGAAATGTGGATTTGTTGTCTTTGTGTAGAGGATGATCAGATGGCCTGCTTTGCTGGTACTTTTCTGAGTTTTACTGCTCTTTCTGGACTTAGTCAACTGAACTTAAGATGAGCAGGTATTACACAAATCAGCCTGCCTGTTGGTACCTGGTGAATGACACTAGCATTACCACTTTAGACTTTGTTGCACTTGCTCTAACCTAACAGCAGCCAGGTTTACCACCATACTATAATAAAGTGAGTAGCAGTAACTGACCATATAACTGCAGCACGCCTTGGATCTACAAAAATTTGGACGTTAGCTATAACTATCTGATTTATCAAATGTAATTTGCTGGGCAGTCTTCACCTCTGAAAGTAATCTCTTGCATGTCTTTCTCATCTTCTCTTTCATATGTCTGTTTCTCTGGGGTAGGTTTTCCACACATTTCTTTCCCCTTTCTCGCTAGAAATAAATTGCTTGCTGATAAATTGTGCTGTTACTGAGCTGTTTGAAACTCGGAAAGTAGTGCCACACTAGAAAAAAGTTACTCTGTTACACTTGCACCTCTTCAGTATAGTTAACTAGATGCTAAAGCAACACAAACACAACTTTATTGACATCTGCATGAGCGGCAGGGTGAGAGGGACAAAAGGATGTGCAGAGAATGTACGCAGGACTGCAGGGTGACAGTTTTTGATTAATTGCAAACAGCTAGAAGCAAAGTTAAAGTGCACAACACAAAAAATGTACTTGCTTGATATTCTTTATTTAACTGATTTGATTACTTATTAATTGAAAGTGTTGGATCTTTCTGATCCATGTTAATCGCTGCCATGATCACTCACTCCACTGAACACTCCAGTCAAATGTTCAGTTGACCATTATCTGTTTTTTTGGATTGAGGTCATTAAATTCTATTCACTAAGAGAACAAAAACATATTTTCTTGTTGTGTGTTTCTACATGAGTTTCTCTGCTGTTGCTTGCTAGTGTTTCTTTAGACTTGGAGCTGCAGGATAGAAAAGTGCAGTGTTCGAGTGTAGTAGAGTCCACCTTTGAAACAGGCAGCAAATTGAGAGCCCAATTCATCTCCTGCCAAGTTGGCTGTGAACCTGACAACATTACCTGCCACTGTTGATGTCTGCCCACATTCTCCTGGTTCGGCTGGCAGGTGTTCATTCACAGCCTGCAAACACATGTACAGGTAGAAACACTCCATAAGCTAACTGTACGCCGATTTCAGGAGTCCAGGTTACATTGACAAAACTCAGACCGTGAGTAAGATTAACAGTGTCTGCTCAGGTTTTTTTCCTTGAAACATGTGCCTCACACATGGACTAAACAGGGTTGAAAGTACAGTAAAATCTTTGGGTTGTTTGAGATCAAACAAGAAAAATGTGATGAATAGCCCATTGAAAAGCATTTATCATTTAAACTGATATATTTTTGCTAGAACTTACAGCAAATTTTCTAGATTAAGCTGGAATAACCCATATGGAAAAGAAATAGAAAAAACTTTAAAAAAGACTTGCATAAGATGTGGCCCACTTCATATAGTGAATCATATAAGGCTTATATGATTTACTCATGAAAGTGGCCACTTTCTCATTACTTTCAAATATTGTTTTAGTAAGTATCCAAAACATTTTTCAAGGGATCTTATATCTGTTTTCACTCTTGTATGCTTTTCATACAAGTTTCACACAAGACAGATACAAACTTCATCCATTTTCCATATGGGAACCCACGACATCTCCAGATGATTCACCTGTACTTCTCTATCATCTGTGCATTTACTATCACTTATCCAGAGTTGTGGAGGGAAGCAGTCTCAGCAGAGGTGCACAGATCTAACCAGAAAATTTCAGCTCTATTACAGAGGGGGAAAAAGCTGTTCCTAAGCCAGCTGAGAGAAATACTGTACTTACTGTGCTTCATAAATGAGTAACAAATGTAGTACATAACAATAACCTACAGCACACCAGAAACATAGATTCGGCCTACCTTTTAGGCTCAGGTGCAGTGACACAGCTTTAACAAGAAGAAAAGTCAGTCATTCACCACCATCTTCCTGTGCACTGAAACCACCAAAGTCCTCTTCTCCAGTGTCGGAAACGAACAGGCTCAGGATGGCTACGTCATCCACTCTCAGCTTCTTTCCTTCGTTGTCACTTTCAAAACGAAAGAAATCCTCGTTGTCAGTGTCAGAGTCGAACACCCTCTGAAGGGCCGTGGCGGTGTCCTTCTCTCCATCATGCAGCAGTCCAGCCCTTCGAAATCCGTTGGTGATCATGGATGTTTTCACACTTTTCCACGCTGTCAGATTCCACCGGTGGAGTTGAGCATAACTTGCTTTTCGCAAGTTTATCGCCGTTCATCATCCACGCCTCCCTTTGAAGTTTGTTTTTCGGGCTGCTTGTACGGCACTATGTTGCCTGGCGGATGGACATGTGACCAACATACCACTCTTGAACCCCGATACTGTGTGTCTGATCACATGCCCTTCCGCCAGGCAACGTAGTGCCGTACAACAGCGGAACAAACAAAACAAATCGTCTTACGATATGACAAAAATCATGGACAATCCATAGAAAAGCCGCATCTGACTAAAAGCCGCAGGGTTCAAAGCTTGTGTAAAAAGTAGCGGCTTATAGCCCGACAATTACGGTAAGCTATTAAGACTCGACTGTACACCGTGTTCGTGTTTTCCTTCAAAAACAATAAGTTCCTTTGGAGCAGCCATTCAACACCTCTCTTTGTCTCTCGCAAGCAAAGTTGACCCAGACAACAAAGTAAAGCTATTTTTCTGCTATGAGCCCGACACAGAACCCTGCGTATTAGTCAGAGGTCCCTTTACTACGGTTCGGAGCCGACAGTAACAGTAATAAATCACAGCAATAGTACATTCACGTAGTTGTAAACAGCATGATAATATATTAAGTAATCCAAAGTATTCAGAATACGTTACTCTCATTGAGTAACGTAACGGAATACGTTACAGAATACATTTCGGGGCATGTATTCTGTATTCTGTAATGGAATACATTTTAAAAGTAACCTTCCCAACACTGTTCATCACAAACCTCGCATTTTTGTCTTGTCTTATAAATCAGACGCAATCCTTTCATTGACAGTGTTGCATTGTTGCACAAACCAAGCTTAAGCCAAGACGAAGAAAATAATCTGATGGTGAGGTCCTTTTGGAAGGTGCTGAAGTCGGAAAGAGTTTTGATTGGTGAATACAGAAAGATCATTGATCGACTAATACCAGCTACATCATTAAATAAACACCCAATCCAACAAATTTGGCTTGTTCGACTTAGATACTTTCAAATGGGAAGCTATAATAATTATACTGTAACATGATTTTTGAATTAATGTGGCTTTTACACCAGTAATCTAGATTAGACCAGTGCACATCTGGTACTTAAGAGAATTTGTACAATTCTTACAATCCTTTGTCCTTCAACAAAACCTGAACTCAAGCAAATTTCTTGTAACTTCTTCAGCAATAGTTCTCTGAGCTTCTTAAAGGACATTCAGAGTTCTTCTTTGGATGTTAGGCAGCCAACAGAAGAAGAACTCTGAATATCCTTGTTCCGTTCTCTGTCAAGATGATCCCACACTCCTTCAGTCCTTTTTCAGTGATGCGATGGTGGCTGTAGGCTCTCACTACTACGCTCTCTGCTGAACTTCTCCGCACATACTTTTATTTTCATAACCCCAAAAGGCCCGTTGTCAGTGATGTTCAGTCCAGTTCTTGTGTAATTTGGAACATCTCAGCCTTTTTGTCCCCATTACCCATCCTTGTCTCTCTCTCCCCCCCCCCCCCCCCCCCCCCGCTTACCCCCAAAGGAAAACAAAAAAGCAAAACAAAACTTTATTTCCAGATACTTTAGGCTTGCCACTTCTTTTGTGCCCAACGTGCCCAACCACACCATGCAGAGACATTCCTATGTCTTTAGCTAATAACACTTTGGAATTCACCTTGTTTGTGCCAAAATACTATTTTATACATGTCAAACTCTGGGATTTTTCATAGATTAACTAAAGAAATTGGAAAAAATTATTTGTTTTGGAGTCAGACTGCTAGTAACAAAGTGTCTAAATATACAATTTAAAATTTGATTAGTTGCTAAGCTGTCTGTCATGTGTAGACACAACACTTCATCCTGAGCGTTAGATGCTTTTTGTTGGATGGCTTGAATGATTAGCAAACAAACAAAAGACATTCCTCTGAAAATTGTAACGTTCAAGGACTCAGCTGAAAATGAGCAAAACTTCTCCTCCAGGCTTTCTGAAGGTCTTTCAAAGTCTTTGGAAATTACCTGCAGTTTCAGTCAAGACCACTTTAAAAATTACATGGAAGCAAAAGATTAGAGACTTAAAAGATAAAGATAAAGCTAACTAAAGATGATCTGTTGGCTAAAGATCATCAAGGCCTCTACTGTAGCACACTAGGGTCTTTTCAGTGTTTGCATCACTGATATTTCCTATTTACCACCTTTACGTGCAGCTGTTTCTCTTCTAATCTGAGCAGACTTTTGATCTGATATCACTAACTGAAAAAAGATGCTGAGGAAGACAGAAGTGAGTTAAGCAGAGTCAAATTAAATGTGGCACACAGCGTGGGACAAAACCTGAAGCCTTGTTGATGAATGGGAAATTCGTCACAGCTAGGGCACTCACAGCATGTTTACTGACATATAATACAAACAGGATTTCAGACAGTGCAGAGTGTCAGGACATGATGACAGACGCTAAACTGAGTCACTGTGCGGCCTCAAAACTCATCCAACAAAAGGCAAAACAACAGGGCACCTCTGCTTCAGTACTGATTTCGGACCTTTGGACTTTTCTTTGGTGTTTACATGTCATGCTACTTTATGCTTCTACTGTTAAATTAAAATCATTTTCATAGTTCTTTCATTTTTCATGATGGGATGTGCTGATTTGTTGCATTGTCTTGTCAGTTATTTAAATATGTGTTAGCTTTTCACTGTTGGTTATGAAACACATGTATAAAGGCTCATTCACACCGTGGAGCTCTCCTGTGACAAATGCCACAGATTTAGAAATATTTAAAGTTTCCAGAGCATGTGCAGCACCATCTTGTGCCAGTACAGAAAGTAACATTACTTGGTTGGTTGGTGCTAACACTTATATTAGTTTATGTTAGCTAACTAGTGATAAAACCACAACTCAATGGAAAACAATGAGACTAAAACAAAAGAGCAGTGTAAGGTGGTCAGAGAACTGTTTGGAGGAGTGCCTGTTTCAGTCAGGTGCACTGATGATTCACTGGACGAACAAGCTGAAGTCGACGACCTCTGTGCTTTATTTTTTTCTCATCAGGTCGGGTAAACGGACTGAGCGGCACAGTCAGCTGCCCGATCAGATGTCCACAAGATGCAATCAGCAATAATTGGGAATCCTAGTGATCATCATCTCTGTGCTTCTGCTAGAAATCATTGCAGCATTCAATACTGCTGGTAGGAAAATGTTACTACAGCAATTAGAATAAGTTAGTATTATAGATAAAGTGATGCACTGGTTTGAATCATAGCTATCTGACAGATTCCAGTTTGTTCATGTAAACGAGGAGGCTTCCTCAAACACAAGTTAGTCCTGAAGTTCCACAGGGTTCTGTGCTGGGACCTATTCTATTTACATCATACATGCTTTACTTAAGGAGCATAATTAGAAAAACACTGCATGCATTTTCATCACTATTCAGATGATGCGCATCACTGGTGTTTTCATACATAAGTTTCAGTCCGTTTAAATCAAGCTTTGTTTCTCCCCTTGGTGCAGTTCATTTGTGCAGATGTGAACGCAGTACTCACACTCGGGTGCGGACCGAAACAACGATGTGGTTCCAAATGAATTATAGAGCGCTTTGTTTATGGTGTCATCATGATCCAACCTCAATCCAAGCCAACTATCAGGTGTACGTGGCAAATCTGAGCTAAAAAAACAGCATTACCCATGTATGCTTTATATTTTGGGATGCCGCAATATACTATAGATGTGTAAAGGTCTGTAGCAACTAGCCCTGGACTATCAGAGAACATTCTCCATGTTCTCTAATAGTCCAGAAAATAACACCTTCTTCCTGTATTTACTTCCTTTGTATTTACTAAACACTGCTGCTCCCACCATAGACACATCTGGCCAATAAACATACTGAATATTCTCACATTTGGAGTTCACCTGGGTTTTCTCTGTGTGGAAGCAAACCAAGCCACAAGGAAAAAGCTATAAATTTACAAACTCATCAGCAGATTTGCACCAGAGTAAACAAACTATAGGTGTGAAAATGGCCTTGGACTTGTAACACAACACAATCCACCTCAGTGCTCAGACCCCTGTTCTGGGTCTGTACATTCAGCTACAATGCCACTGCTGATCCTAAGCAGCGCCAATGCCAGCAGAGCTGGGTCTCATTTCTAACAACAATGAGGCAGCGTACAGGAATGAAATCTGCAAACTAACTGGCTGGTGTGCAGACAATAGAAACCATTATGACATCTGGAAGACACTACAGGGCTTTGATCACTGTCCTGAAGTCCCAGAAACACTCAAACCTTTTACTACCACATCATTATCTCAAGACTACACCACTAACTCTTATGTTTACGTCACAGTGTTCATGTGTAACAACCTGAAAACCAGGTACCATGAAATGTTACATATTTTATGGTACATGAGATAATTCTCTTCTCATGCCTGTTTGCAGTAATGTATAGACATCAGTGTCTGACTTGATGCTTTGTTGTGCAGTGACTTTAAAGCCCTCTGATTCTGATTAAACCTGAACCAAAAGCAGCTCTCTCACAGACACTACATACATTATTATCCTCAAATTTTTCAGCATCAGTGTCCCTTTTGTCATGCCGACTGCTGATTTGATAATCCAGAGAAAAGTTTTCCAAGTCACACGCAGACTTTTCAAAGGTGCTGGGAGTCATTATCATCCTGGACAGAAAGTGTTTTTCCCCTCCTCAAAGAAAACCAGTCAGCCACATGTTCTTGTTTTATCATGTCTAAGTTGAAGCAATTATCAAATTAGCATATTTCTACACATGTGCTTGTTCTTGGCTTCATGTCGCATGTTATTTTAAAAAGGTGTCCATGTAGAGAGTGACATCAGATGAGGGAAAGTGAAAGCATCACTGGATGTGTTTGCTTTTCTGTCTTTTCTTTGGAGACCTGGAGAGGTGTTTCCGTTTTACACGATTCAGGCAGCGCTTTTTTAACCATGGAAATGTGTCTTTGAGGGGGTAAAAATCAAAGTGTTCAAGGCTGTGGAAAGTGGCATGGAGGGAATGATGGGAGGTTTTTCTTTTTTCCTTTCAGACCTAAGCCACTAGTTTATAGCCATGCCTTTTCCAGTGATTGCACATCATCAGAATTGAAAACATTTGACCCTCACACAAAACATAATATAATTATTATTCCTCCTTCCTCCACCATGAGGGCTATACTATGAAGCTAGTTCACCAACACTCCATTCGTCGATTCGTCACAATGACGGTTATCAACTTTCTCTGTTAACTCAAGTTTTCTGCCTCAGAATCTATGTGCATTAAACATTAAAGGGTAAATTGTGCAGGAACCCTGTTTCTTAATGCAAGACTATACTGCCCATACCAGACAATGTGAGACACAATAAACACAATTAGGGATGCACCGATACCGATACCGCTATCGTTTCTAAAGTACTCGTACTCGTTAAAAGTCCCCCGATACCGGGGACCGATACCATGGTCTGAGACCTGTCTATGTTTGAGCGGCATGTAAGGGGTTAATCACAGGCCCCGAGTGCCCGCCCCCAGGCCCCGGCTGCAGCTCAGAGCTGAGAGAAGGGCAGGCGAGACAAGTCAGCCGTGTGGAACTATTTCAAAGTGAACGAAGACGCGAAAACAAAGGCGGACTGCAAATTGTGCTTAGCGAAATTGTCCAGAGGAGGCTCAAAAGGTAGCGCATTTAACACAAGTAATTTAATCAAGCACCAAAATCCCAACACGACAACGAGTACAAAGAGTTTACCCACGCTTATTAGCACAGAGGAGCATAGCTGATGCTATAGCAGTGGGACGGAAAATAGTTGGGCATTTTAAACATTCCGCCTTAGCCTACTCCCGCCTCGAGGACATTCAGGGACAGCTCAACCAGCCAATAAAGAGACTGCAGCAGGACGTACAGACGCGCTGGAACAGCACGTATTACATGCTCCAGTCCCTCATTGAGCAAAAGCGAGGGCTGGGCGTGTATGTGTCCGAGCATGAACTCCCTGACTATCTCACCATTCACCAATGGGCTCTTATGGAGACGACTGTTGCCATCCTCGCCCCCTTTGAGGAACTAACTAAAAAAGTGAGCAGCTACGACGCACTAGCCTCTAATGTCATCCCAGCTGTGACTGTGCTTGTGAGACTTCTAAACAGAGAAAAAGACGAGTAAATACCTCTCAGCCCCATGTAGCAGTGTTTAAAGTGAAAGGCTTTTTAGCTCAGTGTCACACATTATAGATGAAAACAGAAACAGTCTGACTGCTGATAATGCAGAAAAGCTACTTTTTTAAAAAAAAAAACCCTGCCACTCACTTTTTCTCTCCATTAAGTGAGTCATCTTAGACTTGATGTTAATACCTACCTCAGTTGCACTGACTGCCACAGTTCTATGTTGGTGGATGTTGTTAGTTTATTCAAATATTGTGCACTAAATAGCAAAGATGTTTATTAATGCCCCTTGTGTTGTCCAAAGCGACAGAGTTTACATTAAACTGAAAACAATACTTGAGTTGCACTGTCACTGTTAAATTTTTTTTCATAATTATTTATTCTGTAATATCTTGCATACAACATGCTTTTCAGTTTAAATAAATGTTCTTAATTCCAAACCAGTCCCTTGTTGTTGTTTTTTTGTTAAATTATAGGACTAAAGCTGTTACCTGTAAATTTAAATCATGTTTTTATTAAGTACTCGGTATCGGTATCGGCGAGTACTGAAATGCAAGTACTCGTACTCGTACTCGTTTCCAAAAAAGTGGTATCAGTGCATCCCTAAACACAATAAATATATACACACACACACACACACACACACACACATTAGGTGGAAAAAAAAAGCTTCTGAAAATGAATACACCTGTGCATCCTCCATTGTAGTGAGAAATCCTTGTTGCTCTGCGTCATGTGCTGAGAGGGATTTCTGGGTCACAGACAGGAGGACACCAAAATTAAAAGCACAAAGCACAAATTAGACAAACGAGAATGCCCGAGGACTTTGAGATTTTGTGCACACATCAGCGACAGGGATAATAAGGCCCAGGTGAACTCAATCTAGACAATAATGAGAGCAGGAGAAGGAACAAAGAAGGGGACAAAAATGCAGAAAAGCCACATAAAGGAAATAACCTTCAAGATGAAGCAGGAAATAAAAAGAAAAAGGGACAAATGACAATCCGTGCAGACAGAGGAAACCGAAAACACATGAAAAGGGAAAGGCTCGTTTTTGTTTTTACCGTATGTTCATAAGGATTACCACAATAAACAGGAACCTCAGTAAAAGGGGGAAAATGTGTTGAAATAGATTTTCCACACCACATCAACTGGAAGTAGTCCGTCTACGTTAACAAGAAACCATTATTATAATCAACAGTCTTTACACTGCGTTACGTACAGGTAAACACTGAAATTCTTTTAAGCTTTTCTTCTATTCATATTTCTGGGTTTTTAAAAAATCGTTTTAAGGGTTTATGAACCAACATGTCCTCTAGAGTTTTAGTTGGGGGAAAAAAAGTCTTATTGCCTCTAGCATGTTGTGCTGCTGCCAGCTTGACAACATAATCTGTTACAGAAACAACGTGAAGATGACTGAAAAGTGACCAGGTAAAGCTGTAGGAGCTTACTTTAAGCTTACTTTAAGTTTTCTCAGGTCTGTCTCTCTGACGCCTCACTTATGATGGGGAAAGGATGAGGAATGCCCCAGGTCAGGTTTCCACAGCCTTCTCATGTTTAAACCAACATAGCAAACAGGTAGGGATTATTCTACGTGGGCTATATTTGTGGAGCCCCTTTGATTCACCATGTTTGTACTTGTGTGTGCTGAAAGATGAAAGCTCTGCATGCAAATGACTGAGGCTGAGAAGTTCAACATCAGATATTCTGAGAACAAAATGATGGCAATTATGTCTGATCCTTGGAGATATGCAGGTAACCAAATCCTGTCAAATTGTCTTTGGATGTGTTTTTACACGGGCTGAGACTTCACCATCAAAGGTATAAACTAAATCATTCGGTGATGCTTAATTTTTAAAACTGCATATTTATTCAGACTAATGAACTATCATCACAGTACAGGTCCACAGAGGTGTTGCACATGTGTAGCAGACCAAAACTCCATTGTCTTCTTTTTGTTACCATTTGTCATTAATGCTTATAAAACAATAAACTCCTGTAAAATTGTTTAGCTTGAATGTTGAATTTATATTTATTATTGATCCTCACCTGGGAAAAACAAAGACTTTATTCGCAATTGATAAACTTCAGACCATCCTATCTGCACACGGAGGTCTGAGGGAGTTTTCAGGAACAATGATGCTATTTTCCAGAGAAAAGATCGGACAGTACACGTTTTATTTTTTTAATGAACAACAGCGCAGAAAAACCACAGTAGCCTTGATCCTTTTTGGATGAGTCCAAATCCTGCTATGCAGTACAGGCGTCAGGAGCTGAACAACCACAATTTGCACATCTTAAGACCCTGAATTCTCCTCCGTGAATCGCTACCTTATCATGGTGGAGGGGTTTGTGTGTCCCAGGGATCCCAGACTTCAATGCTCACGTGGGTAACGACAGCAAGACCTGGAGGGGCGTGATTGGGAGGAACGGCCTCCCTGATCTGAACCCGAGCGGTGCTTTGTTATTGGACTTCTGTGCTAATTACAGTTTGGCCATAACAAACACCTTGTTCGAACATAAGAGTGTCCATAAGTGCACGTGGCACCAGGACGCTCTAGGCCGTAGGTCGATGATCGATTTTGTAATCGTATCACCAGACCTGCGACCATATGTTCTGGACACTCGGGTAAAGAGAGGGGCTGAGCTGTCAACTGATCACCACCTGGTGGTGAGTTCGATCAGGTGGCAGGGGAAGACGCTGGACAGACCCGGTGCACCTAAACGCGTAGTGAGGGTGTGCTGGGAACGTCTAGCAGAGGCCCCAGTCCGTGAGATCTTCAACGCACACCTCCGGCAGAGCTTCAACAGCATTCCGAGGGAGACTGGGGACATTGAGTCCGAATGTTCGACCATGTTCAGCGTCTCCATTGCCGAAGCTGCTGCATTGAGCTGCGGCCGCAAGGTGGTTGGTGCCTGCCGTGGTGGTAATCCCTGAACCAAATGGTGGACACCAGAGGTGAAGGGAGCCACCAGGCTGAAGAAGGAGTCCTATCGGGCTTGGTTAGCCTGTGGGACTCCGGAGGCAGCCGACAGGTATGCCAAGCAAGTATGCCAGGCCAAGCGGAATGCGGCTCGGGCAGTGGCTGAAGTAAAAACTCGGGTGTGGGAGGAGTTCGGAGAGGCCATGGGAAAAGACTTTCGGACTGCCTCGAAGAGATTCTGGCAAACCGTCAGGCGTCTCAGGAGGGGAAAGCGGTGCTCTACCTGTACTGTGTATAGTGCTGGCGAAGCGCTGCTGACGTCGACTGAAAAAATTGTCAGGCGGTGGAAGGAATACTTCGAGGACCTCCTTAATCCCACTGACACGTCTTCCGAGGAGGAAGCAGAGTCTGGGGAAGAGGGGAATGACCCGCCAATTTCCGGGGGCGAGGTCACTGAGGCAGTTAAACAACTCCTTGGTGGCAGAGCCCCTTGTGTTGATGAGGTCCACCCCGAGTTCCTGAAGGCTCTGGACGTTGTAGGGCTGTCCTGGTTGACACGCCTCTGCAATGTTGCGTGGAGATCAGGGGCAGTACCCATGGACTGGCAGACTGGGGTGGTGGTCCCCATCTTTAAGAAGGGGGACCGGAGGGTGTGTTCCAACTACAGGGGGATCACACTCCTCAGCCTCCCTGGGAAAGTCTATGCCAGGGTGCTGGAAAGGAGAGTTTGTCCGCTAGTCGAACCCCGGATACAGGAGGAACAATGCAGTTTTCGTCCTGGTCGCGGAACACTGGACCAGCTCTTTGTCCTCTTGAGGATACTTGAGGGTGCATGGAAGTTTGCCCAACCAGTCTACATGTGTTTTGTGGACTTGGAGAAGGCATTCGACCGTGTCCCTCGGGGTGTCCTGTGGGAGGTGTTGCGGGAGTATGGGGTGTCTGGCCCATTGCTACGGGCCATTTGATCCCTATACAACCGTTGCAAGAGCTTGGTTCGCATTGCCGGCAATAAGTCGGACTCGTTCTCGGTGGGTGATGGGCTCCGCCAGGGCTGCCCTTTGTCACCGGTTATGTTCATAATTTTTATGGACAGGATTTCTAGGCGCAGCCAAGTGGCGGAGGGCTTTCGCTTTGGTGGCCTCAGAATCTCATCTCTGATTTTTGCGGATGATGTGGTTCTGTTGGCTTCATCGGGTGAGGGCCTCCAGCTCGCACTGGAGCGGTTCGCAGCCGAGTGTGAAGCAGCGGGAATGAGGATCAGCACCTCCAAATCTGAGGCCATGGTTCTCAGCCAGAAAAGGGTGGAGTGCCCACTCCGGGTCGGGGATGAGTTCCTGCCCCAAGTGGAGGAGTTCAAGTATCTCCGGGTCTTGTTCGCGAGTGATGGGAGAAGGGAGCCGGAGATCGACAGACAGATTGGGGCTGCAGCTGCAGTAATGCAGACGCTGCACCGGTCCGTCGCGGTGAAGAGGGAGCTGAGTGTAAAAGCGAAGCTCTCAATTTACCGGTCGATCTACGTCCCTACCCTCACCTATGGCCACGAGCTGTGGGTAGTGACCGAAAGAACGAGATCGCGGATACAAGCGGCAGAAATGAGCTTCCTCCGAAGGGTGGCTGGCCTCTCCCTTAGAGATAGGGTGAGAAGTTCGGCCATCTGGGAGGGGCTCAGAGTAGAGCCGCTGCTGCTCCACATCGAAAGGAGCCAGCTGAGGTGGTTCGGGCATCTGACAAGGATGCCCCCTGGGCGCCTCCTGGGTGAGGAGTTCCAGGCATGTCCCACTGGAAGGAGGCCCCAGGGCAGACCCAGGACACGCTGGAGATATTATATCTCTCGGCTGGCCTGGGATCGCCTTGGTGCTCCCCTGGATAAGCTGGAGGAGGTGGCTAGGGAGAGGGAGGTCTGGGCCTCTTTGGCTCTTAGGCTGCTGCCCCCGCGACCCGGCCTCGGATAAAGTGGATGAAGATGGATGGATGGATGGAAGACCCTGAAGGTCCTTATCTGTATCATAATTAAGCCTAGTAACACCTACCAGTGAGCTAAAATGACCCTTTTTTAAATCTATTTATCATTAAGTATTTTACAAGTAAAAGAATTTTACGAAACTTAATTTATATCTACTAAACTTTCATTTTGCATTTTGTCTGGACCAAATAATGCTGTAGTACTTGTACACTTTTATCTGTGGGCTGTCAGCATGCAGGTTTCTGCTGTAAATTAACATTTTGTTGTGTTCACTAATTTTCTTTAAGCAGACTTTGCACAAACACAAGAGAGGGCCTTTGCCAAAATGTGAAACCATCTGTTGTCATCTCACGATAGTTTAGCTTTCTTATTAACTTTTAAAAAATTCTCTATATTTTTAAGTGATATGATAGGATTTGGATAATTTCTGTGCCTTTTTTAAATTATGGAACTGCTGGCATTTCAGGGTGTGGTCATTTTGAAACTAAAATATCCACAAATGGAGGGATGATTTGCAGTTTCACATGGAGTTCAAACAGGCTCCATTTATTCTTAGTTTATATACATTTTAAATATCGAAAAGCAGAACTAGAAAATTGATCTCTGTAAAAATTAATCTTTAACAGAAACAGTTTTTTGTGTTTTTACTTTATCTGAGTCTTTTATCTATTTGATTTAGGACAAACAAAATGAAAATAATGATAAAATAAAATGTTGGAATTTGCATGAAGATCAACAACCCTGCAGAGCAAAAATGGGATGCAGATGTCCTGCAGTAAGGAAGAGGAGGAGGACAGACGCTCACCCGTCCTCCTCTATGTCATTCCTGTTTTCTACACATATGTGCACCAGGCTGCTGCTCCCCCATGAAACAGTTGTTTGGACGTCGGCTGTCACCACTTACACAATTAAACACAGAAAACTCCAAATGCGGTTCAACTGAGTGATGACCTTTGCCATGCTGCTCCGTCATTTATCTGCACAGATGTGTCATAAGCTGGTTCAGCGGTGGGTAAGCACCTGTGCGTTTAAGAAAAGTGTTTCTAGGCATCAACAAACAATGAGGAAAAGATAGAAGAAGAAGATAAACGTTTTAAAGGATTTCATGCAGAAAGCATCTGATGATCGCCTGTTGATGCTGGGCTTGGATTTGGAGAGTGTGGCAGGTGTTCGCTGATGGGGTTTTATTCAAAACACTATAAATCTGTTTTGCTCCATAAAACTTGATCAGTTTAGTTTTGAAAAAGGACAATAGACTCTTAAAATGTGACTGCTCTGCAGGCAGATGTCTGTAAATGTTGCACAACGTTGACCGCACTGACCTCGTCCTGTGTTGGGGAGAGACATCTAAAGACAGAACTGTGCAACATAGGTTTTCCTCGTATAGCTTTTTTGTGACCATAAAAAAATGCTGTTATATTGTCACCTGTCACCAGCTTTTATGACATCATTTTAAAGCTTTTGCATCATCGTTTTAAAGACCATGTTGTCACCCAGAACTTCAATTTTTGGCACTAAGTTATTAGCTTACATACTATGGTTATTCATAAATATGCATGCATACATTCTAGTTTATCTCCTAACCAGTGCTAAGCAAGAGACTAGTATTTCTGAGATGGTGTATTTTTAATATTTCAGGGACTTTTAAATTGTTTTTCCCTGTGTTATATTTTGTTTTTATGCCTGTGATGCCCTCTCAACCTCCAAACCATCCAGAAACATACAACAACACAAGTGAGGCTGTACCTGTAGTTCTGATACTACATAATTTACTGTAGTATCACAAACTGTGTTTTCTCTGTTCAGAGGTTTAGGCCAGTGAGCCGACCCGGTGAGGCTGGGCCTTACAGATGGTTAGGATTTACAGCCACAGCATTTTTTGCACCATGCTGTGAACATGTGAAAGCTGGACATTAGCACGAGAGGTGATTGGAACTGATTTGGAGCCAGCCACAGCGATGGGTTCAGTTTTTACTTACTGAGGTTTGGGCTTGACTACATGTTATTTGGAGACTCTGGAGTGTTGAAAGCAGGAACGTCGCAGACCCTCACTTGCTAACTAACACATACAAAGCCCCTCCCCCTCCCCCTATAAGTTGATGCATCATCATCAGTGTTTACCAATCAGCTGCACACATGCTGCAAAAACATAAATAAATAAAGCGTTGTCTGATGAACTTTGTCATGTCATGTCTTTGTTCCAATGTGCTGTCAATAATTATCGAGTTGAGTCTGGAGCGTTTCCACGTGTGATTAAACAGCACGAATCTGACAATCTGAATTCCTTTTTCATGTCCTATAAAAGAGAGAAAATTCTAACTGCTCACAGCAACTCTTTCATTTGATGCCAGCAGCAAAACTCAAAACACATCAGACACCTTCAGTGACTCAGTCCTGATTAACACTGGGTTTTGTTTGCTGGCTACCTCATTAAGTGCTCTTTACTAGTTAACATAATTTAATTTAAAAAAAGCATAAAAAAACAGCAAAGTAAAGTTAATGTTTAAACTGGTTTAACACAAAGAAAAAGCAGGATGATCATCGGTTTGTAGTAACGAGAAAGCAAAGCTGAACTTTTAAATAAGCTACTAAGAATGAGTCAAATGTCCATACGTCACCAGCAGCTTCGTTTATTTATGACGACCAAACAAAAGGTATTTAAGTCCTTGGAGTCAAGTCTATATACATTTTATTTTCCAGTCACTTTATTTACCTTTTTTCCATTTACGTAATTTAACACACAGCATGAAAAAAGGAACAGGACAGAAACAATGATGGTTTTCATCTGTTACCCCAGTAATGGACTCAAAGGTCGGCCTCTTTCTGGAAAAGAGAACAGCAACTGTCCTTCAACTCAAGCTTAAAACTGTCAATTTTCATTAAACCTGCTTTCTGGAATAAAATTTATCGCATCCCTTATGCTCTCGCTCAAGCCTCAATTACAAAAAAAAATTAATAAGAGCAAAACAATTCCTCACATGTAAGCTGAGCTCAGCAGCCAAGTGTGTGCTCAGCGCTTCCTGCAGCAGATGCACGCTCCCGCAGGTAACGCTGTGCTCTCGAAGCTGAATCCTGCTCTCACAAATCAACTGATATTTGTTTATTTGTACGGCAGAGCTGCAGTGTGATTGATCAATTGGACTGAAAAGTTCAGGTTACTGCGTTAAACCAGTTTGTGCCGTGGCAGCAACATAATCGCTGGTTTAAACCATATCGTCTAAAACCATACATATAGGTAATGCACAGCAATTTGAAATTGCAATGCTCCCAGGGCCCACAGTGTACACTAAATTATATTAAAGTTAATCTGCTTGTTAGATAATTGCAAAGCACAAAAACTTAAGTGTGATACAGTTCTCAGACCCTTTACATTTACACAACATGATAGCAACAACTGTTTTATCAGCCACAAGCTCATGTCAGACAAATGAGATACACACTGTTGTCATGTGTTTTAATTAGTTAGCCTGTCACATCCTCTTCTCTGGCCACTCCACAGACAAAGAATCTGCAGTATCGTCTAGATGAAGTATTACAGTGGAGCTGTGCAGCCAGCTGTGCACAGCTGTGTTTCCCTGAGTGACATCACAGCTAATAGAGAAAAGGAAAAAAATTAAATGCAGCAAAATATGTGACAAAAAATGAATGGATACGCTGAGCACGAGTCACTCCTAATAGTGCAGTGCAACTAAGAACTAACCCATCAACAACTATACCAACCTGATAACAAATTAAATATATAAACATGCTTTGAGTCACCTGGACCAAAAATGCCAGGCCTCATTATTTAGCACCAGTCCTGCTAGACACTCAGTTTAGCAGGGCTGCCATCTTAATTTATATTTATTTTCAGGAATTGAAGGTTAATTTCAGTTACAACATAAATGAAAGTCACACATGTGACAACGATAGTCCCTTTGTTGCTTTTCTTTTCTAAAAAGAAAAGCAACAGCAAGCAATGACAAGAAAAATGCCAGGAGTACTCCGACACTTGTCCGACACAAAAAAAGAAACATCAGATTTGCTGTAAACTCACACCAGACGGAAGCTTTGAAGAGTCAGTGTATATCATTCCAAGCTGGTCAGTGCACAATGCATAACTACCCTGAAGACAATGGAAAAATGCATTAATCCAAGAAGATATAAGAAGGTTTATACAGGCTGTAAAAAAAATGACATGTGGATATGATGAAAGTACTGACAAATACAAAATTCCCTCAATCTTGGAACTGCCTTGTCAAAGCTCAGCAAACTTCTTAGTCTGATATCACAGGGGATAAGGTTTTGGAAAGAGAGGCCAAAAGATTTTGAAGACATCCATGTCGGTGTCTGAAGAGGAAGCACGCCTCATCAGAGAAGTGTTGCACTTTCCTGAAAAGCAGTTTTGATCTCTACAAACTTCTGAAAGAATGCTTCTACACTCAGCTGGATCAGTTGACCATGTGTCTCTCTGTTGGTCGTGATATTAGGATCCATCATGAGTTTTACAGAGAGAAAACTCTCTGTTTGGCCAAACTGAGGAAAGGACACTTGAACAAGGAAGAATGATTTTTTCAGTTTGTGTCTCCTACTTTTTGTCCTGTCACGTTACAACGGAAGAATTTATTTAAAATCCATTCATCCATCTTCTTCTGCTTAAGCAGAGAAGCCCAGACCTCTCTCTCCCTTGCCACCTCCTCCAGCTTGTCCATGGGAAGACCACTTACTCTGATCTGAAACTCAGGTGGTGGCTTTGTGGGAGGAACCCCAAAAAGGATTGTTACTCAGTGATCTCAGTCCAAGTCAAGAGGAATAAAACACATTTTTCTTGCCATTTCAGAAAAATATCAGTGATTATTTGTATATGACTCGAATTCACTAATTAAAAACACATTTTGTGCCCTTCGTATTAATATTCAATTTCATCTCATTATCAAATAATGGATGAATTGCTGAAGACAAATATTTAAACCAGTATAACAAACTCACTATTAAAAGGTGCATCCGGTTTCTCTACCCCCTCAGTTTCCATGGTGGAATCACTGTTTTGGTTTCAGAAAACTAAGATCATTATTCAGCTCAGCGTGAAGTTCAACACCGTGAAGGAAAAAGTGCTTCATTGTCTGAAAACGCTCTTAAATTTAAATCTCAATTTCAGTCAGCAGGCATGTATGATCAGCAAATAGCTTTAAAAAGGGATTACTTCATGTCTGGAGCAGATCGCTGAACACAGGAACTGAATTTCAAAGGAAACAGAATACTTTTTGGCAGATTTTTCAGAGGCCAAACATTCAATTACTTTTTTTATAAGATCAATTGGTGACCCAGAGAGGCTGGATTCAGCATGCTGCACTATAACTAAGGGAGGATTCATGGTCACCAGATCCAAACCTAACTATATGCTTTAGCAAAAAAGAAAGTGTGAAGCCTAATCATAAAAGTAGAGATAGTGTCTGTGTCCTGAATCCAAACTGGTTCCACAGAAGAGGGGCCTGAAAGCTGAAGGCTCTGTCTCCCATTCTACTTTTAAATACTCTAGGAACAACAAGTAGGCCTGCAGTGTGAGAGCGAAGTGCTCTCACACTGGAGAGCAATCCAGGCAGGTTCCAAGGAAAAAGGCCGAGGTCCAGGAGGGTCTATACAAAGAAATCAAAGAACGACAACTAGGGAACAAGCCAGGAGATTACGGGAAGAATCCAGGATGGCACAGAACCCCAGGCACCGCCCTTGTGGAAAAGGTGAGCACAACCACCAGAGCAGCATACGGTGGGCCATGACAGTTGTGCTCTCACATCAGAGCGAATTCTTTGTGTGGCACTTCCCTTTTTTGCCAGCAGGAGTTTCCTGTGTGATATGTGATGCAGAGCAAATGGGCTGTAGAGCAGTGAGAATGGTTTGCCCCTAAAACACCTGCTACAAAGTTTTGTAGGCTTCGATGGCCATATGCCAGTAAGAGGAATTCTACTGGATAGCAAGAGATGTAACGTAATTATACCATTACGTTTAAAATATAATAATTTATTTAAAAATATAAATATTATTTGTTAATTATCATATATGAAATAATCTTATTTTCCTTCTGCTGAAGTCTCAGAATGGGATCAGCAGTTAAACCCAAATTAAACATTGGTTTCCCAATGTAATTGGCTGCATTGATGGCGCTCTCATCTCCATCGCTGCTCCTTCAGTAACGTAGGACAATATGTAGTATTTATTCAAATATACTGCAACTTATTACTCTCAGTGTGTACACTGCTAAGAATGCTGTGATGTAGCAAATTTAATCACAACTGCTGAAACCACATGGCCCAGCTCAGTGCTTGAAGGTATCACATCACTATTTTCAGTCTTTAAACAATCTTAAAATGTATCCACTTCAAACACAGGCTACCTGGGTACTCACACCAGCCCCCTCTGAAGACCCTGATGCTGGCTGCCAGTAGGGCTTCAGTGTGGGCCAGGAAGAGATAGCAATAGGCGTACTCAAATCCAGTACCAGCACACTCAAGGTAACACCAGAGAGGTCAAAGGTGAAGCCCTGCCTGCCCAAACCAACTTAGACCTGAGGGAGGAAAAACAACAGAGGAAACAGAAGAAAACGAGTGCCTACAATAACAGAGGACATATGTGTGATGTGATTTCCACCTGCAGTTTAAACTGGGGAATGATTTTGTAGTATAAAAATGTATAAAAGACAGTTTTTGTGTATTTTATTGTGCTGTTGTTCCCATCCATCTGGGTATTTAGTCCTCTCATAATTGTTAGAGTCATGAGAACAATACAATACAATCTTAAAAATCCCACAGCGTTTCATATCCAGGGTAAAATGATTGCAACCATCCAGGTAAACTAGGATGTCACAAAAATATCCTACAATTTAAAAAATTGAAAGCAGCGCTGCCACTGGTGGAAAATGAATTACACTTTTGTTGCTATGAGAAATGATTTGTAAAATTGTTGGCATATGTGAACGCTCTAAATTTGGAAAGTGATGGCCTCCAGTTAAAGAGAAAAAATAAATGGATATGATAAAAAAAGATATAGATCTCTCACACATAGTCTCATATTTAATTTAAAACTTTATTTGCAAAACTTTATATAATAAGAAATAATAATAATGTATCTTTTTAATCATTTGATGCACTTTGGTTGATCTGTCTTTCTACTCTTGAACAACTTCAAGGAACGTCCTTAAATTTGGCACAGATACTGTATTTCTTTGGTGGTCAAAAGATCACATTGACTTCACAAACAACAAAGTCTTTGTACACTCTTCCAGTTTATTAGAAGTGTATGACGGCCCCCACTAGCCTGAAAATACAGAGGGTTCTGACAAAATATAAAACTGGGAAATTGGTAAATGCTTCTAATGAGGTGCTGGTTCAGATTAAATGTTTTTACACGGTAACACGGGCTTGAGAAAGATCCAGGCTTTTATGATGTCATGCGTTAACCTCTAAAACTCAGCGGCTGCACTGAATTTCGTAGCGCCCACTCACGTCAGCATGTTTAAAGAGCAGCCCTCTGTTCCGCATCTCTTAAACAGCACCACGTCTATTTTTTCTTCCCCAAACATTAGTGAAGTCAAACTGCTGAAACAGATGGCAGGAAGTTGGGCAAAGGAGCATCCAAGATCATTGGATTTTCAGAATAAGACCCTGCAAAAACTTCAAAATTCTAAATAGGTGTAAAAATCCTTTTTTTTTTGTTGTTACACTTCTAATTAACATTATAGTGTAAGTATTCTTCAGTGGTGGTGCTGGTGGGGGGGATTGGTGCTTATGGGGGGGTTGGCAGACAGTACCAGGAATAAGATGCTTTAAGTGCATGTGATTATGCATAACAGATGTTGACAGATGTTTGATATAACTGCCTCTGCTGATCTGACTTTTGCAAACATTACATATCAGTTTGGTTTCATCTGCAGCACTGAGTGTAAAATGCTTCCACACAGAACTTGATCAAGTTGTTTTGGCTGGTGCAGGACCAAGAGGTGGCTCAGCAGCAGCAACACTCTTTTCTGTTTGGTTGACCAAATCCATGTGGGAAGTTTCAGCTAAGTCAATGAGTGACAGGACGCTATGCTAAGGTTATGTCATTTCCGGGGTAAAACCGCAAAGGATTGTAGGTGTTAAATGCACCTTAGAACACACGTACATCAATACTACATATGAGAGGGCGGAGGGAGTTTTGGAGTCTTCACACATATTTATGTCTGTCTCCACGTTGGGTGAGTGCTGAGTATTTGCATATGAGAGCATGAGGGTGGGAATGGATGTTTGTCTGTGTGTGCCTGTATGTCTGTGTCTATATGTCAGGTCGGGTATCAGACGCTACCTCTCTAGGGACATCTCAGGCCCTTCAAAGTATAAAGTTATAAACTGCCTCCGGAAACCAGTTAAGGTACAAAAAATCTGTTCAACAAAAATAGTGATGCAGTTCAGTCTTTTTTCGCTCAGCCGAGCCGTCTCTGTTGGTGTGTGGAGCAGCCTGTGTCATTCACCTTTTTACTCGTCACTCACTCACTCATCCGGGCATGCACTGCAGTCTAATAAGAAGCTCAGCTTTTTGATATAAAGTTTGTCTTGTTCCCGAATACAAATATTTTTTGAAGTATTTGTTCGAAATAACTATTCGTAAAAAACACGATATTCATGCCTATCCGAATACCGTATTCGGGTTCAGCTCCACCCCTATTTGAAGTAAACGGTAAAGGTTTGAACGAAACTGAGTCAGACGCAGGTTGATAGAAACCGTAAGTGTACCTGCACAGGAGGCTGCCACACTTATCGCACATCAGTCATCATCGGCTGCAGCTGATGGCATCGTTAGGAGTGCCCTATTTAGGATTGTGGCTGAGCTCCAGGCAGTGCTGGATCCTTAACCCTCTACAGCATAGCGTTGCCCTGAGGCAACAAACCACATTTTCATGCATTACACTGGCCCTTCAAAAAAAAAACAACTTTTTTTTTCAAATAATGCTACCAGACACATCTCTTTCCAATAAAATGATGAGTTGAAGGTGGTGTGACTTTCATTTTGGTGGGGGAGGACCCCTTTCTGCAAGCTGCACTGCATGACGGACATCTCCATTAGGAGGCAAGATAAAGATCACTATTTTACATGTTTATAGTGAAATAAATGTATATTAAAAAATACTTGTATGTGCATGAATATGTTAAGAAGCATATTTGATTGTTTGTTCTACTTTTGTAAATTTATTTATACAGTAAAACTGTTAATTTTCATTCGTTGCCTCAAGGCAACACTGCGCAGTTAGCCCAAAATTTTTCAGGCATTATAATGCATTTGCATATGAGTGTAGAGATGTGTTTGTGTGCATTTATATGATCATAGTCAATGTTTTTTACTTTACAATCTACTCATAATTACAGGACATGGATGTAAATACCTTTTATGGAAGGAAACCAAGGGAATGTGCACTTTCTGTCCTCAGAAAGTGAGGACAGTGAGCTTCCAGGGAGTGACATTGAAGTAGAGTAGTGGATCCCTGAATGAGGTTTGGGGGATACTTAGGAGCTCAGGGGTCAGTTGGTAAAGTAACTGTGTCTGTGTGTGTGTTAGTGCCCACATAGCAAGCAGGTCTGGCCAGGATCTGGTATCAAGTCGGCACTGCTGGCCGACTTCTGGCATGATAAGACGTATGTCATCAGGCCTGGCATAGATGGCACTGTCTATGTGATGGCATGCCATATCTGGCTTGATTGTGGCTTGGTTTATGTGGCCCAGGCCTACAGAAAACAGGTCTGGCCCAGATCTGGCATCAAGCTGGCACTTCTGACTGACTGGTGTTTTGACAGAGTGTATGCCAACCAGATGTGTGCCAGGTCTGGCAATGACGCCACTGTTTATGCGATGGCGTACCATATCTCAGGTGGTAGAGTAGGTTACAAACTGATCGGAAGGTTAGTGGTTCGATCCCTGGCTCCTCTAGTCTGCATGTCAAGAGTGTGAATGTGTATGAATGTAGTTAGGAAGCACTCAGTTAAGCAAAAGTGGGTGAATGTGGCATGTTGTATAGAGCAATTTGGGAGAGTAGAAAAGCGCTATATAAAAATCAGTCCATTCACTGTCTGAAGAGAGTTTCGGCATGTTACTTTTGCACTGTTTTGCATGTTCTGGCACATGTTGTTATTGCATGGCTTGATTAAGGTACACATTAGGCTGACATCTGGGGCCAGAGCTGAAACCGTTCTGGGCCACCACAGGGCCAGCAGTGTGTCTACAACTGGCCCGTGGCTGCACATCGCCTACAGATGGCCCACATACTGCAATGAATGACGGCCCTTTGGTGGCCCAGATCAGGTTTGCCAGAGGTAATCCACACATGGGCCAGCACAGGACCACCAGTGTGTCTGAAACTGGCCTGGTGCTGGCCCATGTGTGGGCCACCTCTGGCAAACCAGGTCTGGGCCACCAAAGGGCCGTCATTCTTTGCGGTATATGGGCCATGTGTAAGCACATTGTGTGGGCCAGATCCGTGCCATACCAATTTTGCTGTGTGTGTGTGGAAGTGTATTACTTATTGTTGTGGGGACACAAATTTGTTTACACACTCCCATTGTGAGGTCTCGCCTACTTTATGGGGACAAATTGCAAGGTAAATCATTTAATTTTAGGGTGAAGGCTTGAGTCAGGGTTAGGGTAAGGTTCAGGCAGGGACTTGTGATGGGTAGAGTCAGGATAAGTCTCCAGGAAATGAATGTAAGTTAATGTAATGTCCCCAAAAGTGATGGAAACACAACGTGTGTGTGTGTGTGTGTGTGTGTGTGTGTGTGTGTGTGTGTGTGTGTGTGTGTGTGTGTGTGTGTGTGCGCGCGCGCGCACGTGCATGCATGCATGGGGTTACGGTCAAATGTTGGATGTATTTTGGTGTTTTATTGTTCTGTGAAATGTTTGCATTGTTTATTTGTTGTTTATTTATTTGTTCATCCTTGTTGTACTAATACAACTTATTATAGAATAACTTGGAATTTTACTACCCTTGTCGCACAGTGTTGCCTTGAAGCAACAAACCCATATCTGTTTGGGGGGGGGCAGGGTGTCAAATTTTATGATTGATATATTATTAGGGACCCTAAAGCTCCCCCAAAATAGGGAGAAATATTTTTTTCCCAAAAAATTAAAAAGTCATGCAGTAGAGGGTTAAGTCAAAACTCGCTAGTACACCCGTGGACTTTGTATGAAAACCCTTGCGAGCGTAGATAAACCTGCTAACCTGAGTGTGTTTGTGTAATCCCAGAAACTGGAGAGAGGAGTGTGTTTTGGGAGTCACAGTGTGGAAACGGGAGTTTTTGGAGTTGCTACTTTCCCATATGGTAAAGATATATATAAATCTTATAAAGTTTGTATCTGTCTTGTGTGAAACTTGTATGAAAAGCATACAAGAGTGAAAACAGATATAAGATCCCTTGAAAAATTATATAATGAAACTTGTATGTTTTGGATACTTACTAAAACAATATATGAAAGTAATGAGAAAGTGGCCACTTTCATGAGTAAATCATATAAGTTTTTACTATTTCTTTTCCATATGGGTTTTCCCCTTTCATGGACATCTGCACTGTGTGTGGGATTCAGGAAGAATTTCCACAGGGGCCACAGTATTGGGATTTGTATATAGTTGTGTTTTTTTCCACTCACTAGTAATAAATTCACTGCTCATCATAAGAGTCCTGCATTTTGGGTCCTCCTTCACACTGTTACTCCACAGTCTGCCACTGACCGTGACAGAAAGGCTATTTATACTCAAAAGGGGAAGTGGAAACAGGAGGGTAACGAAATACAGCTGAACTGAATCTAGACAATTACACAAGGAGCTGAGAAAAACTGAAAGGAAGGCATGAGAAATAAACTTTCAAAGTAAAACAGGAAATAACCAAAAATATATAACTTCTACTACACTGTGGTTGTGTCCCAATTCAGGGTCTGCACGCTTGAAGTACGCGCACTACGCGTACTACGTACGGTGCGTACTATTTGTACGAGAAGTGCAGAAGTGAGAGGCTTGTGAAATGGGACGGTCTAGCCTCCGTCGCGCTGTTCAGGTTGCCTAGCAACCATGATACTAACCGCGAGAAACACTATATTCAGCTTTGTTTGACAGAAATGAAGGAGAAAAAAATGTTTGTTTGTTAGTTCATTTTTGTCATGACATCACTTTGATTAATTGAGTATCTGAGGCTGAGACCACAGGACTGTAAAACATGATTGTTGGGCTTCATTTCTGTACTGAACAGTCATTTTAAGATTAGTTAGTAAATAACAATTAGCTAATGTTGTTCATGAGACTAAAATCATCTCACTGTGGTAATGTATAATATTATATGTATTGTCAGATTATTATGATATATTTATATTACAGGATATATTACAGCAGTGAGCTTGAACTCTGGGTCAAAGATCCAAGTTGCAGTTATTTATATTTCCTATCACCTTAAATCTTCACTCAAAGACAAGTATCTTTGACAGTGTATATACAGATGTATTATATATAAGAGAAATATTGTTCGTTTAATACATTGGCATCATTACATTTGGCTCAATGCTTACATATATGTATAAAAAGAAAATGTACGAGCTGTGAAAACTGTTTCTGATAGAATGAAGAGTAGACTGATATATTAAATATTCCTTTATTGGGTGAGAAAATCAGACCATGTCATAACTGCTTTAAGTCATACAGAATAGATATCAGAGCCTTAAACAGGCTGACTTCTGCTAAATGGGTCAAACTGGGCAGAAAGTCTACAAACACATAACATCCTTATAGAATATGATGTAACACTATAGATCAACTTACCTGAGAATATAAAAAGCATATAAACAATTACAGCAATATGATGCAACAAACACAGCAGTGCTACTAATCCAAAATACTCAAAGCTTCATAGAACTGAAACAAACATTTATTTTTAGATCCATTCTGCTGCTGATACATACTTTAGGTTTCTGAATATTAAACTTGTTGCTGCCTTTCATAGTGTGTAACTTGAAGGCCCTGAGTACTTTCTCCCACACTGCAAACACTGGAATGATAAAATTATTTGAACATTACCTAATAAGACTGATTCAGGACAGACAATTAGTTATGTTAAACTTTCCTAGCAGTCCTTCACAAACAGGGAACAGTCTGTCTATTCTCTCCATCTGTCAGCTGCTGCTGGCTCTTCCTCCTCCTCTTCCTCACACACTGCTGAGTTTGTCCTGGTGGATCATCAGGGGTGCAAAGCCTCACAGATGATGTGCAGCAGTGGGTCCCTCAGTCTGTCCTCACTCTGGATACTTGCAGTTGTCACACATGGAAATCAAATGTGTGATAGGCTGCAGGATTTAAACACAAGTGTAACTTATAAATACATGTTCATACTTTTATTCCACAATCAGAGAGAAAGAAACAGAGAGAGAGTGCAGGACAGACAGACAGATGACAGTCTCAGGTGTACAAACTGCTACAAAACAGCACCAGAGAAGGAGGATTTAGTGTTTGTGTTATTACGAGTGCTAAACAAGAAGAGTTTCCAGATGGTACAGTGGACACATGTGTGACTCCTGTGATTAAAGCATCTTTCTTTCAGCTTAACGAGTGAACCGTCAGCATTGGAAACATTTTAAGAGATACTTATTATTCTTAACATCTTAACAGATACTCTGCTCCGTAACTATCGTAAAACGCTTCGACCGGAAGTAGACACCTTTCGCGCATGCGGGGTACCGATCGGGTTTCCGGTACGGATCGGGTCCATATTGCTATGATAAAGATTTAAAGTGGCAAATTATTGTTGTACAGATGGATTATGTGTCCAGTAAAGGTCATTTGCATACAACTAATCATTAACAGCAGACGCATGTTTAAACTTTTCTTCTGTTAACCATTACAAAACTACAATGACTGATTCGTAGTCATATCGTGATTTCTTGTCTGTTTCTTGAAGGAATTGAACAGGTGGACATCATGTCCTAGTCCTACGTTTTAAGCTTTGTTTCTAGTTACTATATTCAAGTGTAAGTTTCAGATGTTTATATTTTCCTCCTGTTTTCTGTTGTAGTTTTTACAGAGTTTTATCATATTACTCTGGTGATGAGTTTTCAGTCTTGTAATGTTATTCCTCCTTGGTTTCTTTCATGACTTTGTTATTTTAGCTTCCTGGGTGTTCCCTCTGCGTCATGTTTCAGTGGGAGTCTCTGGCTGTGTCCCAATTCAGGGTCTGCACGCTTGAAGTACGCATTTTAAGTGCAATTACGTCACCGCCACGCGTCGACGGCTGTCCCAATTCGAAGTGTATGTCGCTACCCGATCCGTACCGGAAACCCGATCCGTACCCCGCATGCGCAAATATTATGTCACCTCCTCTCTTTGCCAGCATTGCGACATTCAATATATTTGAATGATACGGTTAGCGCCCAGTTAGCTCCTAGCACTTCTCAACAGCTCTGCCTCCTTTTCGACTACCGGGACATTTAAACTATGGATAATCCGTATACAAGCAAATTTATGCTTTTCTCCTCAACAGAGAGCGTCCCCCGATTGAACAACAGCGCCGTAAAATAAGAAGAATGGCGCCTAATTACAGAATTAATAATACAGACTTTGTAATATGTCACGTGAAGATTCAGCAGCCAGATTAAGTGTTTACTGGCAATTGACAGTGTAAGCGGACATCATCATCACTATTCCAACAATCCTCTCCACACAGACAAGCATAAACACACTCGACTATCACTAAATCAAATTTAACACACGTTTGTAATGACGCTAATTCAGTTTACAATAGGGTTCATTCGCTCGGTCAGCAGGTGGCAGTATCCTCGTACACTGGGGAATAAACTGCCATTAAACGAACAGAAGAAGAAGAAAACCCCTGCACATGCGCGGTAGGGATCGGGTAGACCCGATTTGAACGGTCCGACTTTGCACATGCATGGTAAGAATCGGGGAGTACTGATCCTTAACTATCTTTTTATTTTTCGTTTTTGTCTACATTATATTGAAATGTTTCATTATTGGAAACATTTTAAGAGATACTTATTATTCTTAACATCTTAACAGATACTCTGCTCCGTAACTATCGTAAAACGCTTCGACCGGAAGTAGACACCTTTCGCGCATGCGGGGTACCGATCGGGTTTCCGGTACGGATCGGGTAGCGACAGGCGCATTTGGAGTATGCATTTGAAGTACACTGTCGCTACCCGATCCGTACCGGAAACCCGATCGGTACCCCGCATGCGCGAAAGGTGTCTACTTCCGGTCGAAGCGTTTTACGATAGTTACGGAGCAGAGTATCTGTTAAGATGTTAAGAATAATAAGTATCTCTTAAAATGTTTCCAATAATGAAACATTTCAATATAATGTAGACAAAAACGAAAAATAAAAAGATAGTTAAGGATCAGTACTCCCCGATTCTTACCATGCATGTGCAAAGTCGGACCGTTCAAATCGGGTCTACCCGATCCCTACCGCGCATGTGCAGGGGTTTTCTTCTTCTTCTGTTCGTTTAATGGCAGTTTATTCCCCAGTGTACGAGGATACTGCCACCTGCTGACCGAGCGAATGAACCCTATTGTAAACTGAATTAGCGTCATTACAAACGTGTGTTAAATTTGATTTAGTGATAGTCGAGTGTGTTTATGCTTGTCTGTGTGGAGAGGATTGTTGGAATAGTGATGATGATGTCCGCTTACACTGTCAATTGCCAGTAAACACTTAATCTGGCTGCTGAATCTTCACGTGACATATTACAAAGTCTGTATTATTAATTCTGTAATTAGGCGCCATTCTTCTTATTTTACGGCGCTGTTGTTCAATCGGGGGACGCTCTCTGTTGAGGAGAAAAGCATAAATTTGCTTGTATACGGATTATCCATAGTTTAAATGTCCCGGTAGTCGAAAAGGAGGCAGAGCTGTTGAGAAGTGCTAGGAGCTAACTGGGCGCTAACCGTATCATTCAAATATATTGAATGTCGCAATGCTGGCAAAGAGAGGAGGTGACATAATATTTGCGCATGCGGGGTACGGATCGGGTTTCCGGTACGGATCGGGTAGCGACATACACTTCGAATTGGGACAGCCGTCGACGCGTGGCGGTGACGTAATTGCACTTAAAATGCGTACTTCAAGCGTGCAGACCCTGAATTGGGACACAGCCAGAGACTCCCACTGAAACATGACGCAGAGGGAACACCCAGGAAGCTAAAATAACAAAGTCATGAAAGAAACCAAGGAGGAATAACATTACAAGACTGAAAACTCATCACCAGAGTAATATGATAAAACTCTGTAAAAACTACAACAGAAAACAGGAGGAAAATATAAACATCTGAAACTTACACTTGAATATAGTAACTAGAAACAAAGCTTAAAACGTAGGACTAGGACATGATGTCCACCTGTTCAATTCCTTCAAGAAACAGACAAGAAATCACGATATGACTACGAATCAGTCATTGTAGTTTTGTAATGGTTAACAGAAGAAAAGTTTAAACATGCGTCTGCTGTTAATGATTAGTTGTATGCAAATGACCTTTACTGGACACATAATCCATCTGTACAACAATAATTTGCCACTTTAAATCTTTATCATAGCAATATGGAACAATGAAATATTAGAGCTGTTTTAAAAGCTCAGTTCAATGAAGAAGCTCAACTTTTTCTCTACTGGTTCAAAACAAAGGATTCATTTCAAAACCTGCATTAACCTCATTTGCAGAGTTTACCTTTAGCAGTTTTAGCAGCTCTGTGACATCAAAGTCATACAGGTTGTTTCTTTGCTTTAGGTCATCTTTCATCAAAGACCGATACAGTTACTGTTTAAATAAGAGGACTGTGTGCGATTTATTGTGACAGAGGTAAAACAGCACCTGGGTCACTCCTGCAGAATCAGGTTGCTATTTTCTGACTAAACCGGTAAAAAATGAGGAGGAGACTATTTGACTCAATCTCAAAAGAAAACACACTGTGTGAGAATCTAATACAAGAAATCCTGTCTCTGGTTAACGCTTTCCCTGGAGGCTGTCCGGAGTTAAACGAATGTTTGCATGCACTTGCAGGCTGAGCTTTACTCTCAGCAGGATGCAGGTTTGGTGAGAAGAATTTCTTAGAATTTAAAAGAACAGCTATTTTGATACCAGATGCTTGAATTTACAACCTCATTAGAGAGTTCTTTCACCAGACTGGATAAAAGAGATCCTCTCTGCTGCTACTTCCCATTGAAACATGCTCAGACATTTTTGTGGTTGAGATGGTGTGTGGCATAGGCTTTACTAACATTAGATTGGGTATTTTCATGAGTTTGACAAAATAATCTAAAAGCTTTTGTTTCATTCTTGTAGCTCAGAGTTGGTCATTCACAGTATGATGCCTTTAAAATCACCATCACGCAGATTTCAAGAGTCATCTAAGCAAAACCAAGAAAACAGACAACTTTTCCCAAATATGTATAAAAAATTCTAGAGTATTACCAAAAATATGGTCATTGCTAATTAACTAATAAGTATACCAGTAACACCTGGAATAAAAGCAATTTGGTGTCTTTAAGTCCTCAAAACAAGTGACCTAAAATGATGACCTCAGGGTTAGCACTCGACAACGTCACTGTCAACATCTTCTATAACTGCTGAATTTTCTGATTTTCTAAAATCAATTTTTATTTATTTTTGGTTTCTTTTTCTAAACCTAACTGAGTATTTTAAGTGCCAAAACCCGAATAATGAACAGAATTATTTAAGAATATGCAAAAATGGTTAGTTTCATGTTGGACTCAAATTTTGACCAATTTAAGTCTCATCCAGCCTCCAAATTTGCTATGGTTTATTAAAAAATAATAATAATAATAACATTTTGCTGTGATGAGCTCACTGTTTGCCAGCTGGTCAAAGACTGCCGCAGGATTGTTGTAGCTTGTTGGACAGAAATGGTGAGGTAAAAACAAAAATACCAAAAAGAGATTCAGTTATTCCTGTTTTTACTCTCTGATGCTTTGATATGGGAAATCTATAAATTTGTTGTGTCCTTGAGTTGAAAACCATAAAACTCATTTCTAAAGGTTTCATTCTGTGTTGTTAAACCACCACCTGCTGTGATTGGCGGAACATACAGTTTTCATGCTTTCAACAACAGATGTTGGCTGCTGTATTAAAGGACAAAGCTGTTCATATTTTATATTGTTTACAGTCTGATTTGACAAAAACACCAACATTAAATGTTTCTGTCCATCTTTTATACTGTGTGGCTCTTAGCTTCAACTTCATGGTTCTTACTGAAGACGTGGATCTTTAAATTCGTCACACGCATGCAGTTTAATATAAAAAGTATGTGGTAATATTAACTTCTCATTGACTTGGTATTTTCAAAAAAAATTTATTTTTGATCTTTCATCTTTGCAGTGGAATCTGGTCACAGATTCCACTGCCTCAGGTTTCACCCTAACGCAGGTATATTATACTGTAAGTGATTATTACTGAGCCAAATAATTAGCTCGAGGTTAGCAAAGTTGAAAAGGCTTGAATGTGTTTGAAAGCAGCAGATTCCATATTACAAAAATGATGTGTCGCATAAATCTCACTGTAATAAAAGTAAGTTGTTAACTATTCCTGTGTTATTAATACATGAATTGCATTGCATACATGATGATTTGACTAGGGACTGAGCCTCCCTAAAGATCCGTTCCTAGAATTGCCCCTTAGATGCCTATCTTACCAAGATTGTGGAGACTTGTTAAATTGCTGCCTTAGATTAGAAATGACAAATTACAGTGCACCCTGCTTGGTTTACATATACAGCCGAATGTGATTATCAAAATCCAAATGTTCAAATGTCAGGGTTGCTTGTCCCAGTTTGGATTTTTGCTAGATAACCTGCTTTTGCTCCACTGTGCTGTTTGGTTTTACGTGACAAACAGCAGACTGCTCAGTTTAGACTCAGGGGGGGGAAAGGACCACCTCTTGACTGGGGCCAAGATTTCTTTCTTTGTTGCTATTTTTGTCAGCTGCCATTTTTGATTTCCAAGGTCAGGTATGGGTGCAGGTGGGACGCTCACTGCTGCACTCCGCCCTGATTTGTCCTCATAGATGTGATGCTGGACCAAAGATGCTTCACCAGCTCTCTTGTCTTGTGCTTCCATCTTGAGCACAGCCACGGCAAGTAGATTTGACAATTATTTACAGCATACAACTAATTTTGAACATTTTAAACAGCCAAGTAATGAACAAGAAACAGGAGTCTGCACTGTTATTTACAGTGGATTAACCTGAGTCGCCCTGTCCTGAACAGTTCAGCAGACAAAACAGTTTAACAAAGCGCTTTAAAGAAAAAAGAATCCTAGATTTGCATTGTTTTATTTGCTTGCTAACAACAATCAAGGTCTGGAAGGACCTCCACTGGGGCAGACACCTCCACAGGCAGTTGATCCCACAAGAGAGCACAACTGGCTGCATCCAGATAGGTTCATCCTCTGCCAAATTCCAGAAGGGGAGAGAGAGTACTGTGCAGAAGTCCAATCAGCCCTCCTTTTGTTAAATTTTCCTTCCAAGGAGCCGTTTAAAAAACCCGGTCTTGAGCAACAGTTTGTAGGCTTTAAGGACTTAAACAGTCTTTCTTTGGACATTGGCTTCTGGTTTGAAAAACAGAAGAATTTTTTTATTTACCCACGATTCACTGAAGCAGGAAAAGTTCTCCTAACTCATGTCATGTTGACAACTTTTGAATTCTATCGTCATTAATCGTAGCTTTTAACATAAACACATTATTTTTTCTCATTCCTTTCGTGGAATCTATGGAAAATGCCAAAGGCAACACAGCCATGTGTTCTCTCCAGGTACTCCAGCTTCCTCCCACAATCCAAAGACATGCAGTTAGTCAGGTTAGATTAACTGGAAACTCTAAATTGCCCATAGGTGTGAGTACGAATGGTTATCTGTGTCTATCTGTTAGCCCTGCTACAGACTGGCAACCTGTCCAGGGTGTGCCCTGCCTCTCATTCTAAGGCCCTATGACCCTGAAAAGGATAAGTGGAAGAGAATGGATGGATATGTGTTGAATATATGTTTGTGTTTTAACTTTAATATTCTATCCTCCCATGTGTCCTTGTATTAAGCTTTAGATTATAGTGTGTACTCTTTGAGGTTTTGGATTTGTGGTCATCTTTAGGAATTTCCAGTGATTCTCTAGTCTTGGAATGTTTTGCTTTTCACTTGAGATTTTTTACTTTTTATATTTTATTTATATTTTTGTGTTTTGTAACATATAATTGTTGTAATTAAATGTTCTTGTTTAGTGATTTTTGAATGTATGGCTCGTATTTAGACTTTGTTATTACAGATTATTTTCAGCATTAAAGCTTACTTTTTGTCAGAGGTTGGTCCTCATCTTCTATCACAGTCTGCAATATATTAGAAAAAAAAGGGATATTAATACCATCTGGAAGGAACCTGATTGGCAAAGGCTTAGCATGGCAATGACCCAAAACATGCTGGCAATGAAGTAAAAGTATACATGGAAAGAAAAACCACACAATGGACCACTATCAGTCCCAAACGTCAGGATTATTGATCCCAGTCACCTAAAGAATAGCTTTGAATGTCCTTCCGTAAGCCTGGAGAACTATTATATGCTCTGTACTAAATAGTCTATACTAAATTGTTAGATTTCAAGGTTGTTTGAATTCCACAAACTCTGTTTTAAATGCTAAATACACTTTATATTTTGCTTGAGAAGATATATAGCTATATAAGAAATCAATGGTGGCTAAAGACTACACTTTGTGTTTGAGCAACTTTTGCATTTCCACAATAACAAAACCATGACGATTTGTTTGATCGTGCTTTTAATAAATCTTTGTTTTTTATCCTTTTCTTTGGTGTCATGGTTTAGAAATTTATCTGAAAAGAACAGAGACTCACTCAAGCTGTTAAACCATCTAACAGGCTAATTAGCGAGTCACAGCTGAGCCCAGCATCCCTGTGTACCAGACAGTTACAGCGGCTGGCTGGTTCAATTTAACTTGATGACCTGCACACTTTGCATAGAGAGTTTCAGTTTCTTCCCCCTGGATGAAGGTTCCCAGCCCCAAAGCACAGAGCAATGTGGTGTAAAAACAGCTTTCTTCCAGCAGCCATCACTCAGATGAACAAATCCCACTTTGCTGTCCTACGTGATGCTGTGTGGATTCTCGGTTATTTATTTGCATAACGGATGGATAACTCAATCACTACTGTAGACCAAATGTACCCACAGCTACACGTAGAGTAAACCGAAGCTGAACCTGCTGGGTGGGGACTCCAGTTTGTGTTGTTTGGCCACTGCAGAGACATCCCTGGCAACTAAACCATGCCAGTATGGTTCACAGTGCTGCTGCGCTGCAGATGCTTCAATAAATTAAATGTATTTGTCACAGATGAAAGCATTCTGCTGCTGGTACAAAGTTTACAACTGATGACAATTTGTTCTTTCAGTCACTGGAACAAACTCAATATACTGACAATTATTCCAGCTGCTAAATGAACAGTACTTTTTGTCTTCCCTCCATCCTTTGATTGGCTTACTGAAAACTTTGATGATCACTGATCTACCGTAAATACAAGTTCTCAGAAATTGGTAATCCTTTGTCTATTTTTAGTAAGTTAATATGTGTATTTGGAAGTTTGGGGTTTCTTTAATATTGTTTTGTATCTTTTTGTTAATTTTTGAGAGTTTTTGTTTGTATTTTTTACATTTTCCTTGTGACCAATTCAAATAGAAACCTGCTTTTAATGAGTTTGTTGACTTTAAGAAATATAGCATGTCACCAGACTTGTGATTTAACATGAAACCTTTTGCAGGGTGGTTATCTGATCGTCACCCTTCGAGCAGCCTCACGGTGACAAAGCCAAACCAAGTTTCGTGTTTATTATAGTCTAGACACTGATCCGAGGTAACAGGATGATTTAAACTCAGGGATTTAAAAGATCGAGCCAAAACTCAGAGTGACTGAAAGCATCAGTTTCCTGAAGCCTTATCTCTCCTCGGTGCTTATCCAGCTGATAAAGTCTGTCTGCAGATTTCTGGAGCCTTGGATAAGCAGTTTAAATCATAAACCCTAAATGAACCCTAAGAAATTAACATCTTTAGTCTTTAAGCGTTTTTATGAGCACTTCCTTGGCAGCCAAACAAGATAACAATGCAAAAGTAAAAGCCTCCATTACATAAACTGCACTGACTGATTCTGCTGTTTTATTGTATATATGTGCTGCAGAGTTACAAGGTGCTGTGCAGTAAAGACTCCATAACATGCACAATATGACATACCACAACTTTATTACATCATAAAAACAAGCAACATAAACACATCATGAAGGCCACGTAAGTATTGTTTACATTGCAAGCCATAAAGTCAGTTTATCATATTATACAGGCTGCACAAGGAAACAGGTGGGTGGTTTTATCTACTTGCAGACGTTATTATATGACAATTTTACCATTTGATTTTTTGGGGCATGTATTAGAATTAGGAGTAGGTTCAGTTTTTTCATCGTCTAATTTTTCTTTCCCTGGTTCTCCAGAGGTGAATCTGGTGCATCTTTGGTGCATTCTAAAACTAATCAGTAGTTTTTAGTTCCTTACTCCAATCACTAAAATCACTACACTTAACCATGTAAAAAAAAAAAAAATTAACATATTTAAAAACAATACAATTGGTCTGATAACATTTGTGAGGTCTATGAGCTTTGGTCTCTGATATGAATGGTGAGATTGTTTGCTCCAAATTAGAACCTGTGACTTTTAAAAGTTGAAGGTTTTGCCATCCAGGAGTTGCTCATTCATTTTGTGAACCTCATCATCATGATCGTCACTATTAGTAAATATGAGATCAATCTGATGAAGTTATATTTAGGGACACAAAACATATGACAATGACTATGTTACAAACTGCCATGTGTTGAATTGTGATTAATCATGATTATACAGGTCTGTATTATGATCTCAGTTGTGTAACACAATTGTTCATCAACTTAAACATCATGCAGTTAGTGAACTTGATGCCCTTTTACACAGGATTTTACTGAACTTTAAATATACACTCAGCCATGTCACTGGGCACAGATTCAACAAGGTGCTATCATGTCAATATGGACCAAGGTTTCCGGTGATATTGACAGGAAAACATCACAGTTGTTGTGCAGTTTACATGGCTGCACATCCACAGTAAAAAACTCCAATTCTACCACGTCACAAAGGTCCTCTACTAGATTGAGATCTGGACACTGTGGAGGTTTTGGGGTAAATAATTTTTAGATCCTGCTGGAATCCTGCCCTTATGGGAACACAGTGGGCAGCTCATACTAAGGGGTCCAGAGAGTGCTAAGAAAATATCCTCCACATCATTACATCAGCCAACCAAACCATAAATAAAAGGCACAATGGATCCATGCTCTTTACGCCAAATTTTGACCATACCATCCGAATGTTGCAGCAGAAATTAAGATTCAGATAAGACAATTTTTCTCATTTTCTGTTGTCCAATTTTGGAGTGTGTGAATTGTAGCCTCAGTTTTCCTGTTCTTTGCTGGCATGATTGGCACCCAGCATAGTCTAAAATTTGGCTACAGTGTGTCCCAGGGGAGTAATTTCCAGGGAGGTTAAGGGGGTTATGACCCTCCCAATAATCAGACCCAACCAATATAACCCCGCCAATAAAATTATGAATTATCTTGCATACATAGACTGTGGATTTTCTTTTCTGCAGAATCTGCATATCTAATGAAATAAAGATGAACTGGGAAACTGGCCTGTTACTGAAGCCAGACAACATTAACCAGACAAGGAAAAATGCGGCACATTAGGAAAAAAAAAACCAAAAGGCAAAATGCTCCAACAAAATATCAAAACAGCAGGAGAAAGGGTGAAATAAAGTTGTGCAGTAATCTAATAAAACAGCATTAGATAAAAGGACTGAATGATATTTCAAAACCGGCATGATATCGATTGCTGTCAGAAGCAAAAAGTTTCCACTATTATGGTTGATAATAGAGCACAACTGTAGTTTCAATCGTTCAGCAGGTAAAAAAATGCAAATAAACTTCTGGAATAATCTCAAAAATACAAACCTCTCTTTTGACTTAATGAACTGCTGAGTTTACCCAGTCATTTACGGATTTACCTTTCGGCTGTAAAAGGCTGAGGAGGTATGTCATCACAGACACCCAAGTTTGTGAAAGTGATAACAAGGTGAGGTGGGATTTTGAAGGTATTGGCAGAACAAGCGAAACGCAGCTCAGGCAGTGGCTGAAGTAAAAACTTGGGTGTGGAAGGAGTTCAGAGAGGCCAGGAAAAAAGACTTCTTTGACTCCCTGGAAGTGATTCTGGCAAACTGTCAGGTGACTCATGAGGAAAAAGTGGTGCTCTACCTGCACTGTGTATAGTCCGGGTGGAGAGCTGCTGACTTCAACTGAGGGGGTGTATCAGAGCCCATGGAGATTTATTTTGTCATTAGCAGCCTCCTTAATACAGACACAAGGTATGTTTATGATGAAGATAAGGAACACCTCCTCCGGCTAGGGAGAGGGAAGTCTGAGCTTCTCTTAGGCTGCTGCCCCAGCGACCTGTCTCAAGATAAGTGGAAGATAATGGATTTTATGTAGAAGGTTACTTTATGTTGTAAAGATTTACAGTTGTATGGATTTTTAACTTACACACTGTTTTTGTATATACATCCCCAGCTCTTACGGTGAGATTGAGGGTTTATTGCCATTAAACCTGAAAACTTCATCAGTTAAAGTGTTATCCTTCATTCGGGGGAGGGGGTGTGGGGGGGAGGGGGTGGGGTCGTTACACAACCATTGCAGGAGCTCTGCTAGGGCTGCCCTTTGTCACTAATTCTGTTCATAATATTTATGGACAGAATTTCTAGGTATATTCTAGGTATATAGTTAATTGGTGGAAGGCTTCCATTTAGGTGATCTCAGAATCTTGCCTCTGCTTTTTACGATGATGTTGTTCTTTTGGCTTCAGGTAGTGGCTTTCACCTCACCCTCGAGTGGTTTGCAGTCGAGTCTGAAGTGGCGGGAATGAGAATCAGCACCTCAATCTGAGTGCCCACTCCAGGTTAGGGACGAGTTCTTGCCCCAAGTGGAGGGTTTTAAGTATCACAGATGCGAATGGCAGAAATTAGCTTTCTCTCTGAAGGGTGGATCATTCGAGTTTGGCCATCCGGGAGTAGCTCAGAGTGGAGGCGTTGCTCCTCCACATCGAAAGGGAGCCATTTAAGTTGGTTGAATTGATAAGAATGCCTCCTGGGTGATGTGCTCCTGCCCCAGGGCAGACCTAGGGCATGCTGGAGAGATTATATTTCTCAGCTGGCCTGGGAACGCCAAGGCGTTATCCTAGATAAGCTGGAGGAGGTGGCTAGGGAGAGGGAAGTCTGAGCTTCTCTTCTTAGGCTGCTGCCCCAGCGACCTGGCCCAAGAAAAGTGGAAGATAATGGATAGATGGAGTTTGAATCCCAGTGACTCTGATAAGGTCAGAGGTCAACTTTTCTGACAATTCATTTCAATTTGATTTGATTTATAAAGCATGAAATCACAACAACAGTCGCCTCAAGGTGCTTTATATTGTAAGGTAGACCCTACAATAATACATACAGAGAAAAATCCAACAATCATATGACCCCCTATGAACAAGTACTTTGGCGACAGTGGGAAGGAAAAACTCCCTTTTAACAGGAAGAAACCTCCGACAGAACCAGGCTCAGGTAGGGGCGGCCATCTGCTGCGACCGGTTGGGGTGAGAGAAGAAAGAAAGCATAAAAGACATGCAGTGCAAGAGAGCCAGAGATTAATAACAAGTATGATTCAGTGTAGAGAGGTCTATTAACACATAGTGAGTGAGAAGGGTAACTAAAGAAGAAATACTCAATGCATCATGGGTAACTGAGACCTTTCAAGTTTATACCATAAATAAATCTACTAGGAGGCTGAGGGTTAGTATTTTTAAACCCCCCAAAAAGGAGATTCAACTTCCTAAGATGAATAGTAATTAGAAGAAAATATCCTGAAGACTAAGTTTTTATTATGAATAGCTAATCATTCTTGGTTGTATCCAATCATAATCGTGTCCTTGTTGTTTCATCCAAGTAAGAAACAGTTATTCTGCTGTTTCTCTAACTTGTGCCTCCTCTCTCCTCCTGCCTGTGTTCTGTAAATTAACCTCAGCACCATATGCTAAAGGATGTCTCACATTGCTAATAAGAGAAGGAAAAGCTATACACAATCACTACAAGTGTCATGGTCCTGAGTCTGTCGACTCAGTGTTTTGTGTTTCTTTATGCTTTTGTTTATTCTGAGTATGTTTTCTGTTATGATTTGCCATTTGTTAGGTTTCTGTTCTGTGCCTGCCCTGGTCACACTGTCTGCTTGTGAATCTGTCTGTTTAGTTCAGTGTCGTGTCTGGTTCTCTGTGTGAGTTTCCTGTTTTATTCTGAAGGTCCCCGTCTCATGTGAGTGTGTTCAGTTTACTTTTCCCTGTCCCGTCAGCTCCGATTTCTCCCAGCTGTGTTGCCCTCCTGTCTCTCATCCCCTGATTACCGGTGTGTGTATTTAAGCCCTGTGTGTTCTCCTGCCTGTGTTCAGTTCCTCTGTCTGCGTCTCTCTGCCCCACACCCCGTTTCTTATGCTCTCAGGTTTGCCATTTAGTTTTCCCAGTTTAGGTTTCTCCAGTCGTTTGTCATTCCTCACCGCCTGTTCTGTCACTGCCACTTCTGTAAATAAACATCACTCTCATCACCAGTCTGCCTGCATTTTTGGTCCTTTTCCTCCTTCACCACACGGCTCGCCCCGGCAGCTGTGACAACAAGTACAGAAACTAGTGTTAAAATACTCTAGTCAGAGTAAGTGCTGATTCAACTTCAAGTAAAAGTGAAAGAATTCAGGCTCTGAACTCAACATAAAAAAGTAAACAGCAGCTCTTTGGAGGATATTTGTTTCAGGTAATGGCTGCCCAGCTAACTGGACCTCATGCCATATTAATAAAGTAGTAAAATGAACACCAGTACAAGAAAATACAAACTGTATTTCATCCTAAATTTAAATTCTTCAGTTTGAACATCTGGTATCCAGAACACAAAGAAAGAAAAAAGGGAATTAAAGAGCTATATTTGCTGTTGCCTACATTGTAGATGACTTCGTCTCCACAGCCAAACAGGTTCGACATGTGTGGGAAACCTAAGATCGGGTGTAGTGGTGGATAAAAAACAAAACAAAAAAACCCCACAGAAATAAGTAGCAAAGCATTTCTACTGTGACCTTCAGTAGATTTTGTGTACAGGCTATACTGTGCTGAGCTGCTTCTGGCTTTTGTGGATTTAGTCAAGTGAATTCGACAAGATAAAAGCAGATGTTTAACAAACCATCATGATTTCCCAACACCGGGCAGTGTAGAGCTGGTATAAAATGGGAAAACAGTGAGTGGCTCTAATCAGCATCATCAGTTTTAATTTAAATTGATGTCTGCTATGTAACCTAACACTGACGATGAAGAACACAGCCGCTTTGTTTTAAGACCGGCTGTGTGGCGGACAGGAGCAGGACTCACAAAGCAGAACTAAGAGACAAAGGAAGAACTAAAAGCAACTTTTTCAAGGTACAAATTAATGGAGGTCAAACACAGAACCCAAAACTATCAAATGTCGAGGGAAACAAGGAACACACGACGCACACCGCATGAAGGACAACACAACAAAGGACAAAGGAAGACTGAAACAACACACACAGTAATGAGGGAACATGCAACAGGTGGGAGAAAAGCTGAAACCAATTACTGAAGAGAAGAGAGAACAAAATACAAAGAAAAATAGACAGGCGGTCACCAAAATAAAACAGGAAATGACTGACACTGAGACCCATACTGAGACACACAAGCTTAACACAGGCAGAAAAAACACAGAGAAGACCGAGGGAACGGAGTGGTAACGCCAGAGGGGCTGACCTAAGGATTCAGAAACTAAGAACTAAAGGCATTAAACCACAGCATTGAATGGGACTGGTACCAGGTTTAAGGGGGGAAAAAACCCAAAACACATTAAAAGTACAAAACCAGAAAATCCCTCAAACATCACAAAACTCAAAACCAAGATTTTGCCCAGCAGTTTCATGTATTTAGAACAACAACATGTGAGTATCCTTCAGTTTCTTTTGCATGAATATTAAGAATAAGGATAAAACATAATTTAGCAACATGTTGTGTATCAATCCAATATTTATTTAAAATGACTGAGGACATCAATGAGCAGTCCTCATCTCCTCTTCCTCTCCTGTCTTACATTCATCATAGTACTATAAACGATGCACCTTTGTATGTGATAAGTACTGGCGATGGATACACCAATACGATTGCCTTTTATGTGTTTTTGCTCTGTTTAGGATTAAATTTTTGTTTGCTGTTAAGTGACATAAAATAATAGGTCCTCTCAAATTTCTTAAACCTAAAGTAATGAGGAGTACAATTATTTAGTTACAAGGGGCTAAAAATCCATAATTATTAAATGTTTTTGCATTATTCCTCTGACTTATTTAAACAAAACTTGGTGTGGGAGTAAGAGGCTGAATGTTACGGTACCACCTCAATAAACCTTGGGTGAGAGCGATACATCTGGTGCTTGGGAGTCTACACAAACTTCACGATATTCAGTGGAAAGCTGTTGTCTTTCATTCCTGTTAAATTAAATCAGCTATTTTCCTAACAGGTCTGGGGTCCGTTCCCAAAAAATGAATCACTGGAAACAATGAAGTTGTATTCGAAGTCAGCTTAAGTTCTTAATGCCAACTGAATCAGGTTTTCTCATATATGAGATAAACTTAATTCACATTTTCAGAGTTTTTGAATCAACTTTGACGCTTAAAGCCAAGAATTGGCTGAATGTTGTCTGACTATTTTAGAGGGAAAAGAAAGTTTTAATTGGAGATAAGTCCAACATGAAAAAAGGAAAAATTCATGTCTTTTGTCCTCATCCTTCCCTCACCCCCTGACGATTCACGCCTCCCTGAACCTGGTTCCACTGGAGGTTGCTTCCTGTTAAAAGGGCCGGTTAAAAAGTTTTATTTTCCCACTGTTGATAGGTGCTTGCTCATTGGGAATCATCTGATTGTTGGGATTTCTCTGTATTTTTGTGGGGTCTTTAACTTACCTTAGGCACCTTGGAGCGACTTTTGTTGTGATTTGGTGCTGTATAAATAAAACTTAATTAAACAGCACTGAAAAATGCAGAGACAGAAGGAACTAAAACTGCTACTACTAAAACAAAAAAGTACAAAAAAATTGAATCAGCACTTTAATTTATGTGTTATAATTCGGGAGATTCTTTGACTTTTCTTTTAGTGCCAACTCTGTAATCAGCTCAGTGTCTGCCAACCTTTCATTACACTGGCAGAAAGAGAACGGTTCCACAAATCTACAAAACCACTGAGAAGATATGAACACCATCTGGTAACAGCATACGAAGCCCCCACATGTGAAAGAATAACTCAGACATGGTTGTGAAAGATTTGCTTTCATCTTCTTTCAGCTCTAGGTTGCTCTTCTAATTTCCTTGATTTAATTTACATTAACACAGACTTTCACAGCCTGTTGGATTTCTTATCTTAACCTTTGATCTAATTTCAAACACATGCAAACTTTCCCCTCTGCAGTAATGTGATCTCACTCCTTATTTCTCGTCTATGTGCGGCACCTGTGTCACACATGATCCAAATTGGCGAACTGGAAATCCCAGATGGAAGTTTACTCATCGGGTGACGGCTGATTTGAGCTTATTTGTTTGTTTGCTTGAATTTATGATGACAGTTTGTTCAAACCCGAGGAATGAAGGCAGCTTTTCCTATCATCATATGCATAACTATGCAATGATGGAAGGTCTAAAATGAAAACTTCACAGAAACCCACTCTGGGTTCTCATCTGAGTAACCGGCAGGTAAGATGGTGGGGATTATATTTTAGTTTTAAACAGTCCAAATGCGGACTTTGTGTTCTTCTATAACATTGTTTCATCACAGGAATGACATTAGGGAAAACCCATTAAACATCTGTCTGATCATTTTACTTCCCACACATTCATCTCTCCAAATTTCCCATAATTTATACTCCTGCATTTTAGAAGCCTTGTGAAAGGATACAAACTCTAATGATGAAACCTCAATCAGCACGAGCCTACAACTACACCAGATGTGGATCAAATACCCTGCTGAAAGTAGTCTGAACCTAAAAAGAAACATTTGTGTGTAATTTTTTTATTTTTTAACAGCTTTTTTTCTTTTATAACTGCTTTATTTATTCTTTCATTTATAGTTAGTATGTTGACAATTTGTATGTTGTATTTTTCATACAATGCTTGGTCTCAGTTTTTCATAATGTTTGTTTTTATGTCGAAGCCGTTGTAAAGCATCTTTGTAGTATTATTATTATTATTATTATTATTATTATTATTATTATCCCTGCACTGAATCATACTTGTTATTAATCTCTGGCTCTCTTGTTATTAATCTCTGTCTTTTTATCCCATCTTCCTTCTCTCACCCCAACTGGTCGCAGCAGATGGCCGCCCCTCCCTGAGTCTGGTTCTGTCGGAGGTTTCTTCCTGTTAAAAGGGAGTTTTTCCTTCCCACTGTCGCCCAAGTGGTAGCTCATATGGCGGACACATGATTGTTGAATTATTCTCTGTATGTATTATTGTAGGGTCTACTTTACAATACCTTACAATTGAGCACAAGGAAAGCGGCGGGGCCAGACGGCATCACCGGCCATCTGCTGCGGTGCTGTGCTAACCAGCTAGCAGGTGTGTTCACTTCAATTTTCAACGAGTCCCTGGCTAAGTCTGTGGTCCCCACATGCTTCAAGAGATCTACCATCATCCCTGTCCCCAAAAACAACAAGCCCTCATGCCTGAATGACTACCAGACAGTTGCACTGACCTCGGTGGTTATGAAAGTGTTTGAGAGGCTGTTGAAGAAAACCATTTCCTCTTCCATCCCAGACACCACAGATCCGCTCCTGTTCGCCTACCGACCCAACAGATCCACTGAGTACGCAATCACCCATGTCCTGCACACCACCCTCAGCCACGTGGACATGAAACAGGGTAACTATGTGAGAATGCTGTTTGTTGATTACAGCTCAGCATTCAACACAATAGTGCCCGGTAGACTGTTCACAAAGCTGAGGGATCTACTGTAGGACTCAACAGCCATCTGTGTGCATGGGTGTTGGACTTCCTCACTGGCAGAACTCAGGTGGTGAGGGTGGGTAGGTGCATCTCCAACACCATCAGCACCAGCACGGGAGTGCCACAGGGGTGTGTCCTCTTGCCACTGCTGGTGGCGGACTTCAGAAGGAGTCAGCACAGAGACTACAAGCCCATTATCATTGATGGAGCTCCAGTGGAGAGGGTGCAGTCCTTCAAGTATCTCGGTGTCCACATCTCCTCAGACCTGACATGGTCTGCCCACATTCAGGTCCAGACCAAAAAGGTTAGGCAGCGCCTGTACCACCTACGACAACTGAGGAAGTTCAGGGTCTCTCCAGTGATCCTCAGGACTTTCTATACAGGCGCTGTGGAGAGCATCCTCACACAGAACATCCCATCCTGGTATGGAAACAGCTGTGTCAAGGATAAAAAAGCTCTTCAGAGAGTGATCCGTATGGCAGAATGCTGCTGCAGGACTGCTCTCCCTTCCCTATAGGACATTTACTTCAGGAGATGATGGACTAGAGCAACTCAGATTTTGAAGGACCCGTCCCATCCCAGTAACGAACTGTTCCAGCTTCTGAAATCAGGCAGAAGCTTCCGCACCTTCCGAAGAAGAACAGAGAGGCTCAAGAGGAGTTTTTACCCTCAGGCCATTCGTGTGTGGAATCGGAAATGGAATCGACAGTTATCAGTGAGGGGGGGGCGACCACCCTCAGGACAAAAAACAGCTTTTTGTGTCAGTTGTAAGTTATTACATTTATTCTACTGTACAGTTGAACATTTAAACCTGGGTGTTTCTGGGGGATTGACTCATTTTTGGGTCCAGCCATGAGTGGCCTCTAGAACTGCAGTTTTCTGTTGTTGTTGGGGTTTCTTTTTTTTGGCTCTTCCACGTTGGCTTCACTTTTTTCAGCGTGTACAGCGCTGAATCATAAGTTTATGAGAAGAAAGTGTAATTTTTTTCTGGCTTTTTTTGGAAATGCATCCGCAGTTGCTCCTGAGCTTTCCCCCCCAATCCTTTTATGTTGAAAACGTTCGGTCCAGTGAAGCCATTTGTGGTGGGTGTGCGGTGAGAAACTGAACGCGCTGTAAGTAAACCATGAGTCACTGACGGAGTGGTCGGACCACAAGCATCTCCACAGGTAGCGTGTTCACCAGTTTTGTTTGGGAGCTTTGGTCTCCACGGAGATTGCTAAACACCTGACTCGACTTGGGTTTACTCAGCAGTTCTGTGTTTAACTCGCAGCAGATGGGAATGGACTCCAGAGCAGTCGGAAACTATAACAGACTCAAATTCTGTGTAACTAAGCTTTGTTGTGTCCTAATGTAAACACGGCCATTTCCTGTAAATTATTCCACATGTCATCTGACACCTGCGGTTTATTTCCAGAAAAAGGTTGACCAGAAAAAAAAAAATTCTGAGCTCACAAAACACTTTGTCTCATTTGGGCCTTTTATCAGATTTCACTTTTCTCTGCAAAAGGCAGCTCTCTCCTGAATTTAAATTTATCATTTGGTTTCATTTATTCAACTCTTTGATTACAACGCAAGCAAAACACCAAGCAGGCCCAAAAGCAAATGCACTGCAGTCTGAAACACAATTTGCCTTTTTGCAATTAAAAGCATTTGAGTATTTGAAAACTTGGCTTGAAAAAGTTTCAAATTTCTTGACAGAATAGATATCTGTAACAGAGTTAAAAATGCTGATGTTATTGATCAAGCTGTGGATTTAAAGTGCCGTGTTGTGTTCGGTACTTCTTTGTGCAGGTTTAAATGAGTTTTCATGGATCAGGACAAGATTAAGTGTAGCTATCCTGCTCTCCTTGTGTGTGTACGCTACACAATTCAGCAGTAGCCTAACTCCACTTGAAATAACGCGCGAAGTCAGGATGTAGCGTCCAACTCCTTTTAATTAGTAAGTATTTCCTCATGGAGTAAAACTGAAATACAAATAACATAGCTAAAATTAACCTAGCATCATTAGCACAACAAAATTAGATTCCAATACACATCCATTAGCATTAGCACGCAACTACTAAAGTATTCATCTACAGCAAATATTTTCACAAAATATACATAAAATACAATCCTACAATTCAATACAGATGAAAACTTACAGACGGTGGTGTCGATGGCACAAACAAAAGGCAGATGTCGCCGGATCAAATATCTCCACATGTGATCCGCTAGGAACTAAACAAAACATGGCTGACTTCCGGTCACTTCCCGAAACTGGTTTTCAAAATAAAACGAATTTCAAAATAAAATTAGCTCACTGCAAAGAGCGCCTGTATTGCAATAAAATTAAGAGCGGAACACTCCCCGTCTGGTATCTGTTAAGATGCCATATATCAATATTCAGACCACAACATAACCTTTTCAGTCCTGGTTCTTTAAAACCATAACAACCTCCGTTATAGGCCTGAGGAACACTTTGGCCACTCCGTCTTTGACGACCCGGATCTCGATCTTGCGGACCTTTCCATCACCGCCGGGGAAAGTGTTTGTTACAAGAGCCATGGGCCAGTCGTTCCGGCATGTACTATCATCTTTCATCAAGACAACGTCGCCTCTTTCGATGTTTGGGCTGGTCTCCTGCCATTTACGACGAAGTTGCAGTGTCTGCAAGTATTCGCGTTTCCAACGATTCCAGAATTGGTCGGCCAATCTTTGCACTTGGCGCCACTGCTGTTTATACAGGTCCTTCTCAGTGAATGTCCCTGGAGGAGGTGGAACACTCTGCTTCTGAGTGAGAAGCATTGCCGGGGTAAGTATCTGAGGGATGTCAGGATCTGAAGAGACAGAGACAAGCGGTCTGGAGTTGATGATGGCCGTCACCTCCGCCATCAGGGTGCACAGGACTTCGTGGGTCAAACTGGAGGAGGGAGTACGCATCAGCATTGAGTCTAGGATTCTCCTTGCAACTCCTATCATGCGTTCCCACGCACCGCCCATGTGCGAGGAGTGAGGTGGGTTGAAATGCCATGTACATCCGTGATTGTTGGTGTATCTCTGAACTTCTGACTTTGATACAACTTTTTGGAACTCCAACTCTTTGCAAGCACCAACGAAATTGGTTCCACAATCTGAGTATAGGTGTTCAGAAGGACCTCGGATTGCAAAGAATCTTCTCAAGGAGTTGATGAACGAAGAGGTGTCTAAAGACTCTATCACTTCTATGTGGACTGCACGTGTGCTCATGCAAGTGAAGAGAACGGCCCAACGCTTACTCTGAGCAATGCCTCCTCTTGTGCGCCTGGCTATCACGGCCCAAGGACCGAAAATGTCCACACCAGTGTAGGTAAAGGGTGGTGAAGTGCTTAGTCTCTCTTGCGGCAGGTCTGACATCTTTTGTTTCTCTCTTTTCCCACGAAGCTTTCGACAGGTGACACATCCGTGAAGAACAGTACTCACGCATCGCTTGCCGCCAACTAGCCATATGCCAGCAGCTCGAATGGCACCTTCTGTGATGGTACGACCTTGATGCTCGACCTGCTCATGATAGTGTTTGATGAGCAACGTGGATACATGGTGTTTGCCTGGAAGAATGATGGGATGCCTTTCTTTGTCGCTTAAGTCAGCTAATGTCAACCTGCCTCCAACCTTTAGCAGACCATCTGCATCCATGATCGGGTTGAGTTTCGTTAGAGAGCTTCTCTTGGAAACATCGGCTCCCTTGGAGAGAGCATCTAGCTCTACAAGGAAAGAAGCTTGTTGCACAGCAAGAAGAATCACTGTAGTTGCCTTGGACAACTTGTCAGCTGTGACAGGTTTACGGCACCAATGCCAACCATTACATCCGTTGGTTCCTCGGCTGCTTGCCTTAAAAGAACAAACCACATGGATGAGTGTTGCAACTCCTCTCCGTATGGCCTTCCAGGAAGAGAATTTTGTGAACCTCTTACAACCCAGCAACTTGTCCTTTTGACTTGTAACACAGGTTGTAACTTGTGGTCGTATCTCAACATCTGCGTCAGGGTTGATAAGCTCAAAGGTCTCATGTTGCTCGTCGCTTGGCTGTGACTTGTATAGAAATGTTGGACCCGTGAACCAGTTGGTTCTGGTGAGATGTGAGGCTTGAACAGACCTAGAAGCATGGTCAGCTGGGTTATGCTCCGTAGGTACATACCTCCACTGATTCGGTTGTGTGGACTGGCGGATTCTCTGGACCCTGTTGTGGACGTACACATAGAAACGTTTGGACTGATTATGAATGTAGCCCAGCACCACTTTACTGTCACAGTAGAAGGTGACCACATCAATTTGGATATCGATCTCTTGAACGATAAACTCAGCAATTTCTACGGCTAGCACTGCCGCACACAGCTCCAGTCTGGGTATGGTAGGTTCAGTTGGTGGTGCAAGTTTAGCTTTCCCAAGAATGAAACCCACATGAACCTGGTCATTTGCATCTGTTGTCTTGAGGTACGCCACCGCACCAATCGCTTTGGTTGAAGCGTCTGAAAAGATGCATATCTCTTTACGACTGCCATTGGAACAGGAGGTGGTGGTATACGCTCGAGGGATATGAAGATGTTGCAGTTCTTGAAGCGAATTTTTCCATGTCTCCCAAACCTTACATTTGTCTTGAGGGAGTGGACTGTCCCAGTCGGTTCCATCTAAGGTCAACTCTCTCAGCAACGACTTGCCTTGAACGGTCACAGGAGCGACGAAGCCGAGAGGGTCAAAAAGACTGTTTATGGTGGAGAGAATCCCACGTCGTGTGAATGGCTTGTCACTGACTGACACTTGGAAGGTGAACGTGTCCCTTTTAACATCCCAACTCAATCCAAGGCTTCGCTGTGTGGGTACTGCGCTTCCATCCAAGTAAAGATCTTTAATGCCCTTAGCATGATCTCCTGCAGGGAAGGCTTCCAAGACGTCAACGCTGTTGGACGTGATCTTGTGCAGTCTCAGGTTTGACTCAGAGAGAGATGCTTGGGTTCTCTGTAGCAGAGAAATTGCCTCTTCCTCTGTGGATGTGGAAACAAGACCATCGTCTACATAGAACTCGCGTTCCACAAAATGTCTGGTGTCTGACCCGTACTGCCGTTCTCCTTCCTTTGCAGCTCTTCTGAGACAGTATATTGCTACAGCTGGAGAAGGACTGTTGCCGAATACGTGAACCCTCATCCTGTATTCAACAATGTCTTTGCTGGGATCATTATCTCTATACCACAGAAAGCGTAAGTAGTCTCGGTGGTCTTCTCTCACGACAAAACAATGAAACATCTGTTCGATGTCAGCCATGATTGCTACTCGCTCTCTCCTGAAACGAATAAGGACTCCCATTAGACTGTTATTCAAGTCTGGTCCGGTGAGTAGCACGTTGTTCAGCGAGATGCCATTGCATTGTGCGCTTGAATCAAAAACAACTCTGATTTGGTCGGGTTTCCTGGGATGATAGACCCCAAACATCGGCAAATACCAGCACTCTTTACCTTTAAGAAGTGGAGGGGCTGGTTCTGCGTGATTGTTGTAGAAGATCTTGTGCATGAAGGCAATGAACTGGTCCTTCATCTGTGGTTTACGTTCTAGTGTGCGCAGTAATGAGAAGAGGCGGTTCATTGCTTGCTCACGATTGTTGGGCAAAGGTGGTCTGGGGGGCCTGAAGGGAAGAGGAGCCACCCAACTATTCGAATCGTCCTGAAAAACCTCATCACCCATTATCTGCAGAAACTGTTCGTCCTCTATGGAGAAGGCACGCTTGTCATCATCCGCTGTTCTTGCAAAGACTGTGTTGCCGAGTGAGTCGTCGTCCATTGTAGTGCTACGGCAACTGTGTGAGAGTCCCTTGACTTGACTGGAGTTGACCGTTTGCTTGAGAAGGATGTGGCTCGTACAAGGTCTGAATAATGATGGTCTTCCGTCTTCCAGTATGTTCGTTTTATAACAGTGGACAATGGGCTTATGAACCTTTCCCAAACACACATCACCTACTAAGACCCATCCAAGGTCAAGCCTTTGAGCAAAAGGTGCATCACCAGGACCGTTGATTTGCTGCCTCACCTTGTGAACCTGGAGAATGTCTCTCCCAAGCAAAAGAAGGATCTTGGCATCATTATCAAGAGGCGGGATTTTGCTAGCAAGGCTCTTGAGGTGCGGGTGATGGAGGGCAGCTTCAGGTGTCGGTATTTCATCACGATTATCTGGTAAGTCGTCACATTCGATCAGTGTTGGTAACATGAGGCTAACTTCACCATTTACTGCTTCAATTTCATAGCCATTTGCTCTCCTGCCGGAGGTTGCGGCTAAGCCAGCACAAGTTTTCAGGGTGTAGGGGTATGAGCCAACTTTGATTCCAAATAAGTTGGAGAACTCTGACCTGGCTAGAGACTTGTTGCTCTGGTCATCGAGCATAGCATACATTTTGATAGCTTGTTGTGGGCACTCTTTAGGGTAAACCTTAACAAGACATATCTTAGAACAAGATTTTGACCTGGCGCAATCGCCACAAACTTCAGTGCACAGAGGGCTTGCAACTGGTTCTGGGATAGTGTCCTCTTTTTCCGGCTCCCCGCCGTCACCTGTTGGGGGACTTGAGGCCTTGGTGGACAGTTGTGGTGGACCAGGATGAAGAGCTGTGATGTGCTTGTCACTGTTGCACTCATCACATCTCAGGACAACTTTGCAGTCTCGTGCGAGATGAGATGTGGATGCACAGCATTTGAAACAAACGCCTTGATCTTTCAAGTACGTTTTGCGTTCTTCAATGGTCTTTAGCCTGAAACCACGGCATTTCTTTAAGGGGTGGGATTTTTTATGGATGGGGCAATGCTTGGATATATCCTCTCTAGGATCTGGATCACATTGTGGGGCATCAGAAACGACTTTGGTCGTATGCACTGAGACTGGGTTTCTTAAATTTGTGTGGCGTGAGATAGGCTTTTCTGTGACAGGACTGCTTCCAGAAAGAGCAAAGCTGGGATCGTTTCTTGTTTTAGCTTGATAGCAGATGAAGGAAGTGAAAAAGGAAAAGGGGGGATAACCAACCTTGTAGTCCTCTTTGTATTTTGACCCTTGGGTGATCCATTTTTCTTGCAGGTTGTATGGCAGTTTTTCCACGATGGGTTTGATGCCACGGGCGGTATCCAGGTAAGCTAAGCCGGGCAAGTAGCCATCCTCTTTTGCTGAAAGTAATTCCATCAATAGATCGCCAAGATCCCTTAACCTGTAATTGTCCTTGTTTGTTATTTTAGGAAAGCTGTCCAACTTCCTAAAGAGAGCACTTTCGATGACTTCTGGAGCACCGTAGCATTCATCGAGCCTGTCCCAGACCATTTTGAGTGCAGTATTTGGGTTGTCAATATGAACTGCTCTTAGGCGCTTGACATATGCAGAAGATTCCTTCCCAAGCCATTTTGAGAGTAAATCCAGCTGTTCACTTGCAGTAAGGTCCAAACCCTTAATGGTATTGGAGAAGGCAGATTTCCATGCTCTGTATGACTCTGGATGATCATCAAAGTGGGTTAAGCCAGTGCTCACAAGCTCTTTTCGTGCCAGGTACTTCGCCATGTCCATCATCACTGAAGACTCTGGAGGGTGTGTATGAGAAGTGCTGGGGTACTGAGGAAAAGTTAGCTCTGGTTTAGGGTAGGGCGTATTGCTCTTTTGTTCTTGCAGGAGTCCCTCACTGTTAACTTGGAGGCGAGCATTTATATCTGGCTGAGCTGATGGGATAGGGGTGTGAGCGGTTTGGTATGCATGCGTTACCTCGGAACTTGGTTGTGGCTGGAAAGGTGTGGGCCATGAGTCTTTCACAATATACTCATCTTTAATGATGTACTTAGCCGATGGTGGAGGGCTCTTCTCGATGGGATGCTCTGATATTGAGAGATTGACTGGTTCATTGCGTTGGTTAAGCTGCATAGTTTGGTCTCTGATATAGTCGCTTACACGTTCATGTGTACTCTGCACCATAACTGGGAGACTTTTCCAACTAGGATGTGCTTCAACCTCTATCTCTGCCGCTGCTTCCAAAACTTCTGCTTGGGCAATTGCGGCTGCAGCTTCCTTTTCCAGATTTAAGGCTTCGAGATTAGCTTCTAATCTTGCTTTGTCGACTTTAATGCTGATCTCTCTCTGTGCGAAGGCAACACGTGCACGAGCAGCTTCTGCCTTGGCTCTCGCGTGTGCTGCTGCTGCACTGACATTTGATCTACTTGAATATCTGGAAACTGAACCAGTGCTTTTAACTGATGCTCCGTCTTGAGGAGGCTTTGGCTCTTTAGGTCTTGCACCTTCGGGGTGTGCTTCGTCCATGTTTGTTGACATAGCTTGCTGTCGTGGAGTTGTTTTGCCAGCTGCTAACCGTCTTTTTACTATCCTGCTCTCCTTGTGTGTGTACGCTACACAATTCAGCAGTAGCCTAACTCCACTTGAAATAACGCGCGAAGTCAGGATGTAGCGTCCAACTCCTTTTAATTAGTAAGTATTTCCTCATGGAGTAAAACTGAAATACAAATAACATAGCTAAAATTAACCTAGCATCATTAGCACAACAAAATTAGATTCCAATACACATCCATTAGCATTAGCACGCAACTACTAAAGTATTCATCTACAGCAAATATTTTCACAAAATATACATAAAATACAATCCTACAATTCAATACAGATGAAAACTTACAGACGGTGGTGTCGATGGCACAAACAAAAGGCAGATGTCGCCGGATCAAATATCTCCACATGTGATCCGCTAGGAACTAAACAAAACATGGCTGACTTCCGGTCACTTCCCGAAACTGGTTTTCAAAATAAAACGAATTTCAAAATAAAATTAGCTCACTGCAAAGAGCGCCTGTATTGCAATAAAATTAAGAGCGGAACAGTAGCTTGTAATAAAAGTGAGGTCTAGACAGCGTTTAGTCAAAGACATTTCTTTAGTAATGCAACCCTGAAGTACCTACAGCAACAATGAGAGCTGCTTGAATTCTCCAAATTTGAAGTTTCTTCACTCATGTCTTTGCACACCCCTACTGCATCCAGTCATTAGCAATTATTCATCTCCGGCTCTTTCTGCCATAGCCGGCTTTTTGTCTCGTCTCCCTCCCATCACCCTCAACGGGTCGTGGCAGATGACTGTCCCCCTGAGCCTGGTTCTGCCGGAGGTTTCTTCCTGTTAAAAGGGAGTTTTCCTTTCCCACTGTTGCCAGCGGTGGTTCACTGCTGTTTTACTCCCTAAAAAAGACATTTTGAAAAAAATAAACAAATGTTCTTGTGACCCGTGGTAGGTACCTATTTAAAATAGGACAGAGCCGTAGGCGCACAGTCAGTTAAAAAGTTTAATTTTTAATACAAAATAAAAGTAACAATGTAACAGCAGCACCTAAAACCAATTAAAAACTTTACTTTATTAAAAACGATAAAACTGTATGATTGCCCGTGAGACAGGACAAGCGCTGCCGGGAACAGTTTAAGAAGAAATCGACATATCACACGTTAAAAAGGGACGGCAACTCACACGTGACCCCAAATGGGCAAGACACTATAGAAAAAGAGAGCAAACCTTCGGTGCAGTCTTCACTCAGGCCCACCGCTGTGCATGCAAAACGCCGCAAGACAAAAATGATTTGTTTTCCACGCAGTGCCTTCGCCGTCTGCAGCGATATACACATATAAAAAAGATAAAACACTGAAAACCATCAATATCTGCGGTGCCTACTGATACAGAAAAATAAAATAAAAAACAAAATCGACAGCCGCAGCAGTCACAGTCTGTCGAATTACACCAGTTTAAAACAAGTTAAACACACTGATGTGTCCGGTCCTTTGCCCGCAGCCAGAAATCCACTTGGCAAAGCAGCAGCTCGGTACTCTGTCCACAAGTTTGCGTCACACCCTAATAAATGTGGGTCAGTGGCGGTGAAGTCCACTACTCCCACAGGAACGCAATGTTTCCCACCATTCTAACAGAAGTTTAGTGGGACACGCATCAAGCGTTCATAGAAAGGAATTAAAAACACCAACTTGCCCAGCTTGGACCAAGCACTCACAGCTTCAGGTTTGCTAGAGGATAGCTAATTACCCACACCTGAGCTTATGAAGGGGCAAAGACCAGCTCTGCCCTCCAGGGGCGGTTCCCAGACTCAAGTCTCACCTGTCACATTCTGCTTTATGCCTCCAGACTTCTGACATGGAGATATGATCCCTGATGAACCCCCCAGTCCTTCTATCTCTGACACAGTCGTGCATTTCCACTGGTTTTTTTTGTTTGTTTGTTTTTTTGTTACAAAAACTGAAAACTAATGATATTGAAGCTTTGTGTCTTTGTGGTTATTTGCATAGATGTTCGCCATTGGTTGTTTTTGTGTGTTTTCATTCTTTCTAAGTAAATTTCTCAGGTTTAAAGCTTTTTCTTTTTTTTTTATTCTTTTTTGTGTTTGTCTGTTTGTTCCCAGTCATCATCATCTATTTCCATATTTTGTTGTTTTACATCTTTTTGCGTATTATGTCTGTTTTAAATCATTTTTTGGTTTTTATTTTAGTTCACTGTCTCTTTTGCAACCTTAAACACAAACAAACATTTCTGTGTTTGGAATATTAAATACATATAGACCAAGGCTGCTTTTTATTTCCTGTGTAAGTCAAAGTGTGCAGACGTTCTGGTTGGTTTTGTTCCTTCTTTCCTCTCCCATCAATCACCTCACCATCACACTTTGGATGACACGACCGTTTATATCAGGGGTGGGCAATTCCAGGCCCCGAGGGCCGGTGTCCTGCAGGTTTTAGATCTCACCTTGGGTCAACACACCTGAATCACATGATTAGTTTGTTACCAGGCCTCTGGAGAACTTCAGGACATATTGAGGAGCTAATTTAGCCATTTAAATCAGCTGTGTTGGTTCAAGGACACATCTAAAACTTGCATGGACACCGGCCCTCGGGGCCTGGAATTGCCCACCCCTGGTTTAGATTGCGTCTTCTGCGAAGCATAAACAGCTAAAAGTAACTTTCAATTAAAAGTTTCACTTGTAGTGAAACTACTAAATGTTTTTCTTAATTTCTTAATTAGGAAAACCTTTTAAATGAATTACTCGCTTTGCTTATGTTCAGCTTGTTTTAAAGTTTTCAGTTTTATTGTTGTTTTAACTTTCTCTGGTGTTACTTCTGCTTTCCAGATGTGTCATTTTACAAGCATTAATTTCACTAAAAGCAAAAGAAACAACATTTTTCAAGAGCGCTTTTGGGCCTCCATTTCAAAGAAAGACACCAATGTTACCATTTTATATTAATCTTATTACTTGAGACACATGTTCTACTTGGAAGTTTATGTAAGTGCTGTGTCCCCCTTGTTAAATGATGAGTTACAGGCCCTTCAATAATCCCATGTCCTTGCCCCAGCGTCTCCCGTATTGATTTTTTTTGTTTTATTTAAATAAGTTGTCACGCTCATATCACAGTACAGTTTTGCAGGTGCTCCAGACACCAGATATTTTAACACTTAAGTAATGATGACTCACTGTGTGGCCAAAGGCTTCAGTGTGCAGATTAAGCTCATCTTAATTTTTGTTTTTTTGGAGCCAAATAATCCAAACCATGCAGCAAAGATTAATGACTCAACTGTTACAGATGGATCATTTTAAACACTTTTTTGCATCTGCCCTCTGACTCTCGGTATCAAACACACCACAGATATTAAACAACAAATTGTTTTCAATTAGACAAACCTCAAACAATGTAAATGATTAAAATCATATTTTTCCCAGTTGAAGCAGAAGGCAAAAAATGGAAATGTCTTGTAAAATGAGGCTGCTGGCTGTTACACCTGTTACATCTGACTACATCATTACGAGTGAAGTCCAACACAGAGTGTGGAAGAAGATAAATCGGCTGTGTCTAACATCTGGAGCAAGTACAAACAAATCAAACTTTTAAGGTTATAAAAGGAAAACATGGGTAACATCATGCACACAATGTTCCACGTTCAAATCACAGATTTGTATGCTTTCACGTTTCACGAACAAATATCAACCTGTCTGTAATAGGACATTTAAAAATCAATACTACTACTAATAAGATTTATAATCATCATCATCATCATCACCTTTTGATGATTATTTGCAGTTTTCCAAAACATAAGCCAGAAAATGCTCATCAGTATCAATTAAATAACAAAAACTAAATTCCACATAGAGAAAATAAACCCTAAATGGACCGGTGTCTGTTTTAACATTTTAATTTAAACATATAACTCATCTCCTTTTAAATGATCATATCTGTCATTAAAATGACTTCTGTCATTGCTGCTTGTCATGATTCTAGTTTCTTGGTACCATTTCAGAGACGCAATATCTTCGTTATTTATTTTATTTGATTCTCGTTGCAGTGAGTTGATCCTCTGGCAGCGACGGATCACGTACTCGTTGTCCTCGAGTTTTCTTCTTTTTCTTGTAGACTGTTAAATCTGTTTTTCCATATTAACTTTGAAGTGAAGTCACAGTGAGAGTGTCAGTGTGAAATAAAATGTGGAAATTATTTCAGCCCAAGTGTGCCTATTAAATATTTTTGAAATGGTCGTCACTCCCGTTCTCACGCCTCGTTCTCACCTCCGGTTTTATTTTCTTTCTTCATGCTGGAGTTTTCTTTGTCACTGTCTGCTCTGCCTCTTTAGTTTCACCTGTGTTTGATTGGAATCAGGCCCTCGGAGCATAAAGCCTCTCTCTCTGTAGCCTTTCTCTGTTTGTTCCTGTTTTGGTTTAATCAACCGCTTAGATGGCAGCCATAGCATGTCTTTGTCCATTGGGCCTTCATGGGTGCTTTTCCTCACTGACTGACCCTTAAGCTGTGTTGTTCTAGGATAAAAGAAGCTGTCATTTCCGAAAGAGCAGCGAATAAAGGCTTGAGAAACACTGAAGGCACTTTATGAACAGAAAGTCAGGAAATATGGAGGAAGAAATGAGGGTGGGACAAGATATAGAGTGACTGTTGGAGTTGTATATTTAAAAAAGCCAAATGTGCCTCTTCTCAAAACCATGCAAAGACATAATTCATCTGTGTTCTTAGGAAAAAGGTTTACTGTGTGGTACCATCTGTGTATTTCATTATGGAATAAAGATGGTTAAAATTCGGAAACTCATTTACAGTGAAGTTGTCTAATGAGCATGTGCGAGCAAAGACAATATTAAACTTTAACCTGTAGGTCTCTTAATCATGTCCTTTTTCCCGGCTGGTTGATATTCGGAGTTTAAGATCAAGAAGTTCTCTCACAAGCTCTACTGTTGTCCCCTGATCTAATATTGCTAAACATTATAGTTTCACATCCGATACTTCAGTAATGTTGACGGTGAGCATACAGCTTCCAGTGGCGTTGGAAAAACTGCAGCGTATGGGGAAACGGTAGTACCAAGCGAGCCAATCGGTTGTTGCCGGCTGCATTTGCATGACGTAATTGCATCTCAAGGGAGGTGCGCATGAGGTCACGGTGTAGTGTTTCAGAAGGAATTTGCGGGTACAATTACATATGGTATGAACTTGCCACAAAAGCATAAGTCCCAGTGAAACATTTGACTGTTGCAGTGAAGAGACTGGAAAGAAAAGATGGAATAAATGGTGCAGCTGGATTTTTAGCCTCCTAACTCTACATTGATTAAAGAAACTGTTTAACACACTAAACATCGATATGACGGCAAAGGTTTGCTTTGTAAAGGGAGTAATACAGAGAAGAGTCACATGGTAAAACAAAGCAGAGAGCTGCTGCCTTAATGATGGTGAACTAGACAGCAGCTGGATTATAGCATGGTTTATACTGAATAACTACCTAACCTGATCCTGATTTATCTTCCTCTCCTCTTCTGCTTGTAAAGCATCTCGTCCTTCTCAGTTACAAACGCCACCTTCTGTGTTTTAAACACTTACTGTAGTTTACAGATGATGTTTAAATATTTCTGGTAGGTCTGTCACTTACAGTTGAATTCTTATGAAATTTGGGATATTGAAAAAACAAACCTGACCATAAGTTATACTGCCAGTAGTATTTGGTTTCATTCACCCGCTGTCGTCTCATTAGGAGGAAAGGTAGCTACAGGCATGTCTGAAAAGTCAACATCAACCCCCAGAGTGACAGCTTATGTTTCCAAAAACATTGGAGATGGATATTTATCTGTTTTCTTAACCCACCTCTGTGGTTTAAAGTAATTTTAACTTAAGGGGGTAAAAACAAAGAATTAGAGTACTTTAAAAAAATTAAAATAAAATAAAAACGAAATAAATGTTTTTACTAGAGCAGTGGCTCATCACTGGGATAGAGGCATATTGGGGTCAATAACACACTAACTACTTCAACTGAGAATAATATTGCGAGGTTGGCCTTGCATTATGTTCATTCCGGTGCAATGAATCCCTCTGTGTACACTTCCTACTACTTTTGAATATAAGCTTGGCTGCTTGCCTGTCTGTGTTCACCCTGCAACAGACCAAGGACCTGCCCAGGGTGTACCCTGCCTCCAGAAAAAAAAAAAACCTGCCATCTTATTTGCAGGAGTTCTAAGCCCACAGCAAAAAAAAAAGTCTTTGACTACCTGGCGAGACACAGCATGTCAAAGTGGCTTTTCAAGAACACTGGGGGAAATTAGTTTTGACACAAATGTTTAATGGACTCGAAACAAAGTAATCAACTGTTTTTCATTTCTCGTACCAAACTTTAAGAACAGAGGGTCGCTGCACCATTTACTGATACATTTCTTCTATGGAAGTCTGCAGTATAACACAAGATATCTACAGTCGTTCATCACGGGAGATCATACACAGCAGGTCAAACTTGAGTAAATGGTATCCCTCTTGGGTTGGGCTGAGTTTTCACTTAAAACAGTTCCTTCACCAGCGATCAGACTGAACTCTTAATGGTTTGTGACAAGGATGACCTGCACCACGAGGGCACACATGGTTGTATGGGCCATATCCCTCAGAGGTTCATATTTTTCTCCAGACTAAATCAACCTCTGATTTGTGGGAGTGATCTAACTCGTCTTCATTCATGTCAGCAAAGCTGAGCTGAAGGTTTTTGTCTTTTCCCCACAGAAACTTAAAAATGGGCAACTCCGTGCATGGCAGCTGCATTCATTGGTTTGAGGTGTCACAGGGTCAGCCTCTTGTCTTTTTGAGGGTATTCAACATAGATGTTTCAGAAGTAACAGTCCACGCTTGATTCATCACTTACAAAATAATTCTCAAATTTGTTTGTTTTAATGGAGAGAGATTGACAGAATATATAAAATCAATACCAATTTACAATAGTGCAGTTCCAAGAAATAGATATAATAAATGGAGCCATTTATATATATTTTTCTACATGGACAGAAGAGCAATGACCACAGCAGACCTAGGTGTCCTTTTTTTGGACACCTAGTCAGGTGTCTCATTGCCTCATTGCTGGTATTGGCAGTCTAAGATTGCAGTGGTTTCCCCCACACTAACTCAAGCGACATGGAGCTCTGCAGAGACAGACTACCCCTCCACCATGCCGGTGTGTCGCGATTGCTGTCATCACTCCAGGGTTCCGGTGGTGATGGCTGTTTGGCCAGGATGCATATATTCACCATGCGTCTTACCAAGCTGACTTTTTTCTCTCTTTAATAAAAATTGACATGTGAGTGGTCTCTAACAGCCGTATCTTACTGACTGAAATAATAACGGGAAATATTCAACAGAAAACATCTGAATCTTCATTGGGGATACTTTCACTGCTTCTGCACATCAGTGAGTCCCTTAACAGTAAATCAAAATGGACTTATTTTCACTGGACCTCAGCAGAGAAGAGAGGGCCATCCTTTTATCCAAGAGGCCCATTCATTTAAAAAAGTAAAAGTTTCCAGTGGCATGGTGTCCAGTTTGGAAGCACACAGTGCAAATTTCAGTGATCAGCGTCACTCACTGATTCAAGACGAACCAGCTGTGGACTTGTTGGCACGCAGTCTCATTATTTCCACTTTTAACTCGTCCTCAGCAAAGCAAATTTGACGTGCAACAGCCAAAGAAGCTCAGATTTAAGCATAATGAGCTTGTTGCTCTTGCTGAGGTGCCAGACATATGTACAAAGATCATAAATCATCACTGGACTGTGTGAAATACCGCTTGGATAAACATTTAAAAGTGATTGTATGTATTGTACCCTCACACACAGTGATCACATGTCCAACAGCTGGAAACACTTTGTGCTCCAAAGCTTAAATTCATTTGTACAAATCCTCCTTTTATTCTCATTTAAAAAAGACCCCCCTTGAGTCCGTCTCCAGTCAGTCCCCAAAGACTAACACGTTAAAATGTCCAAGTTTACACCAGAAATAAACATGTTTGAAGCCTGCTAATAAAGCTGTTTTAACCTCCTATAGATTATTTGACCCTTCATATCACCTGAATGGGATAATTCAAGCACCTGTTTGAATTCAATCTTAACATTATGGGTTGTTGTCAAGTTGCCAGGTTTTGGGTACCCATAGTTGTCTGCAAGGCCTCACCCTAGCTAACTGGACTCTCCCGGGCAAGAAGACATTTTGCCACGCCCACATGCCTTGTCAATTAAAATATGAAAGATGTTAAAATGTCTGAGGTGTTTTTCAAAGAACTCAAATGTTAGTATGAATACTGGTTCTAAATATCTGATTGTTCCCTTTAACTCTCATGGCTGTAATCTGAAGTACTTACTGGTTCAGCTGAGGGAAGTTCCTTTCATCGCGGCTCCTCATTGTGGTGGAGCCACACGCTAGTTTATGTCTACACTGCAGCTCAAGCAAAAAAATTCAGTCAACCACAGCAAAGCAATTCAAGCTCAATTTAACTTACTTTTCTCCAATTGTCATTTCACCTCACCCTCTCTGTTGTGGTAAGCCCCACCCACTGGGGGTGTCACTGTACCTTGGAGCAAATAAACAGCTTGAGTCAGAGTTGGACAAACGTTGTGAGCCCACATACAGAATAGATGCATTGGGGCGTGCATGCACACATCCTGAGTAAGAGCCAGTGTTGTGTTGAGGGGAAAATTTGGGCCAGTGAAAGTCAAATGCATCATGCATCTATTTAATAAACCATCAACCATACAAACCTCACAGTGAGACTGGTTTGTTGAAAGGATGTCACTGTTGGTGTGCAGAAACCACCTCTCTGGAAAAGTGAGACTAATCTGCATCAACCACCCACAAAACTGAGCTGCTACTAAAATCAAAGCCCAATAATGATCACGTTTAGTAGTGTTTAGTAGTACAATTTCAAAGAGGAAAATCCAAATTATAAAATGTAGTTTCCAGTGACAACTCAATCTTCAAATTTTCATGAACATCTCACATTAACATGCTGCTGAAAAGCGCTCTTATGGTCAAACCACTTGAAGGCAAAAAGAGTTCCTTAATCCCTTTTGGGAAACATAGGAGTCCACAAACTCAACCATTAGAATCAAAGAGAGGCTGAACATATTTACAGGCATCACATTTCAAAATGTTAAGAGCTTCTCCACCCATCTCAATTTGTCTCTCCCTGACAAGCCGTTATGGATGTGTTTGTGAGTGCTGCCGCTGCACAAGCGGTCCAGTCAGCACGGGTCATGCGGTGATGCTCTTAGATGGTGCCGAATGAACAACCCTGCTTATTTACACATCAGATAAACAAAGTGTTAACATGGTGAACTAAAAAACACCAAAAAAGTCAGGTAGGGAAGCTCGGCAACTGTTTATGCTCTGAAATGATATGATAAGCTAGAAGTAGTATTTGCATGACTGCACAGTGTGCAGCTGTGGGGTTATGTTCATGCTTGATTTGGCTGTTTGATCTGTCAAAACAACATCAGTCATGTTCATTTTTGTCAGTTAATATCAATATCTGCTCATGCAGTGTAATCCATCAGCCTGGCAATGAATCACGATTTTCCAAAAGGTAAAAATGTTCAGTTTATGTTGAAAACTGTATCATAGAGAGAACGCTCTGGTCAGTTTGTGATGTGAGTATTGATAATGTTTACACTGCGCTACTTGGGAGGATTTTTCCTGGCTCAGAATGCGATCTCACGGGACTGGTTCTTGTAAAATGACCGCAATCAGTCATTTTGATGAATTATGTATTCTTCCGTTACTTCTGACTATTTGTTAAACAAAATGCCTTTTGTCAGCATTACATGGTTGGGGCTTTTTGGTTTTTCTTTGGCTTCAAGCTAAAACCAACAATTCTTTGCATGGAAATTGATGATTGACACAAATGATGAACTTGAAACCAACTCTAACCTCCATCCTCAGAAACGGCCGTCTATCATAGTCTTGATGCCGACTTGTATCAGATATACTTACTACAAATAAGCAGGGTTAATGTATGCCTACCAAGAGGAAATTGGTGCTGTTTTAGCTGTTGTTGGTACATGATGGGGTGCCATTCAAAATCAATTGTTTCACTGCTATCCCCAGAGCAAAATACAAGGAGCCTAATTCTTAGTCCAGTCCTTAAAGGCAGTACACACAATCCTCAAATCTCCAGGAAGCAACCAATCCAGATCATAGTGAAGATGCCTCTCTTTACCTCGGTTCTCCCAGAGTCAAACATTTAATATTCCAGCCAGTAGACTCGAAGTACTCAAAACTTACTGAAAGTAAAGATACTCTAGAGTAGGTTGTCAGAAAGACTCATGACCTAGACTCATGACCAATACCTGGATAAGTTGCGGATTTGTGGATGGATGTATTCTTAATGAGGAAGACTGCTAAATCTGCAAAATGAGATGGCAAAAATCACCAAGAGCAGATTGCCAATGTGTCTGTACAATCACTCAACCCTGGGAATAGAAATATTGCTTTTGACTATGAGCTTTTTAGACACCTAATCAGTACTGCAGTACAGACTGCCTGATTACTTTTACCACATCAAATAAGACTTTAAGATTGATCTGGTAAATGTGAAGCTTATATTACATATATTTATTTACTTTGGACAAAATTAGAACAACATATCATTCAAGCACAGACGGTACGATCACTGAAAGGATTATATTACAGTATGAAGTCAGAAAGAGGTCCTTGTGAGTCACATCTGTGGGTACATTACTGCAGAAGGGAAAGGATGTAACATACCCTCAGATTTATTTTTCGCTCCTGCTGCAGAAAAGAGTAGTTTGGCCAGATGGTCACAACCTTCCATTGTGCAAATTTCCTGAATTATTATAATCTATTTAGTTCACTCACCACTTTTTAGTTAAACTGGAACAACATAGTGAGGGCCTCCCAGAAGTTTGACCTTTCAGAAGAGCCTCGAGGTTTACATAAAAAAGGACCCAAGCACATCCTCATGACGTAATGGGCAAAAGGGATGGATTTAATATCAACACCTTTTCTTTTTTCAAACTATTAATTGCATCTAATTTTAGCTCAGATTAAAGCAGATTAAAGAGCCACTTTTAGTGAGCATTGTGCCAGCTGCAGGTCTATTTTATGACTGCAATAACAAAGACAAGGAGGCGCCTGAATGCAACCCATCATCATGGAGACACTGATCAATTAAGGCCAAGAAGAGCAACATCTGGCATTTACTGCATCCAAACAGCTGTGTTTGTCCCACTTGTATTAAAACTCACCAGCAATGAAGCTTTTCAGACGAATCTGACTCTGGGTAGGAGTCATCTTTGCTTTAATCAAGTGCAAGCTTGTGTCCTCCATGAACAGAATGATAAATACTTGAGAGTAAACTCTGAAAGTGTACAGAGATGATGAAACTAAATAAAGGTTTAACATTTTCAGAGCCAATGTTGCTGCCATGACTTTTTTTTTCTCTGACAATAATATTGTCTCTTTAAATGTGACGTTTTTATGTGCCAGAAGTGAAAAATGTGGTTTGGCAAAAGTTGTCCTAATTTTCCGGGCTGGTCTCTTGACATTAATCTTTTCTTGACTGATGCACCTGCAGTTTGGACATCCAGTCAGTGATTTATTCTCTTGAGGAGTCGGTTGCCTTCAATTGGCTTGCATATCCACTGCTGATTGCTGAATTCTTTAGTGCTGATGATATTTCTGATAGCTGGCGCTGAACCTGATATGCCCCACCTTCTTTTTACAGTGTGGTTTTAGTTGTACATGTTTACATCAGTTTCTCTTGTATTGTTGGTGGAGATTTAGACTTGTAGAGTTTCCAGCCCAAGGCAGAGACATAAAAACTGTTTGCATAAGCACGGATAACAAGAAGTCTGCATTACGGAAGGATTTAAATCCCAAATGTAGTTATAAAGAAGACGGGGCATCTTGTTCTCAGCATTTTGAAGAATTTCAAACTGGTATACATCAAATTACTGAGAGGTGAATAACACTGACATGTTTTTGCAGTGGGGGTTTTCTCCACCTATGCGTTGGGTGGATTCATGTGGATGCTATCTCTCCCCAAAATACGACCATGTTGACATATACATGCCCATCTCTATATCCATGGGTGTAGCCATGTTTTGAAGACCAGAAAGCCAATGGTGACGGGTTATCAGGAAATGAAGGCTTGGCTTTCAAAATGGTCTATGCTTTACTTAGATTTATTGTTCCGGGGGTTTGAAGTGAATCTATTCTGCTCATTTTCAGCTCCATATTTTTTATTTAGTTTTATTCCACAAAAATGGGAAATATTGGTTTAAACTTGTTGGACAACCAACAATCCCCTATATAGCTTATTTTCAACTAAGATTTATCCTGACTGATTTTTAAAGTTTAGCTTAATCAGTTATCCAGGACTAACTTTAATTGGAACATGTTGGTAAAAGGTGAATCCACCAGATATTCCTTAACTTTTGTTCTACAAACCTTGCGGGGGGGGGGACCCCAGCTTCAGAACTACTCCATATTTTGATTTAATGTTTTAGTTTATAAAATCTGGAAGCCAGAACATAAAATAACATCTTCACATCATTATCTTTGCTTTTTGGAAAGAAAATCAGATTACAAGCATGTAAAACAAAACGCCAGCAAGGCCTCACACTTGAGAACACAGAGATGTCAGGCATTTTTTTTCCTCTTGATGAATGAATTAAACAATGAATCAGTTACAGAAATTGCAGCCAGGGTGCATGATTGATCACCTGATTGCATCACTGTGTTTTGGTATGCTAGAGCTTGGAAAACCAAGCTCTAGCATACCAAAACACAAGAACTAGGAAATGTTATCTGCAGCACACTGACTGGGATTTGCCAGAATTGGTTACAGGAAGTTAACGCCAGTGTGTACTGCCCTTATCAGATGTGACCATGAGGAGGTTTTGAGCTGCTGCCTCTGTCAGCTCCATCCAGAGACGCAACAGCTGGCTTCTCCTGGGAGGTCAGCCTGCGAGGTTTCCCTTTGGCAGCAGGTTCATGAGAGGAAGTGGGGATGAAAGACAGTCTGTGTTTTTTTGTTTTGTTTAGTTTTTTTCCCTCATACTACACATGGCAACTAAATCTTCACAATCACTGAGAGCGTGCTCAAGAGTTGAGAGTTTAACACAATAAACCCTTGAGTGTTCAAGCACTGACACAATCCAGCACGTTTGGATTGTTTGAGATAATATCTACCAGCCCTGTGGTCTACGTCTGTGGCTTGGTCAGCAGTGAATCATTGCCATTAGCTCAAAGAAGCCCATTAATCACATAAATTAGTCTTGTGAAAGGTCATGACATTCAAGCGGACAGAGGTGACCACAGGTGAGTCAAATCTAAAACTCAGACATTAATTAAAATAAACCAGAGTGAAAGCAAGCAAACTGTTATGAAGCTTCTTGCCCGTTTGTGTCCATCCTTAGATCAATTACAAGCTACACTTTGTGGAAACACAGCTAGGGTGAGAAGTTTGAAAAAGTTTTTAATAACTTCTAATAAAGTGTAATAAATAAAACATGCAAGTGTTTAAATTCATATTGACAGTTAGGGGCCAGGTTTCACAATGAGCTCACCCGAAACCCTGGCCGATTGGGACCCACACCCAGTTTCACACCTTGGCTCAGGCGATTAGAGGATCGTTAGGGGGTCCTTTTGTCCCTCTGTGGGGGGATACTCCCACTAGGTTTAAATCTGGGACTCTCCACCATTTGACCTTAGAACTGAAGAAGCTTCTTGGATGAGAGGTGAAACGTCTTCAAGCTTTTCTTTGCAAGCTCCTTTAACTACGATGACTTGGATGACTGAGAACCTTCACAGACAGACAGTTAATCACCACTAAGCACTAATTAGCAGATAAGTGCATTGTGCTTTTGCAGACTTAGTTTAGGGATGCAGCTTGATAACAATGTTAGCTAGCATTACCTGATGACTTATCACTCCTACCTTTTCATTTACATGTGATCACTCCTGGGTGAAAAACCACCATGATGGTCAGTACAGTAACTTTGGATTGGGCTGCATTTTGAAGCATCAAAGGGTGAAGTCACATTAGTCCCGTAGTCAACAACAGACTGTATATATTAGCTAAGTAGCAGAGCAATTTTAACTGACTAAACTTTGTTGAAGGTCAAAACCATTCTGTTAGAAATTAATTGTGTGATTTGTTTATCGAAATCTGCAAATCACTCAGTGGTTGGAGTTGAAAAATGTCCCGTCTGTGGCTGTAGGGTCAGTAGCCCTGATACCAAAAACATCTGGAAGTGACGTAACGCTGCTGCCTCCTCACACTCAGCATCACATTACAGACACAAAGATGTCCTGGAAGCTTGACCAACTTCACACAACACAGTGTTTTTTTTTCTCTTTCTCTTTTGTTTGGTTTTTTTTTTCTGTGTAACCCTTAAAAGTTGCATGATTAATACCACTCTGCTTTTAAGCCAAACCATGAAATTTACAAGACAGGTAGCAAAGCGGCACCCTTCTAATCTTCCACTTGAGCATTTTTTATGTTTTTGGCTTGTGATTAGTTCTTTAACTAACATTATTTTCATTAAGTGATTTGCCAATTGTTTTTTGTTTTTGTTTTTAAATAATGTTAAGAGAAATGTCCACCACCCATTTGCAAAAGGCCACATCTTTCTTTGTAAACTGAAAATCTTTGGGTTCATCAATCATACAGAGAACAGTTTAAAGAAGCGTCAACCAGAAGATTTGTTTTGTTTTTCTTGTTTTTTTCTGGGTGAAAATATGGCCAAAAAAATATTATAAAGAGTTCGAGAATAATTTTCTATCCATCAAATAACTGAATGGACTAACTGGTTGCAGAACAACCGAGACTGTCTAAGCCGGGGCTCAAACTGGCAACCTTCCGATTACAAGGCGAACTCCCAACTCTTGATCGTCCCGTAGTAAGTAAGTGGATTATAAAATTGAGTCTTGATTTCCATCCCATTTGGATCTCTGCACATCACGTGCACCTTCTTCTCTCACTGATTTTTTGCTTGTTCATCATTTTCTACTTTGATTTTTACATTATGGTTAGCTGGAGGTAAAAAAAAATCTACTAGGTTAGGTTTGTTCATAGGGAGCCATTTCAAGGAATACCTTTCAGTGTTCACTAGGAAGTATTTGTGTCACGGTCCTGGGTCTTTTGACCCAGCGTTTTGAGTTTTAGTTTATGGTTTATGTTTAAGCCCTTCAGGTTTTCTAAGTTCATTTGTTATCATGCCTAGGTTGCTATAGTTCTTTATTTTTATATTCCCCTTGTGTCTTCCACCCCTGTTAAGTCTTCCTTGCCCTTCATGTGTTTCATGCCTGTGTCTTACGTTGTCAAGTTCAGGTTGTCATGTCTGCGTCTTATGTTTCCTGTTTTATTTTGAAGAGGTCTTATGTTCCTGTGTTTATCGTGTTTAATTTACTCTTCCACTGTGACATCGTTATGTTCATGTGTGTCAGCTGTTCCCTCATGTGTTCCCACTTCTCTCATTAGCCTCCTGTGTGTATTTAGTCTGTGCCTTCTCATTCAGTCTTTGTCGGATCGTCTGCGTTTTCCCTTGTCATGTCCTGCTTTCAGGGTTTCCTCATCACTTGTGAGACACAAAAACATTAGCATCCGCTGTTCACTGCGTGGGAAGAAAACTTCTTTTTACAGTGAAAACCCCCCCCCTAAACTTCCAAGCAAGCACGACAGTACGCTGCCATGGGAATGTGAAACTCCCAGATCCTTCCACTGACCGCTATCACACACCTGCACCAGGGTAAACCTCCGCCTGCCTCACTCCTGCTATACAGGTGAAAATAGAGCAACAGGACTGCTGAGTCTTTGATTTTATTTATTTTCTGGTGTGTTTTACATGCATTTATTTGAAAGAGTGAGTGTAAACACAAAAAACTATTTTATGTTATGTGCTGGAATATGCAGAAAATAGGTTTAAATGTTAAACAAATTTCTTCCAGTCAGAGAATGTTGCATATAATTTAATGTTTGCTTCATGCGTAAAGTTAAAAGATTAAAACTAACAAAACTAGTTTCAAAAAGAGACTTTTTCATTTGATTATATTTTATGTGATGGATTATGCAGAAAAAATAGAATTGGGCTGAAAGATCTATTGCTTTATTACCTATTCAGGTTGTAAATCGTGTTTTTAAAAAGGTAACTAAGTAAATGGACTGGTTCTTATATAGCGCTTTTCTACTCTTCTGAGCACTCAAAGCGCTTTACATAACTTGTGCATTCACCCATTCACACCCAGCACATTGTTCTAAGTGCTTTCTAAGTAACATTCACACTCCGATGGATGCATCAGAGAGCAATTTGGGGTTAATATCTTGCCCAAGGATATTTGGCATGCAGACTAGGGGAAGCCAGGAATCGAACCACCAACCTTCCGATCAGTAGATGACCTGCTCTACCGCCTGAGCTACAGCCAAGTAACTTATTACTTTTGAAAATAAGTAATCAGTAAAGTAATGGTATTACTTTTTTGGGGGAAGTAATCAGCAATTAGATACTGATTACTTTTTTCAAGTAACTTGACCAAAACTGGTGGCTACATTGCCCTTCCTGTCTCCCAGCAAGTTTGTTATTTAAGTTCAGTTGATTGACATTCCAAAAGAGAAGTTTCTCCACGTGAAATTTGAGGTCCTCTATAGAGGACTTTGTCACATTGTCTGTTCCAACCTAAAAGACACGCCACAGCTACTTTACAATTTAATACAGCTTTTCAAAGCTTGTTTGGAAAAAATGCTGCTACTCACTGACATCCCTGTAAATTAAATTGTTTACCCTGTCATGTTTTTGACTTTGAAGTGGACGCCACGGGCTTAGGGGGATGAAAATTTTGCCCCTCCTGCAAAATTACTACACAGCAGAAGGAACTAAGATTTTGGATCACCACCATACGGGATTTACAGTCACAGCCAATTGTCCACACCCTCTAAACAAAGGTAAATTAAAACCCATTTAGGTTTGCCCCCCTACTGAAGAGAAAAAAACAAACTGACAATGTTGGAGATTCTGTTTACTTTATGCATGTTAACATTTTCAGATATTTTTCCTCTGGTAAAAGATTTTTTAGAGGTAATACGAACAACTTTCCAGAGCTGAAATTCTTTAAGCTTTATAACCTTCTCAGGTCAGACTCGTGCATGAGCAGCACAAGTCTGAACTGAGAATCCAAGTCATCCAGGCACCAGCTGCCAATGAAAGAGGGGTGGGAGGAAAAAGCTGTGAACCGGGCATCGGTGTGTTTATTTCAGGAGTGATTCACTAATAATTTGGACTTGGAATGGTGTTTTCCAATCCTCTGCATTCATCAGTAGGGAAGTGACTTTCTCCTTTAGTCATGGTGAACATGTGTCCTGGAACACTGTCACCACATTTGCAGAATCTACAGCAGGATAACAAGATACTGACTGTTGGGTTTACACTCCTTCGTCACTGTTGTTCATGCCAGTTTACAGGTTTAAATGTAACATACAAAGTCGTAAATGAAAACAAACGACTCACAAGAATAAAGACAAACTCTCTGGTGACGTCCTGTGGTGTCTGACAAAAGGAGGTTTGCAGCAGATCTTCTGGGTAATGTGGGTTGGGCTTGTTCCAGTGCATCCCGCATCTGCTTGATCAAATCTTGGGAGGCTGAAAGCCTTTGTGGTGTGGTGGAAGTGGATTGTTCCACTGTAGGAGATCGTTGCAGTGGTTGGTGTGCTTGCTCTGCAAAAGCGTTTACGTGGGTGGCATTTGACAACGTAACCTCCAGACGAATGCCAGGAGTCAAGGTTTCCCCAGCTAAATGTTGCATTGTAACAGGGTCCTTAAAGGCTGTGGTGGATCAGTGTACACAACAAAAAAGCAAAGCATTAAGGGAAAAAAAGGCTGAGGAAATGTAACTTTTAAAATCGTATGTCATATTCTTTTATTTTACAGTACATTATAAATTTACTGTCTGTCTGCATATATACTTGCTTTTTCACTTTCTCCTTTTTACAAATTGCTTTCTCTTCAGTGTTTTGTGTCTCTGAGGAAGCAGCTGAACTATATTGAACTCACAATGGTGACTTGGCCAGTAAGAGCTACCTCTTAAATAAGTACAAGGTGATCATCCAGCATTAACAAGTGAGGAAGGCATCGCTGTCTTAGGAGGACAGACTGCTATAGGGTTATGTGAAGCAGCAGCCACCTGTGGCTAGGGACAAACGTGTATTTGTTAGACAGTTGGCTAGTTGGTGGAGGTTGCTGGACTTGCAAGGCAAAATTGGTTATAATGCTGCACTTGTGATTAGGGATGGGTATCGTTTAGGTTTTATCTGATACCGGTGCCAAATTGGTACTTTTGAAACGGTGCCCGTGCTTAAACAGGTGAATAAAGTCCGGCGTGAACTTCCTCAACTTGCAAAAGATACTGCAAAGCGAGAGGTATTCTCCACTTCAGTGCTTAGAAGTGGCGGTGTCTCCTTGACAATTTATGCACCTAAAATAAACAAGACTGTGTGTGTTCTAAGTTCCATGCACCAAGACGTGATGATCGGTGACGGCAGAAAGAGGAAACCCAACATGATAACAGACTAAAACCACATGAAGGTATGTGAATGTGTGTACAATTTTACACCAGTGCTACAATGTTTCTGATGTGTGCTATACAGGCCTATAGAAAAAAACATATACTCATGACTCTCTCTCTCTGCTTTTACAGTGTGGTGTAGACGTGTTGGACCAAATGGCACGGATGTATTCCGTAAGAGCAGCAACACGCAGGTGGCCAGTAGCAGTTTTCTACAATATGCTGGACCTGGCGGCGGTGAATGCCTACATTTTGTACAAGGCATGTACAGGGTAGACAGGCAAAAGAAGATTGTTTCTGAGTCTTCTAGCTCAGCAACTTCGTTGCCGATTCATGCAGCACAAGGAAATATTAGCACAGAGGCAGGCTGCTGAAGCTGCTGCAGCTGCTGTGCCAGGGACTGTAAAGACAACGCAGTGCCAGGTGCAAGAGAGCTGCAACAGGAATCGCAGCAGGTTTACCTGTGCAACATGTCAGAAATTCACCTGTGCCAAATGCAGGGATGATGGACACTGGGTCTGCAAACGCTGTAAAGTTTGAAACACTTTGAAATAAAACAGACTTGTGTACCCATATATTGTGAATGTGCGTCTTTTGTATGTAGGTTGTAACACAGAGGTTTGGCCTGCCTTGGATCTGAGTAAACCAATGCCAATGTTGCGCACACACACACACATATATACACACACATATATATATGTGTGTGTGTGTGTGTATAACTAGACTTTATGCATATTATGTAAGGTGTGGCTATATAAATATATGTACAACTCTGTGTATATGTGTTTATGGACAGGCATGCAATGTAATGACAAGGATTGACAAGAACTAACATGATGTATTGTACGCTGCAGGTAAGGAAAGAAAGTAGCCTTGCAGGGAAGGAAAGACCTGAATCTCTCATGGTTGGGGGAGGGTGTCTTTGCACAACAAAAGCAGGAGAACAATGGAGCTGAAGACCTGTGAAAATCTCAGCGGGGTGCCAAGAGGTGTTAGGGTCAGGGGGAATTTACGCAAATTTGCGCAGGCTAGTAAATCTAGTAGTAGGGACTGCACCAGGGAAAAAAAGGCTCAGTAATTCTAGTGTTAAAGCACTTGTTGCAGGCTGCTGAGTTTGCATCTTTTGCTGTGAAGTACAGTCAGACTTTTGACCGCTTTGCCTTGGGCATTTTTAATCTGTAGCTCTGCTCTAAAAGAATGTACATACATGGGCCTGGCTACTATCCTTGGAAAGGTAAAATGATTGGCTAGAATCCAAAGTGTATGACATCTCAGTGGAAAAAAAGCACCGAAATGTGCGCTGCTTTTTGGTCTGGTTACTACCGTTTATGTCAGAACCGTGAGATTTTGGATCACCATGAGATTTTGGTGCCATAATGGCACCGGATACCGGTACCGATCCCTACTTGTGATTGCTTTAGTTGCTAGCAGATTTTTTTTGCATGGCTCCCTGGCCTGGCAAATTGCCCTCATCCCTTTTTAAGAGGGTGACCATCCAGGAAAATGGGAAAGGAAGGTGGAGCAAAGGAAAGGGAACAGCTGGGTGTGGAGTTAGTCATTCATATAAGTGTTTGAGACAATGCATAATACAAAGACTTTTGTGGAGCTCAAAGTTCATGTTTTTTTGTGGTTGCTGCGCAAGAGGTCCAGTGGTGGAGGAACAATAAAAGTTGGTATGAAAGTATTAAAATCAAACAATTACACTGGAAATTTTGCTAAAATGTTTGGATTATACAATGTTGTGATTCCCAGATGTCCAGAGTTAAATGTTTATAATTTGTAACTTTAACGCCTTTGTTGGTAGTAAAAATGGATTTATACTGACTTTTATGATTAGTAGGTGATCTGGAGTTTGTCCTGTTTGTTACAAGCTGTTTTCTACTTTGTTAGGATTTAAACACATTTGTGTGAAATTACACTTCCAAAGGTGATTTCATTACAGCAGGAGCAGTCGATCTGCCAGTCGCACTTTATGGAAAGAAGACGTAAAACTTTGACTGAAACTCCAAAAAACCTTAATGTCATCACTTTAACCAGATTTTATTGGCGAATAAAACTCCCAAGTGTTTACCTGCAGTGTGTCAGGTCTGTTTACGGTCTGTGTGCTGTGATCTGCCAGGAATGCGAGGCGTCTGTCAGCCTCTCCTCAGATTATGACAGGAGGCCATAAATGATAATGGACAAAAATATACAGCCATTAAACCTCTGCCTGTTTGTTTAATATGAGCATTTATTGGAGCTGGAGTGTTAATCCTATATGAGCAGTAAACTAAAACGTATAAACACGAGAGCAGGAAGAGAAGCCAGGCTCTGACCTTGAATACCCTGAAGCCTGGTGATGGTTCTGCAGAGGGACGAAACACTGGGGCAGAGGGAGAAACTGTTTACGTCCATGATGGTTTATGTGCTTAATGTCATGACGGATGAACATCTTATAATGTCTGTAGGAAAAGGCACAATAGGTTTATGCATAAGCCGCCAGGCCCTAACCCAGGGGTGGGCAACTCCAGACCTCGAGGGCCGGTGTCCCTGCAGGTTTTATGTGTCCTTGAACCAACACAGCTGATTTAAATGGCTAAATTAGCTCCTCAACATGTCCTGAAGTTCTCCAGAGGCCTGGTAATGAACTAATCATGTGATTCAGGTGTGTTGACCCAAAGTGAGATCTAAAACCTGCAGGACACCGGCCCTCGAGGCCTGGAATTGCCCACCCCTGCCCTAACCACTGCAGTGGATTTTCAATGAAATGACTAAGACCTAAGTGTATTACAGAGTTTTGGCTTTAGTTCAAGGTCCAGAACAGAAAAGTTCAAGACTCGTCATTTGAAATGGTGGAACTGTTTTGAGAGAAAATGATCATGAATGCATTTAACAACGCTATCTTTTTAGCCATTTTTAACTAAAAATTAGACATGGTGCTGAATCTTTTTGAAACATTTACATCTTTGTATTTTGGTGAAGAGACACAAACCTGGACTGTACCATCATCAGTCAGTTGAAAAAGGTGTGCCGAGGCAGGTTGGCGTCCTGTCTGCACCTGACGTGGGTTAATGTTATGGCAACGTGGCTGAAGCACCTGAAAAGTGACTGTTGGAAAAAGATGTCCAAACAGTTTGGCCTTCCCCAGGTTTACGACGACTGACTGCTCCTGTGGCCAACAGGGTGCCGATGGAAGCACTACTCCTGGTGGTGGAAGATGACGGAATAGGCAAAGGGGGAAGGTATGTAAGAAGGCAGCAAGGCCAAGAGAGGCAGAGCTGGTGTCAATGTGGAGGAAGTCCAATGGATGACCCAAGTCCAGATGTAAGATTAAACATAACCAAAGTTTCAAATAATGAGGTACAAGTGTGACCCGTTTGAACGAACCTAGAAGTCATAATGGATTCCCTTTCTCAGGAAAATCGCAAGCTCCAGGCAACTTCAATCTACCATCAACAGTGTCCCACCAGGCCGTCTCTACATGCCATCAATGCTCGCCTGCAAGCTGTGGAGCGTGCACCGCATCCATACATCTTCTAACTCTCCTGCTCATAGGCTCATAGTCTACATCCTTGACTCTAGCATCTGCATTTCCTCCTTCATTGGGTCCCCCTTACAATCCTCAGGTTGCAAGCGTCTTTACCTTGGAGAATGTTTGTGCATAGAAAAATAAATTAATTTGTCCTTTTCTCATTCTACAAATGTGAGGTTACTTCTAATGCTAACATAGCAGCTGTGCTCATCATCTGTTTAGAAATCTGTCAATTGGTGATGACCTAGTCGCCATAGAAATGCGATTTGCACATGGGAAACTGGTTTGCTTCATCTCAATCTTCTACCCAGTGATATATTTCACAAAGACATAGCAATGCTATATTTGGTGTCCGTTTATGAAGAGTTGGCAATTCAAATGACAGTGAAACTGCTGTTGGCTAGATGAGTAAAATGACTCTTCTCCTGCAATAATACCCTTTGATGCTTTCCCAGATTTTGTTTCTCCACATTTCTACAGTCACAACTGATCTTTCTCAGCTTTTCAACATCCTGTGCTTAGATGCAAATCCATCTCCATCAGTCATTCATCCCTTTTCAACTAATCCTGTCTTAACTGACCTGCTTGTATCCAATTTACTTCTACATGACACTAAGAGAAAAGGTTTAACGTCTTCTCTTAGATTCCTATAATTTCACATGGAGAACACCTCTCCTGACTCTTGGTTGGCATGTCACTTCATCCCATCCAAATTTCTACAGTCCTGTGCAATTCCAGCTTCTATAATGCCAAATAGATGGCATAGTAAAAATGTATATAGTTTGAAGCCTTTCTTGCATTGTAGTTTGTTACATCTTGGTCTGAACTGTATTCCAGCAATCAGAGGTTTCTGTATTTCTTAACCTCAGGAAAGTTACCGTCTTCTCCCTTTATCCCCATGTCGGAATCCTGGTCTACTCAGTACTTCAGTCGAGTGTTTGTCAGGTACCGTCTTTTAGAATAGGCACTGCTACTTCAGCAGCCATGTAGTGCATTTCCTTTTCAACAACTAGACTGCTGGTCATCTTCAGCCTCTTCATCAGACACCTCAGCTCAAAAATCCACAAACCTTAGTCACAGTAAGCTGACACACAGCTGGTGCTGGCATCCATTTCTCTTCCATCTTTGTTCACATTTCTGCTTCTCCCCCCTCCCTCCCACTCCTATTTTCCCCCTTTAGGCTGAAGGCCAGAGAGTCTCTGCAGTAAGGGCTCTCTTGGCCTCAGATGGCCTTCCAGACTTATCACAGACTCATTTTCTGTGTACTTTGGTCTTTCGCTATCTGGACTCATTCATGTTGTGTGTATTCTTTACGTTTTGGCTAATGCTGCAGCTAAATTTAGATGTTTTCATATTCTAGAGTCAAACTTCCATGCCACAATGAAACTGCTTCATTTGATTTGGATGATCAAACCACCTCAACTGGCTTTTTTACATACCCCATTGGCCCACCATCATTGGGGGCATTGGGTTTGGGTGCAGTGTAAACATAAAAATAAAACAAAAAATAATCCCAAAACTTTTTGTTGTTGTTTTTCAGCTTATCTGACGATTTCAAATTCAGTGTAGCTGTTGTTTTTGTTGTTGTTTTTTGGGGGTTGTGCTTGCACAAACAGAAAATGGGTGGATGTTCTTGTGCACATGATTTCCACATTTTTGTTCATCTCAGATCAGAGTTTACAGATAATTCTTCATGTCTTTAATGCTGTTCAAACTTAAGAGATGTGACATTTAACTGCTGTGTTTCCTGTTCTTTCAGAAGTAGAAACCTCATCCCATAGAACAGGGAATTTTACCAACTTCCTTTAGACCACTGGACTGCAATTCAAAACTAAATGGTTTTAAAATGACTTTTAAAAAAAATGTAAATTATTAAATTATGTTTTCAGTCTTACAAAATGCTTTAAGAGCAGTTTCCAACACCATATTGGTAAAATGCACGAGTCTGGATTCACTAAAAGAACAAAATTAACCGGTGTTGATTGAAATCTCTCAAATGTGCAAGTTTCACATTTCCAGGAATACGGTCCACTTTTCATCCAAACAGGATGGAACGGTGTTTTGGTTAGGGTTTATTTTAAGTAGTAAATTAATCAACCTTCTGGTTTTTATTTGTAGCTGCACGGTGGTGACTGACTCAGAATAAACGATGCATGTGTCAGCACTATGACTCACTGATGTCTTTTTAATAGGTTTTGGATGACAGTGAAGCTTTTAAGATATCGGCCTACACGCACACTTAAAATCCATCCCGAGTGTCCTTTTAATGCATGAGACAATATTAATGCCACAACAGAAGACAATAAACTTGTTCATATCATCTCAAACAATATATTCAAAATATTCTTGATCTGATCATTTCCTTCATTTTTTCTATCATGCTGATCGTAACATTTTACAGTGCAGGATGTTCTTTGTTTGACCTACAGCCCAAAACCTAAAGATGTTCAGATTATCATGAAAAAAAGTGTCAAAAGTGTCACTCTGAAGTTTACAAAGGATTGAATATATATTAATTTAATGAAGTGATGCTTAAAGGTCCAAAAGAGTCCAGTAGAGTCCACCTCTACTGTACATCACACCTTGTGTTCATCCTTGTGTTTATTCACAGAACCCTAGGCAGCACATTGGTGCCTCACAGCAGATGGTCACCGGGTTTGAATATGCCAATCGTCGCAGGGGTTTTGAAAAGGTTTTTACTTTTTCACGAAACGTTGTTGTTGCTAGGTGGACTGTGTGGCTTTACTGAACGAAATATTCAACTGATTATCAAAAGTAATATCTGCTGAACAAATAAGATCAGGAGATGGTTTTTCCTTTTTAATTCATTTGTTTTATTAGATTGAATTCATGAAAAGGTAGGATCTCTTTGCTATGACAACCACCAGAGTTGTTTCAGAGACCCTGAATATGTTGTTATCAGATGTGGAAGACGTGGGTGTTTTCCCATAAATAGAAATGTAAATACTGAGCCGACGTTTGTTAATTTCCTCTGGAGATCATTTGACTTTTCTTTGGAGCTGCAGCTGCTGATTTGACTCATTTGGTTAAAGTTCATTAATGACTATCATTCGACGAAACTCACAACACCAGCAGACGTTTTCTTTGGGCTCCGTTTCAGGCAGTTTTATTTCACTGATAAATTAACGGATTTTAGCAGCCATAACTCCTCAGTAAATAACACAGGAGCGCATTAAGTGTGGAAAACTGCATAATCCCTCCAGAGGCGCTCCAGCTGATCAGATTGCTGAAAGATTAACGTGGCCTGATTGGAAAAATTACACCAAAATGGCTCTTAACCTGCTTGACATTAACTTTATTTTTTTAGCAGTGAAGACTTTGTGTCTCGGGAAGGTAAGAGATAAATCGCACGGGCTGCCTTTTCGGATTGTGTTGTTGTGTTTTCCACATAACGCTTTTCACACGACGTAAACTGCATCTAGGTGCAAGTAGTTAATTTTTACAAACGTATAAAGCCTAAAGTTCATGTCTGATCAGCGTGTTTACAAACTTTTAGGACCTTGAGTAAATTAAACGCTCTTCAACCTTGTTTGTTTTAAGGTAAAACAAATTCGACTCACACTTGCTTTGGAAGCTTTTCCAGACACTAGCTTTAACCACCAAAAGTAATTCCTTATTTCCAAGCCATTTATGGTTAAACTAACAGGCAGACCAGCTAACAAGATCTTGTTTTTCTGTATTCATCCTGAGGATTTCTGCAGGTTTATTACAGAATTACAGCCCCGTTGCATGGGGCTGCAGGGCGTCAATGCATTAGCATATTTAGCTCATCAAAGCGTTAGCGCTGTGCAGCCCCACGCAAGAGGCAATCCGCGCTAACTCGCTAACGGAGATTTGCCGCCTTAATGCGGCTATGATATTAACGTCATTTTAACGAGATTAATGCTGACAGCACTAATATTAACTCAATAGGCCCAATTTAAGGTTTCCTCAAGTTCATTGAATACTTGCACTTACATCAACTTGATGATTTGACTACTACAGCCATCGTCAATCTGAAGATGGAACAAGAGATTTAACAGAAAATAACGAAAAGCAGAAAAGGTCTTATTAAAAGAAGTGATCTGCACCAAAATGCCAGAATTTGTTTTGTTACTGATGCTGAGGAGGTTCTCTCAGCTAAACTGAGGCAGAGGTAGCCTACTGTTTAAATTCCCTTTGCATACTTTACTGATAATAAGAGATGACTAGGCGGAATTTTAAAAAGTGAAGCACTGCAAACAATGAAACCCACTGAAACAGCAGAAAAGTCAGAGAAAGCTGAGGAGGAAGCAAGAGCACCAGGAATCCATAACAAGTACGGACCTGGAACTGATCTGTTATCTCGGTCTTCGTATAATAAGACATGTTAAACAGCTGTCAGGTGTCGTGTTCTGCTGTTAGAAGAAAACTACATGCACCATAGTGAGGTTTCCCTGATCTGTGAAGTCGATAAGTCATGCAAATTGATACATTAGCAGGGAAAGAGTGATGATGGCGATAGCTCAGCTTGTGAAATGCTTTTGTTCTCTTTGATGAGTTTTCACAATATTCCAGCGGCGGTGACGACATCTGGCAGTAAAGCAAGAGTCTGCATGCGTCCGAGCTGCTGCCTATTCAGAGACCTCAGAGAAATGGAGTAACACCTCCTCTCACTCCATGAAGAACAAAACCATCAGTCTACTGTTAAACAAAAGTTTTTGTGAATTTTATTAGACACTTTTGAACACCTGCTGACATTAGCAGCCACATCTAAAGTCCACTTTAGGCTGGGCTCTGTTTGTTTTTCTTACCTTCAAGTTTTTCAAGTTTATCTTTTCAAACTGAGCTATGGAACAGCAGAGATCTGTTTAAACATGGAGACTCTTTCGTATCAAACTGTTCTTGACCATCCAGGAGACTTTCAGAGTATCTCTCCACAGTCTGCAAGAAATCATTTATAGTTGTGCTCAAAAGTTTTAATATTCATCATGAGCATTATTATCATTGTAATTTGGGGCTTTAAAGTGTTTATTTAAACTGTTATTTTTCCAGGCTGGAATACTTGTACAGCATAATGATTTTGTCTTATACTTCCTTTTTCAATCTCATTACCATATAAAGAGGTAGATGTGAACCACCCCAACACTGAACAGGTCACTGGTGACCTGATGGAGACTGAAAGATTTCTTGGAGACTGTGGAGAGTTTGTCAGATAAAATCTTAATAAAACATTAATTTACCCTGAGTTTTCCTTGGAAAATTAGCAGTGACTCCTGTCTCTCTGGTAATGCTACGTTCCACTTACACATCATTACTTTACATCATTGCCTTGAACTAACCCTGTGATTTACGGGTAAGTCGCTAATTAGTTGCTGAGGATTTTTTCCTTGGAAAAATTACGTTTTCAAGATGCAGATGTGTGCCATTTGTTATAAATATAAGGGGTTTTTTTTGTTTGTTTTTTTCTAATCATCTGTCAAAATATTACAAATCACAAACAACTGTAAAATTTTGTCCAAAAATTAAAAAACAACAAGAGGGACGTCTTTTATTAGGTTGCACAGATGCCTATCAGTGCCTATACAGTTCAGCAAATACCAAAAAGTTGATTCTCTTCATCTGGATGTAGTGTTTTCCCCTCGATTCAATTTATATATGGCCCAATCACAACAACGGTTTTCTCAAAGCATTTTATATTAGATGGTAAATGTAAATGAAGTCTTGGATTTGTGTTAGTTTCAGTTCTGCGGTTTTCCCCTCAGAGTTGAAGCTTGTTCCCTCATCCAGTTTATTTCCTGTTGGATTCTGTGGGTGTTTACTCCCCTCATTTTCTTGCCCTCATTAGAGGCTGATTTCTACCTGTTCCTTGTTAAACCTCCCTCCCCGGTGTGCATTTAATCCGTATCTTTTTACTCAGCCTTTGGCCATTGTCACCCCTCATTTTCTCTTGCTGACCCACTTTTAATAGAGTCATCCTTTTTCTAACTTTTACTACCCAAAGAAAAAAGAAACAAACCTGGAAATAAATGTAATTTTGGGGTCTTGGTCTTTGTTATTTTGCCAATTAAGTAGTCCTTCTTTGGAATTTGAGCAGACAAAATCTTTTGAAGCGTGATTGGTGAAGAGTGCTACAATGTGGTGTCTACTTTTTGTCTTGGAAACCTAGCACTGTGTAATTGATAGTGGAAGTACTGTAGAACAAAGCAGCAGTGTGGAAGACTGTGTTCTTGTGCCTTGCTAGTGTCAGCACTAACGAGTTTTCCCAGAGGCTGAGCACGGTCTTTGTTCTTAAACGTGCTGTGAGCACACAGCACTCAGATCATTTATTAGCGTCACAGCCTCTCCAGTGTATTACTTTAGATAACAGACAACAGGTTATGTTCAGGGTTTCAATTTAAAGACGACTGGAAACGCCTCATTTCACCAATTCTTGTATTTATAGCATATTTTAAGTGCACTATAAAACATATACCCCCACCCCACTGGCACAGAATTTACAATCTGATAAACTGTACCTTACTAACAGGTAGAGTTACAGCAGTACACACTGTGTCACAGGAATGTGCTTCTATTCATTTGATGATGCAGACATGTATGAATGATTCTAACTTGCTGCCAGGTCTCTCTGACGTGCTGAAACTTCAGCTTTTGGAATACAGAACATGTATTAAGAATATCTACAGTGATTTTCACGTTTCTGTGATTAGGTTGTGGGACTGATTTTTTGCAGACTATCGCCTAGGAAATAAACACCAGCACAGAAAGCACACAGCCATAAATATGTCTGTTTTATACTCTGTGATAACTAGATTAATAATTTAATGCAGATTTCTTATTTTCAGTATTATATTTCACTGAAAAATTGCCTTTCCTACTGATTTTCTTTAGTAATTGTTTCATAGTCAGTGGAGCTTAACTTTTCTGAAACTAAGATTTAAAAAAAAATAAAAATCTCAACAGTTTCTCGTGGCTTTTTGGTTTTTACTTTCCTGATTTGTGCTTTTCCCACCTTCATTAGTTCACCTGCTCCTGATTCCCCTTCCTTCCCTGGCATGTATTTAGTTGGTGTCCGTTCCTTCAGTCCTCCTCAGCACTGTTGTTATCAGCCCTGCTGGCTCTCTGAGGTCCTCTGAGTAATGAAATGCTATTTTAACTCCTCCAAAGCTCAACACTCTTTTCAACATGATGGTTTTCTAAAAACATTAGTCTGTTAAACATCAAGAAGACTGCATAAACGCACTACAAAACTGAAATGGGGATAAAAATATTTTAAAGGTGAACCTAAAATGAAAATCAGTATTTGCAGTCGTGGGGTCCTGCCCAGTGTTGGACTTTTGACACAGCAGAATGGAAAACCTGATAATCGAGCTGACTTTATTATCATTTGTACCAGAAATTACAGAACTAAGTGAAGCTGGATTACAGTGACATATCAATTTTTTTAAGCACATTTGATTGCGACATGTGGAAACATATCAGTGTATTTGTACGGAAAACTTCTTCTCATTGAATATTTATTAAAAGTCTCTTTTGGACTAATCCAGTAAATCCTGACAAATCAACATAATAAATCTGTCCCACAAATAAATGATGTCAGCGGTTAATTCAACAGTCATTGGATGAAACACAAACTCTCGATCCTTAATGTGTGTCTGCTTTCATCATTTATGGCTCTGCCTGCTAGAAATACTACAAATTAAACTACACAGCGTCTCGTGTTTCTCAGCAGACAAACCTCTGACATAAGTAAAGCTGTTGACTGGAGAGATACCGGTTTGGTTTCTGAATGGCAGCAGCTGGCTAAACACCTCAAACTGAGGAAACTGTTGTAGCTGCCAGTATTTCCATGAGGTCATCTCTGGCCAGTCAACCTCTCCGGGTTTATGGTCCTGCTATGAGCTTGAAAAGGCGACTGGAGGATGAGTTTTTATTGCACTTAACAGCAACATAAACAGTGGTCTACTCTGTTCTTTCCGCATTAACGCTGCGCTCTGAACACAGCAAGGCGTCAAACGGATCTGGATTGAGCGTCCTACGTTTTCACCTCGCATGTTCCAGAAAGTTCAGACTTCTCTGGTGGAAGATGATTGAGACATCAAATACTAAGAAAAGTGGCATAAATGGGTTTTAAAACAATAAAATGAGTAATCTGGATGTCCTCATAAATATGATATGAATGCAAGTAGTAGTACAATACAATAGACTTGCCAGAGTTTCTCAAAGTCATTGTCTAGTCAGCCCAAGGTGTCACCAAGTACTACACATCCTTGTGGTTTCCCTGTGAATCAGTCCCACTAAGAACTGTTATATTCTGCCAGCACAGCCTTCAAGCTCCCAACTTTAGTGGTTCTTGATTTTGACATGCCATTGTGCAGAACCTGCTTTCTGTTAAAGTATCCAAGCTTAACAAAAAAAAAAAAAAAAAAAGCTCTGACATCACTTAGCAGAATAACCATGTCAGCATTTCCACTACAAACTCAAACGGAAACCCCTCATTCAAAGAACCGGAGAGCCTCCTTAAAAGTTGAAACGAGATTTATGCAAAGTTGCCTTAATTTTGCAGATTAATATGCGCTGCTAGAGATAACAACAGCTGTCCGTCATCTTCAGCTCTGTTAGATTTGTTGCAGTTTAATGCAGTAGAAAGTCCCATAGCCCTCTTTATTTGGGCCGCAAAGTGCCTGTTGAGTTTGTCACTCAACAGGTTGAGAGGAATGTGCATGCAGTTCAGTTTTTTCGTCTTTTTTTAAAGTCCCAGAACATGTTTTAAATTCTTCCACCATCAAAGGTTGTATTTGAGCCTTCTGCGAGCTCCGAGGAGGAATTTCAAAGCTGCCGATAAGCTTAACCGTGGGAGGGAATAAAGGTGTTCCGCCCACTTCATCTGGCTCTAATTAGACTGCAGGAAAGTGCATTTTCTGCAGCACTTGGTTTCCTTTATTTCCAGATACTTTTGTTCTGTGGTCACTGTTCTCAGTTTTCTGACTCAACAAGTAAGGAAAGTATGTAAGCTGCAGTTTAGTCTGTAAACCTTAGCCATGACTCTCATTTGCCAGAAAACCTCCAAACTTTATTTACAGCCCTGCTTTAAAAAAAATTGTCAGGTTTTTTTTTTATGATGAATTGTTCCAACCTGATTCTCTCAACATTATTCAAGTATGTCAGACACATTTAATCTTATGGAAATACTCTGATGTAGTAGAGGGAGCTTCCAGGATACGTGACATCCATTTGCAAGGAGATCATAACACAGGAAGCTTGCTGAACTGTTTGCACATTGGTTCATTCAGACATCACACAGACTGCAGGAGAGGTCACAATTTGGGCCATTCTAATCAGTCATTTGCATATATGAAGCCGTTAGGCTGGCAAAAGCTGTAATGTTTAAAGACTGTCCACTTGCAAAACGCATATTCAATAAATTTTATGTGCATATTTACTGCAAAAATGGTGCTTTTTGTGACCGACTGATGGCTATGATCTATTTATTCCTTTTAAAAATGTGAAGCAAATGTTGTGAATAATTAACAATAACAGAAAGCATAACTTATTTAGGCTCATCAAAAGTTCAAACTGTATTTATTCTCGGGCGGTCATTCCCTATGGGTTAAAACCTTTTTGAGTTTACAGTCGTAACTACCATCCAGTATCAATCAGATATTTGAGTTTGGCGATGAGCACTAATCAAAAGTTCAGCCAAACGCTGATTGTTGATTGGCTGGCTGTTGTTGTTGCCTTAGCTTTCCATATGAGATTAAACCACCTCAGCACATACAAGCTCTTTAAACATCCATTCTGATATATCTGTTGAACAAAACAAGTAATTATAAAAGTAATCACTAACACTTTTTCTATAAAAGCATAATTTGGTAAAAAATGCATTTTTCAGTGGCTAATCTGGCAGACAGGAGAAGGAATTTGTTTTTTGTAATCCAGCATTGGTTCTACAACCCTGAGTGCAGACGTGATGTTAAGTCCAGCAGCCATCATTCATTCTCTCCCCTTCAATAATTTAAACTGTCTTCTTGGGAAGACTATTATAACTGGTAGCTCCAGATGAGTCACACTCGAGTAGAGATGAACTCATCTGAACAGTCAAACACCGATGATGATGTGTTTCCATGGCCCAGAACTGATGTTTACAGCTTATAGATAATTAGTACCTCTCACTCGTGTGCTTGGCTATTAAGCTTCATGTTTGTGGCAATGATTCAGGGGGAAAATATCTGAAGAGAAAATAGCAGTGAATAAATCAAGGAAGTGAAGTTAGCTGATTCTCAAACGCTCCTGGCTTTGGGGTTGTAAAAAGTGAGTGTTCAAAGAAGCTGAAGAGAACAGCGCTTTATGACACTTTCCCCAATTTCCTGATTGCTATATTCTTGTCTGCTTTTCCAAGTTTCCACTCAAAGATGGAGGTCTTTGCCCTGAGGGAGATGAAACAGCTGGATTATCGGCTCCATCCCAGGCTGCTGATTCTGTTTTTAAAAAGCTTTCTGCTGAAACCAGGTCTGAGTCCCTGTTGGAGCTTCAGGTTTGGACAAACAGCAACAGTTAAGCTGCACATGTTCCTCTGGGGTTCATGGACACTTCAAGTAGAGGAGAATTTTGACTAACCAATAAGGGAATTGGTAAATTTGGAACCATTAAGCAGGCTATAGTCTAAACACCCCAGATTCCATTCTAATTAGCCCAGAAGGTCATAAATCAAGCCAGGCGCACACAGTTTTCTGGGAAGTGCTCATTTCACCAGGTGTAGTGTCTTGTGAATGGCCATAATGTACTAAGACAATGAGTGGAGACAAACTCATCAGAAAGAAATCTAGGCCAACTACTAAGAAACTTGAAGCATTTGCTCTAGGTACAAAGCCTTTTAAGACCTTTACAGTATCCTGAAGTTGGCATTACCCCTTTTGGTAAGCTGTGTCTTATTTTACAGTTTTTGTTGTAGTTAGTATAAACACTGCTCTAGAACTTACCCCCAATGTATATCAAAAGGGCACTTGATCCAGGTCCTAGAGTTGATCCAAGTCCTTGTCTACTCACTACTGGTACCCTTAAGGTTAATTACATGATCCTTGAGTCAATCCCAATATGGATAATTTTTTTAAAGTCTGCTAGATTTGCCTTCAATTGTCCAACTGGCGCTGTTCCACATGACTGAGATGCCCTTTTAATATTTGATCGAGAGAGACATTGAAACCAGTGCCTCTGCAGTTCTTGGTGGCATTTTCCAGTCTGGCCTGGCTAGAGAATATTTCATTTATTTACACTTTTGGAGCACTATGTAGTATCAAAAGGCACCAAATGTCAAAGTCCATGTATAGTCGGCCCAAGTGGTTCTAGCTGCTCTAACAAATCGCCAATCTTCAATTGCTCATCTTGTGCTGTTCCTGATAGCCCATGTGCCCTTCAAGTTAATCTGCCAAATCTCCCAAACTCGTTACCAAGTAACTTAGTAAAAGCAATCCACTTTGCTGTGATGTAAAGCTTAACCCTTTAGTTTAGCTCTTGTTCCTTGGCCTCACAAGTAACTTCACACTCTTTCCTACCCCTTAATTAGTCCAAATGCTCAAGTGAACCTATTAAACCCACTTGCTTTCCAAAACGTGCAAATTGATCCAAGTATCAGTGCAGAAACTCCTTTTTTGTTCCTCTTACCTTATGTCTACTTCTGCTTAGTCAAAGAGGCTTTTCCTTAAGTTGGCCCAGGTACCACTAATTATTGTGTCCCAGTTGGCATAGGCACTGCTGCTTTACGCCACCACTGTGTATCAAAAGTGCACCAAGGTCACTTAAGTGAATCAAAGCCCTTATCTACTTAGCCCAAGTAATCCTAACCCTTCTACCACATTGTACACTTTTGGTTGTTCAAAATGCTCCTTGAATCAGTCCAAGGACTAACTCTTCTTAGTGGGTTAGAGCATAAACAACTTAGGATAGAAGTTGGTGGCCAAGGTATCCTTCAAGTCAGTGTACAATAGGAAACCCAGTCCTGCTTGTTAAGAACTCAACCCAAGTCTGCTTTGGTGTGATCTGAAGTACACTTGCTTTATTTTGGCTTCTGTCCTTTAACATGAAATGAACACACCAAAGTGGATTTTCAGTAGTTTTATTGAAAAATGCCTCTTCTGTTTTCAGAAATAAATAAGAAAATAAGGCTGTGGAATTCACAATCTGCAGTTAAAACATGAAGCAGCAAGACCATTTCCATAGTCTTGCACGCAGGTTTTGACCGCATTTGATACGATGAGAATGACGATGACAAATATTCTGATTAAAACAAGATGAAATGTAGTGAACATGTACTAAATATACACCACAGACATGCAATTCCACCTTTGGTAAAAATTAGCTGTGACAGAATAAAGGAAAACTGATAAATATAAAGATACAAAATGAAAGCGGTGTTTAACTGAACTTCCTAAAAGATGAACTGAATGAGGAAGGTTATACTGAACATACTGGATGAAGTGTGAAAGCAAAACAATAAACATTTCATATGTGATGTCCTGACACTGAACATTTTCCTTCCTGCTGTACTATTGCTAGCCTTGTTACCATGAGTGCACTGTTGAACACTGCTAGTCAATACAAACTCAATGCAAATATGTTACAAGCAAAAAGACAAATGGTAAAGGAAAGCTCACAGGTTTTTGTAGTTTGTTTTTTGTCTATTTTAAAATTGTGCCAGTCACCCCCGAACATCATCAGTCTAAACCCTTCGCCTGACACAAAAAAGAATATTCACATAGATTTTAAGGCATTGAAATGTATTACCCAATAAATTTGAGGTGTCAAACCCCATTTTTATTTATAATTTCATGAACAAACACAGGTTAAGGTGAAGAAAATTAAACGGATAAAGAAAACGCTACTTGTCTTTATGATGTTAGCCTGCTGGTTGTCTTTCTTGGTAGTGATCTCTTTTGACGCTGGTTTTGCAACTCGCCGTCCTCCTCGGGGAACTGGACTACTTGGGTGTCAGGTTCAGATGGGTATTGGCCTGCTTGGAGATAGCATTTGGGCCAATTGGCAAAGTAAGTTGGCACATTTTCTCTTGATTTTTCTCAACATGCACAAGAAGAACTGGTTAAAAGTTGTGTTTCTTTCTGATTCCACCTAAACCACTGACACAGCTAGTTAGTAAACAGCAGGGGTGTGGCCAGTATTGGTGGGGGGTCATAGGTGGCTCGTGTGACACAGAGGGGGAAATGGTTGTCACCAATACAGCTACACAGCAACAAACTGGTTTGAGTTGTTTGTCTTATCATCGTAGTGTAATTTATTCATTCTTTAGAGGGGAGGTCTCAATAGTGAAGGTTTGCCATTATTTATCTTGGTAAACCAATAAATTTGCAGGCGAAATGAACGTTACTTCAAAAATACTATCTGCACTACAAAAAAGCCTTTATGAGACAGTTTTTATCACTTAAACATGGCCCGGGTCACCCAAGGCACCCTTTGGGCACGCCCCTGCTATACATTTCAGTGCATTCATATTCTCCTTTTTTGTTGGTAGAATTTCAGGTGTTAGTCTGATAACCACAAGCATTACCAGCAATCAATTCCATCACATACATTCACAAAATGCAACAAAACATGAGATCATCAACCACCCGACTAGAAAGAATTTGTGAAAGCTTTGTTAGTATTTTAAACCAGATGTAGTTTGGATGGGGTTTCTTTGTTGTTGTTGTTTTTTTGTTTTTGTTTTTTTGGGGGGGGGGACATGAAGACATGAAGTGGTGAATCTGAGCCTGAAGGGTCACACGTGTAGGACAGACCAGCATGACCCCAAGCAGTTTAAAATGGCTACAAGCACATGGGTGGGAAGACTAAAAATAACAAAAAAAAAAACCAACCAAAAAGACAATAGAAATAACACAATGTGTTCTGTCGGCGTTTGAGCAAGCAGCAGGTTTGTTTTGCAAGGCACAAGCTTTAAAACTACAGATGTTAAGACTAAATTTAGTGGACTTGATTCAAATATCATTTACAAGGCACAAATTAGTTTATTTACATGTCACATGGAGAGAAATGCTGTTAACAGAGTTGCTGCTGCTGCTGCGGGTGGTGATGCTGAGGTGGCTGCACTGGTTTCTCTGGTACAAGTCCACCTTTGTTAGTATTTGTTTTGGCTTGTCGGTGGTGTTGTTTGCTGCATGCTCCTCCACTGAACAAGGCTTCTTTGTTTGGTCTTTGGCTTCAAGATGCAAACAGGCCACTAAAGAGGTCGGTGCCATCACCGCTGCTGCTGGTGTTTTGCTCTACTGTCTGTGAGTCGTTAGTACTCGTTCCCTCTTTGTTGTTGTGATGTTTTCAGCACAGTTTGTTAATTGTTTCCTTTGGTGGTTATCCCTTTAAACAGCTTTAGAGCATATGAGTGATTCAGTTACAGGACTTTTTGTTTTGTGTTTTCAGATGGTCAGTGAAAGCAGCACAGGCGGTATAAAAAGTCTACTATGGTGAACCTGAAACGGGCCAAAGAGGATGGAAGGTGTCAGTCAGGTCAGAGCAGAAGACAGCAAATCAATAACCTCTATGTGCTTATTAGTTGACTACAAGTTTCACACATGCACTAATCCCCCCACAACAGAGTGCTCAGACATTTTGGGAAGTGCATTTTCTCCCTTTTTATAAACCAGAGTCAGGGAGTATTGGCCCAGCTTAGAATAAAGACTGGAAGCAGATTTAAGCTGTTGAGGTGGTTTGAAGTAATTGCTTCACATCAAGCTCAGTCTTCTGTTTCCAGACTACTAGATGTCCTTTTCCCCAGCGATACTTCCCAGCTTATCTTGAGGACTCCCGAGGAATTCCCAGGCCAGGTGAGAAATAGAATCTCTCCAACGGGCTCTGGTCTACTCCAGGGTTTCTGCCCAGTTGAATGTGCCCAGGAGGCATCTTTAGCATCTTTAACTGGCTCCTTGCTTTTATAAATTACTTTCTATCTTATACCTTTTTTGCTGTTTTAATCTACAGAGATTTCTGAGTTATCACAAAGCATGCATTGGCTTTGCAGGTATCATTTTATACCATGCCCTGTCAGAATCCATCAGCCTAACCCTTAAGTTTCTGTTTTCAGTGTTATTCTAAAGTCATCACATCCCGGACTCATGAACAGGAAAGTGCATCTCCCAAAATGTTGGCGTGTTCTTTTACTGTTGCATTTAATCCCAGATTGCCAAACAGAACTAATGTCTCTGATCACAGACAGGATGCTTTACATACCTATGTATCCCTGCCCATTGTAAGGAATACCGACACACTGAGAGGAATCGCAGTATCCAGGAGGTCCAGGAGGCCCACGGACTCCGGCGTATCCTGGACGTCCAGGTGGTCCGCGAGATCCAGCAGAGCCTGAAGGGCCTGGGGGTCCAGTCCTGCTCTCTCCTGATGGACCTGATGTGTTTAATTAAAAAAAAAAAAAAAAAAAGTTATCATGATCAGTAGCATTTCAAAGAGGGAGGAAATAGACAACACACCCATGTGTGTTCAACTGTCAGTGTTACCAGACTGCAATCACAGCAGGCTGAAGATAGTTTATGGAATCATATTTATATCATCCTATGTGCAAGAGCAAAAAAACATAATACCAGCAAATAATTCAGTTGCACTTGCGGAATTAAATTCCTCGTGCGTAAATTCAGCAACGCGCAGCCGTGCACACGACTGTGTCAGCTTTACACACGCTGCTACAGTTTCACGCTGTCACTGGTAGCACTCTGCACTCGGAGAAATCCTGCTCATTTGACGGTCTGGAGGAGGAGCCCAAATACGGAAAGGGTCCTAATGTGATTGGACACTTCAGGTTGCTGCATTAAACTCAGTTACACTGTGGCAGTGACAGAAATGCTAAAAATAAAGTTTTCTGAATTAATTATTAACAGTTATTTAGGCAAGTTCTGAAGCCTCTGCACAGATCAGACTCTCTTGCATGCACGAAGGCTTCTTTGTGCATGTAAAATGAAATTTGCTTTGCCTTGTTATGATATAAATATAATTCCCCAATAGCCAATTGCCACATGACCTTTGACATGAGGTGGAATAGTTATCTAACTCAGCTTCACACACTCCCATCCTGCATGGATAATAGGTTACAGTTACAGCTCTGAGACAGTCCTGATTAGGCCACAAGCCAGAATCATAACCAAGGATAACGGTCTCTAAATAAGAACTGTTGCTGGACGCCAATAATTAACGTGGTACAGACCAAGAACAGCCCTACATATAAGATAACTGGAGTCATAGCCAGGTCGGGGATAGATGATGGTTGGAGTGATTGGCTTTTCAATCAAGGTGATTTTTAGCTTATTCCATTAATACATGGAATGACATTTAGATTATTTGCACTCTTCCTCGCTATAGCTCCATGACATGGCTTTAGACACAAATGTGTGTGTAGTCACAAATTCGTGCTTGAACTGCTTCCCTTTTAGAAATAAATGTCCATCATCTCAAGACGATACAAAAACAGGAGCAGGTCTATCATCTTTTTCCCCCCTCTGGGTCTGTTTATTACTAAAAAAAAACTGCATTAAGGGGATTCACTTCAACTTCATCTGCAGCCCCCACCCCAGTGGTGCAGATATTGGAGATCACACAGGGGGATAATGGAATATCTGCAAATAGTTACCAAACCCTACATTCAAACTACATGGATAAATCACATCAACATAATGCAGCACGGACAAAGGTGGTAGCAACATGTCTTTTATTTTTATAAACTTTGCCTCAAACGAAGGGCGGGACTGATTCTCCAGTAAAAGCAACGTTTATAAAAATAAAAAGATGAAACTGTTCAAATGGTGCAGATCAAAGGCCGGCTGCTTTTCATTTTCTCAGATGTGAACGCTTTCATGAAGTGCGTTTTGCTTTGAGCCAGCGTGTTTCTAAGAATCAGAATTTTTAAAAGCCTTCCATGTGCTTTTATACCATTAGAACTAATAAAAACTACAGTTACACTCTTGTATTTGATGTAAACAGAGATGAGAACATTTTATGATATTGTTGTTAGACTACTGCGACTCAACGCAGCTGGAAACAAAATGAATTGAAAGGTGTCGCGCTGCTGCTGACTGTCCCGGGCACGGAATGAAATGATGTAAACTATGATGGGGAAAAAGAAGTAGGATGTGCTGATCCTCCCCTCCCCTCTGAATTTTGTCTAGACTTGGACAGAAAAAGATTGGAAAGTTTCCTGCCCGACTGTCTCCTCGGCGTCCTCGGCATGTCCTCCAGGCTGACTCACTGCTCTCCTCTCCCTCCTCAACTCTAACTGCTTCTGTCTGACAGCTGGGACCGTCACAAAGTGGCAGGGCTGCAGTCGCGGAGGATGGAGTGCGATTACATAAGCAGTTGCTAGTGAAACTGCTTTTTCAGGACCAAAGTTTGTGTTTTTCTTTAACAATGCTGCACCACCACCTGGCTAAATCACTACTTTAAGGGTAACTAAGCACAGTTTTAAGGAGCAAGAAGACATGGTTAACTGAGACAAATTCAAACCTCTCAGTGAAATATACTCATAGGAGACGGGACGGGGGGTATCTTGCTGTCAAATATGTGTCAACATAGTGTCATAACACTGGTGCCAGAGACTAACAGGAATGGCAGCAAACAAAGCTTTAAGCATTTGAATCAGCCGACATCTTTGAGTGGGTGGGGGTGGGGTGTGAATAAGGTGAGACACTCAATAAGATGAGTGACAAAGTCAGGTAAAAATCAAGGTTTACATCATCAAGGTAGATTGTTATATGCAAAGGCTCCATTTCCATCATCTTGGCTCAAACATTGAGTGTGTTTGGGTTGTTTTAGTGGCAAATGTGACGAGACAAGAGTTCTGTTTTGCTGAAACATAAATTATTTATCTTTTTTAAGCCTTACAAATCTGTAGGGGCAGTTCAGATGATGGTTTCATCAACGATGATAAATTATGGACTTAGGAATCAGCTTTGCCTGTTAACTTTAGCTGTCAGCGATCTCACCAACATTTTAAGTATTTTTGGTGTCTTGCTAAAGAGTGTGTACCTGGAGGTCCCCTCGGTCCTTTCGCTCCAACTACTGAAGTTCCTCGATCGCCTTTCTCTCCTGGGGGACCTGAAGGGGGGGAAAGTCAAGTATCATTAGGCTGGGAGCTCGGAGGTCTCAATCCTGTAGTTGCAGAATAAAATAAGACATTTTTTCTGTCTCCCCTTACATAAGAGCTCCTACTTAAAAGGTCCTCCCTGTGGTAGAACTTGGCTTTGGAACTTTTTTTTGCCTCTTCTGAAATATGTTTCCTGAATTTTTGTTACATAAAGTGAGACAGGAATGTCAGACTTCAAAAAGGGTCCTTAATGAGCAGAAGGTGAGGGTGCAATGCAAATACATTTAATTTCTGATTCTGCCCGGCAACATCTTCAGTAGTTATTCCGTTTTCTTTAATAAGACTGAACACAGGGATGAATGCACTAGCAGCCATGTTCATGATCATTTAGATCAGAGTTTTCTAAGTTTTGTTGAGTGCCAGTAGTCTATCTGGATAAATGAAACATGCAGTGTGCAGTGGCCATTCTCCTTAGATTACAATTTGCTGTTTGTGGATCAAAAAAAAAGATGTAAGTGTCTCTGGGTCATTAGAAGTACTTTTTTCACTGCAGTATTTTTACATTTTGGCATCAGCAGCTTTATTTGATTCGATCTGGACTGAAATTCAGATTAACGATGATGCCAGGCCTTTCTCGCATTCTGTGATGGTTTGGTGCGTCTTAGGTAAACGTTCTGCAGAGTAAATAATCACTTTGCTGCCTTCTGTGTTCCCATTTTAGAAATCATTTGACTTCATGTTTATTTTTCTAACTCCATTTGTTCATGATGTCAGCCTCTCCTGCCGTGCAGCAACTTCTCAGGGGTGGCTCGTACCTCTCTCTCCCTGCTGGCCGGGCAATCCGGAACTTCCGGGGAATCCGTTCCTTCCTGTGGCGCCCGGCTCTCCACGGGGTCCCTGATTGCCAGGAGGTCCAGGAGGGCCCGGAGGGCCTGGGTTATTGTTGCGGTACATGTTGCTGGGGATTTGATTCAATAACGAGTTCACCCGAGTCATTTGTTCTGCAACAGCAGGGTGAAGAGAAAGCAAGAACATTACAAACCACATCGTGAAAGCCAAGAGGCAGAGATTTCTAAATCCATGTCAGGAGGGGGAAAATGTGTTCTACGTACCTTGGACTAACTGTCCGCAAACCTGTCTGGCAATGGATCGCATCATGTTCTGAGGAGCAAAGTCACCCTGGGTGCAGACAGGCAGGATTTAAAATTGGAAAACAGTAAAGAATGGAATAGAATAGTTCTTTATTGTCATTGTGCACAGACTTTATATGAGTCAGAAAAATGTTTCTCTGAAACTTTTCAATGAAATGTGGCTCAATCAGGATTTTTGTGACCACCTGCTGCTTTTGCACTAAGGAGCATTTGCAACGGCTGTAATGACCCCCACCTTTATCTCAAAGGTTGAGGCTATAGAGACCAAACAGCAGTCTAGCAGGGGAAGAGCTGTCGAAAGTCCAAAGTCCTGGTCAAAAGGTTTGCAGAGTTGGGAGCTCTAACAGAAGCTGGCTACTCGTTTTTCTCCAGGTGGTTCAGTGAATTCATCCCACATGAAGCTTTGGATTGTCCATACCAAGTTCTACTTTAACATCCTAGGAGAACCTATTGCACAAACAAACTCAACAGTGGTGCGATGCAAATGGGTGCTCCATTATGGAGAATATGGGGTGCACTAATATGAATATCTCCATTCGTTCCCTGCTACTTCGCTCTTCAAAAAAAATTGAAATTCAAGTTAAAGGTTGGCAAACTGAAGCGGATCCAACATGCACTACCGATGGTGCTTGACGTCCTGACAGAACAGGACTTCCAGGAAGTGTTCCCAGTGTTGGAAGCACGGCAGCTCTGGACAAGATGACTACTTCGAGGATGGCGTCCAATTTCTGTGTGTATATTTTTGGTTTCTGTTGAATGTTCTCCCTTAGATGCCTCAGAGCATTTCAACACCTCAGCACTGATGCAATCCAATAAATGTCCAAAAAGAAAAATTCCTCGTCTCTCTCTGAACCTGAAGTTAAAATTGTCTATGTTGAAATCGGGCTTCAGACTAAAATTTAGAATGGCAACCGCACTGGATGCCAGATGAACATGCACATGAAGACAATCCAGAAGCAGACACATTTAAAATGGTGCAGTTTCTTTCATGGACTTTTTGGTCACACGTTGTACATCAGGAAAATACTCCAAACAACTCGTAATGCTAGGTGATAAGTTCCCAGCATTTCCTACTGTTTGCTCCATTTGTCATTTCTCAAGTCACTTATATGTAAATGTATTATTAGAAATTTCCTGAAACGTGAAACTGCACAGGGAATCTAGCCTCTTGTTTTCATCAGCTTGTTGTAGGATATTTTTAATATCATCACTTGTGGACAAAAACATTTGATGTAGGTTTACTCACTCTCTCTCCCTTGTCTCCCTTTGGACCGTTGGGACCCTAGAACCAGAGAAACAAAACTGTTAAGAACTCTTCAGGCCCAACGTGCTGCTCAATGAACACACAACCCTGCCAGCAAACTTACAGGAGGACCAGAGTCTCCAGGATTTCCTGGTTTTCCTGTGGTACCTGGTACTCCAGGAGATCCTGGAGGTCCCTGCAAGGAAAAAGAGAAGGGTAAGAAAAATAATGATGAGTGATGAGTGGGAAAGAGGACAAAGATGACTCTTGGGAAATATGCCTGCAAAGACTCGGTAGTACAAAGCTCTTTGGAAAGGCAATTAAATGCCTCAATTGTTCGCATGGTTTGCAGCTCTGAGGTGTGCATGTGTCAAACCATTAGACGTCTTACCATGGGCCCTGGGGCTCCTCTAGGTCCAGCTGGGCCTTCCTTTCCTTGAGGGCCCTGGAAATATAAGATCAGGACTGAAACCCTAAAGCCATACAGTTCATGTTTAAAGAATTCAGACCGCATGGATGCCATTAAAAGCAGCCTGGCTATACTCACCCTCACTCCGGCGGGTCCCAATGGGCCAACAGGACCAGGAGGACCACGAGAACCCTGCAAACATGAGAAGACCCCTCAGAAAAAAGTATTTTATGCTCATCATCTGTAACAGAAAGTCCACCTTTCCTCTGATTGACCAACTCGAGCTGGTTTGTTTCAGCGTCGTGCCGGACAGTAAACGTCTTTTTCTCCCCCCCTGCTCATTTGCTCAGAAACCCTGCTCACTATTTTTATTGTCTCTGGTCTTTGATGCCTTGGCATAAGATTTACAAGGAACATAATATATTCCAGAACCGTTTTATTGGCCATTATAAACCAGGACCGCATGGTCTGCAACTCATTAAATGCATGTTGCTATAGCATCTGCTCCAACATGGTCACCTGCAGCCTCGTCGCTCCAATACGGTCCACGTGGATTTTGTTTTACTGGCATAAAAAGCTGATTAATCAGTCTTACTCATGAGTCTGAAGCTCTGCATGAAGACTGCGGGTGAAGGGTTGAAGGTTTAATTCCCAATTGTGCATGCTGTTCCAGTGCAACAACACTTTGAGCAGGGCAGTAAATTGTTCCAGTCGTTTAACTAGTTGAGCTGACTGGAAGAAATAAATTATTGAATAAAGGATTTGAAGTAGGTAGCACTAATTACTCTTGTTTTTCCATCTAATTCGTTGTCTTTTGGGAAATTCTACTTACAAACACTGAATTAGTTGAAATAAAATAAGTAAGCAAGGGCTTTTAACTAAAGTCGTCATCACCCAGGTGGCGTTCAGTACCGATAAATAATTGGGGAAAAAAAACACTCTTTGAAACAGCGTGTTGAACTCACTGACACATTACCCAAGCACTACACCAGTGGCAGTTATATAATCTGCCTGTTTCATTCACTGCTGACTAACAACTCTGACACACACACAGAAAACATACCATACGTGTTGCACACTTTTTTAAGGAAATATGGATGTTAAATGTGAACATGGTGGCAAAACGTTGCCTACTGTTTCCAAGTTTTTGAAGGTGACCCAGAGTTTATTAAAACTCTCAGATGAGTTTTCAGTGACAAGCCTAACAAATTTTTACCAGAAATGATCTAAAAAAATGACAGTTTAATCTGTTATTTCAAGGCCTTCCATGTTCAACCTTGGACATGAAGCTCTGATTTCCAACCAAGAGTAGCAACTGTGAATTTTTGACATGATTTCATTCCCAACACTTGTCACATCCCAACACTTGCTCAAGACCTATTGGCACTGCATTTAAATGTTCCAGGTACCATTCAGCCTCATCTATCAAAATTTACAGTTAGGCCCATTCGCAACACTTAATCATAACCTTTTTGTGAGTAAAAAATAAAGCAGTGTCCAGCTGTTTCATAACCTTTCTATTCATCCCCTTCCTTTCTACACAAGTTGGTTGCACGTTCACACAAGACCAACTGCTCCTGGTGCTCAACATTACATCAAAGCACCAACAATAAGGAACATCTTATCTCAGAATAGTAACGGCTTTGATAAAACGGTAGATTTAGGTGTTTTGGCAAAGCGGTCATTTTTTTAAAACTTGGATTGGATCGATTCTTCACCACTCTACCCAGGTTTGGATTCAGTTCTTATTAAACACAAGAAAAGACCTGCGCAGGTACACGTAGTCCCTGTGATCACAAAGCTCAAACATCAGTTTAATACTGGTTTCATTTTTAGTCTTGGATCTGTATGATGTCAAAGAATGTGGTAATCTCACAGAAGCACCAACCAACCTTTTGTTTATGAGGGGTAATAATAATAATAATAATAATAAACTTTATTTATAAAGCACACTTAAAAACCAAGGTGTGGTGGGGCGTGGTCTGCGGTGGCGTGCAGGGAGGGCGGACGCACCTGCACGGCATCCGCAATCACGCCCGCCACGTTAAAACACGGAGACTCAGGTGTGTGTGTGGGTGGTGTGTGGTGTCGTGAATAAAATGTCCGAAAACACTGATCCCTGGACCCGCCGTGCCTTATTCCTGCCACACAAGGGTATGCCAAGGTGCTTAACAAGTAAGATAGAGAATAGGAGGAGGATAATAGAAATAGGACCAAAGCAAGTGCTAAGTATGCCAGCAGGTAGCTGTCACTGATACATAGGAAAGCAACAGGTACAGAGCAAACAAGAATTTAAATGAGCATAAAAGTGCATAATATAAAATCATGAAAAAAAATATTAACTAGAGGGAAAGGCAAGATTGAATAAGTGGGTTTTTAGTCGTGATTTGAACAGTGCAATGGAATCAGATGCGCGGAGGTCGAGAGGAAGGGTATTCCACAGTACCGGGGCAGCCAGAGCAAACGCACGGTCACCCCGGGACTTCAGCCGAGATCTGGGTTGGGTCAGAAGTAGTTGAGTGGCAGATCTGAGTGTTCTAGCAGGAGTATGTGGTTTGAGAAGTTCACTAAGATAACTTGGCACTAATTTATTAATAGTTTTGAATGTAAAGAGTAATATTTTAAATTGAATATGGTACTTTATGGGCAGCCAATGCAAGCTAGCTAGAACAGGAGTAATATGGCAAAATTTCCTGGTACCAGTCAAGAGCCGGGCTGCTGCATTTTGGACTGTTTGCAGTCTAAGAAGAAGAGAAGAGGGAAGACCGTAGTACAAAGAGTTACAATTATCCAACCTGGAGGTCACAAAAGCGTGAATAAGCTTCTCCAGGTCCTCATGTGGAACATAATGCCTAGCCTTAGATATAAGGCGCAGTTGGTGGAAGCTAGATCTCACTACAGCAGAGCGAGCAGTACACCCAAGTTACTGACATAGTCACAGGAAGAGCTAGCAAAGGAACCCAGGGCAGCACAGAGTTGGGCACGAGGGATTTTACTGTTGAACACCACAATCTCAGTCTTCTTATCATTCAAAACAAGAGAATTACTCAGGAACCATTCTTTGACCTCCCGCATGCATTCTTGAAAGTAGTGCAGGGACACAGCAAGGTCGTCAGTAAGTTCATAATAGATCTGTATGTCGTCGGCATAACAGTGGAAGGCGATATTCTATTTTTCAAAGATTGCGCCTAGAGGGAGCAAATACAACGAGAAAAGAATAGGGCCTAAAACTGATCCTTGAGGCACACCACAACAGACCGGAGCGGAGGAAGAGGAGAAGGTGCCTAAATTAACTGATAAGGATCTATCAGCGAGATATGATTTAAACCAGTCGAGGGCAGTGCCTCTAATACCCACAGTGTGCTCAAGTCTTAGTAATAAAATGTTATGGTCCAGCATATCAAAGGCCGAAGAGAGGTCCAGTAAAACTAGGACCATAGAGCGTCCAGTATCAGTGATTACAAGAATATCATTAAGAACTCTAACCAATGCTGTTTCAGTGCTATGCAATGGCTTAAAGGCAGATTGAAATTTCTCAGCAATATTGTTCGTGTCCAAGTACGCCTGGAGCTGGGAGAGAACTAGTCTCTCCAGGATCTTGGACAAGAACGAAAGCTTAGAGATCGGTCTGTAGTTTGAAAGGTCATAACAGTCAGAGTTTCTTTTTTTAAGAATCAGGTGGACTACAGCATGCTTAAAGGCCGAAGGAACACAGCCTGAGAGCAAGGAAAAGTTCATAAGAAATAGGATACTAGGTCCGATTACATCAAAACAGTCCTTAGCTAAACGAGATGGAAGAATGTCAAGCACAGTATTGGTGTTATTCATTTGAACAACTAGCTGCTTAAGAGTCAAAAGTGACACAGGCTCAAACTGGTGGAAAGTTGAAATGCACTCAGGAATGGTGAGAGGATATAAAACAGGGGGAAGGGAGGACTTAAGAGATGAGACCTTCTTTAAAAAGTGAATTTGAAATCGCTCACAAAGAGCCTGAGAATAAATTAAAGGCATGTCCGGGGAAGGGTTAACCACAGAGTTAAAAATTTTAAATAAGGTACGGGGGTTATGGTCATTGACCAGGATGATTTTGGTAGCCAATCAGATGGCCGTAATGGAGAGGCGTTGATGATTGGTTTCAGACAGAGGATGATCCGAGTAGCTGCATTGAGGCCCAATATAAGCTAAATATGGATTATTCTGAACTGTGAATCATGTAAAGCTACTCTGGTAGGTCCAAGGATAAAAATAATGACTATAAGGGGGAAAAAAAACATAATAGGTCCACTTTATTTGATTTACAACACTGTTTTGACAAAGCAACTAACAATTTTCCACCAGGTTTGTGCAGCCAAATCTCAATAGACCAAAAATAAATAAATCTGATGGTAATAATTTCCACATTGACAATTTGATGAGATTATCTTACTCCAATTTCAAGACAAGTAGAAAAAAACGTTTTTGTTTTGTTTTTTCTGTGTGTGCGTCTTTACTTATTCCAGTAGATAAGAAAACATAACGGATTACAGGGAAATTCAGATCGGCTGACCCAAGGAGGGGACTATGCTACAAACTATTCACTATATGCCTATCATTTAGGGTAACTTTTTATCTAACTGTTCAGTGGGGGAAGAATATGTTTGTGATTAAATCAGAAGGCAAGCATGGACAGATGGAGAGCCAAACATCCGTTCCAAGCTGCTGATTTCCTTGTTTTCTTTCAATCAGACTATAAACAAACTTTTGGTTTCCCCGAATTTCTACAGAGGAAGAGAGCATAAAGTTACCATGAAATAAACCACAATTATTCTTTAAATGATTGCTCCACTTTGTCTGAACCTTTATTTTTCCTGATATCTATTGGAAATAATTTGTCAACCATTGATTATCGTACAACTTTTTGCACGTTTTAGCTGTTAGCAGAACCTGCACTCAATTGGTTGATCACGCCTTTTCTGCAGCTCTGCTTCAAAAATGTTTTTGTGCAGTTTGACATGGAACCTTTAAGGTTGGAAGCTGCACTCTGTTTAAATTAAAGGTCGAGCTTGAAGCTATAAACAAACACCATTCCACATTTAAGCCAGGAACACCTGAGCAGGTCAACCAAACTGAGGCCGAAGATGGCCTGGAGAAAACCAATTAGAGGTTTTAGGCATTTCAGGGGCCTACTTGCTTATGGCTTCATCTTAACACAAGCACACCTTTGACCTCTGGTCAGTATCACGTTTCTTTACCTTCTGTCTGTTTGGCCTGGATTCTTCTTTTCAATTCAGCCTACACGAGAGATGCTTCCTTCCAGGAAGAAATGAAAGCACCATCTGATATCTGTAACTTAATATTTCACACAGACTGCTTTCGCTTTCATGCCAACAAAGTTAAGGTGTCACGTCTGTCTTCAGGCAGCTCATGCGTTCCCAGATAAAACAGTTTTCAATGAGAGGAGGATGTAGTGGCTGGCCGCGGGTTGACACTTATCCAGCACTGTTAATCAAGGCGACTTGTTCTTGGCTCGAATGTACGCAGAAACTTAATTTAAAAGTAATATTCAGAAACCTGCAGTGGAGGCACGGTCTGCCTCTTCTCTCTCTGAATTCTCCCCAGCTGGAAAAGCATCTGCGTGCAGCCAATATGGCCGCGTGCCAGACCAGTAGTCAAAATGTGAATTATCCCCAGTTTCCTGCTTTCAAACACAAACTGAGCTGCCCTTACTTTCTGCCCAGGTAAGCCGGAATCACCGGGGTCTCCCTTTGGTCCAGGACGGCCCTGAAAACAGAAAGCAACATCATTAATGAATGAAGACGGTGACTCGGAGGGACAGAACAATTAGAGATGGAGCTGTGACTGATGTAGATGATAGCAATATTAACCAGATTAAGACTTGCTAAATAAATCAAAACTCTTGTGCTTTCCACAAATTCCACCCTGTACGGATGTTGCAAGGAGAAAACCATGCTTAAAGACCAAAACCATTTTCATTGGCTATAAACTTACTAGTATTTTAAAGTTAACATGGGCATCAATAGGGACTGACTCCCCAGAGGACATTAGAGGAACTGCATTTTTTGGCACATCTGGAAACTCAGAAGTGAAATATAAATATTTAAACTACATTATGATTTATAGTTGCACAAGAGTTTTGAAGCTTGAAGGTAATGTAAAAAAAAAAAAAAAGCATTAGCTGTATCTCCCAGCATCTGAAATCAAACCTACAGCCTCAATCGAGTGGATGTTTTAATCCATAAAACCTGTTTAATCCACTGTAACCTTTAACAATATCGTCAGATTAATGGAGTACTAAGCAGCAGAAACTGTCCAGTACTTTCCACAAACCTCTATTTCGTGGGACCTTTCTGGAAAGTGATCTCAGTTTAATCTGGGTACATCTAATCTCTGAGACGGAAATCCAAGCTGCGATTTATTAACATTCAGTGATACTGACGTTCGGAGGCTTCTTGGTATCGCTTCTTTCCCTCAGACATGAAAGAATGTGAGTCCTTGCCACAGATACTCCCCAGCTTGTAAATTCTCTTTATAATAAATCACTAAGTAATCCCCCTCACTCTGCTCTGTGTGTGTGTTGATGTCAGGTGTGTTTACAGACTTACAGCTTCTCCTGGAATCGACAGCCCGCTCGGTCCTTGAGGGCCGGGCAGACCCATGGGCCCAGGTGGTCCAATTTCTCCCCGCGGGCCCAACGGTCCCTGCAAAATACAGACAAGAGAAATATTTAAACATGGGAGGAATTTATTGTTGATATCTCTTGTCCCAGTTGAAGTGTACTACTGTTGAAATATTTGGAAAAGGCCGGCAGGAGACAAGGAATGCTAATAGAACCGAGCCTTCATATCAAGGACAAGGAGAGCACAAACACTCAATCAGTAAGTGGAATCAGATGTGCTTCTCAAAGCTCTTGCACTTGTACCATCTTTTATTTTCTTCAGCCTGCAGGAAAATGTGAAGCAGCAAGTGTTGAAGGGAAATGCGATAGAGAATTTTTTTTCCCAGGAACTTACAGCAGAACCGGGCTCTCCTCTTTCACCTCTGGGACCTTTGCTGCCGGGGGCACCCTGAAAAGAAAAAGATTTTCTAGTTAACACAACAAGGATAAGAAGGACGCAAGAGATGCACGAAGTGGAAGTTAGTCTGAACATGCCACAAGAGAGCCTGTCTGGAAGAAAACCCTGAGGACAAATGTGAAGCAGAGTAAGGCCTTACATGAATGCAGTCACAACCCACAGACACTAGCCCCTAACAGCCTGTGTGGGAAAACTGCTTCCTCCCGAAGGACAAGAGATAGTTGGAGTTATTCAGCAGTTAACACAGTGATTCAGAAAGCACAAAGCTCACTTATAAAAGCTGCAGGCGGCAGGAGAGCCTAGTCCCTCTCACCTGATCAGGTTTTACAACACTGCGTGAAGCCGGATTATTTTTTTCATTAAAGCTGAAATATTAACTTGCAGAGTCTTTGCACGGTCTGTGTATGCATTTTGCATGCTCTAATGAGCATTTGATTTCTAATTTTAGTATATTTTGAGATTTTTTTTTATTAAATTTCATTTCAGTTAGTTCCCGGGGAGAATTTTCTGATGTCTGTTTAGTTTTTGTTTGTTTTTTTCATTAATTTCAGTGTTGATTTTAGTCTTTTTAATTATCATTGTGGAGGAGGGCTTAAGTCAGAGGTAAGATTTAGAAAAATCTGTGCAGGATACAATTTTAAAAAACTTTTTTTGAAAGCAGTCAACTCAGTCTTGCAGACATCCAGACTCTCAAAAACATGTCCAATTTTTTTTATATTTGTATTTTATCTTAATTTTCCAAGTTTTCAATCTCTTTTAATTACTTTCATGTTTTTTTCTTAGAAGTCTAGTTTTTATTTTAGCTAAATATAATAACAATAACCTTGGCCTGAATGCACAGTAAGCAATCATTAATGCTGTTGAAAGGGGGCATTTTAATCCAAACAATGAGCGTTGCCTCTTGAGAACCAATTCTGCTTTTCTTTATTTTCTGTCATTTTCAGACCTTTCATTTACGAGGGGCAGCCAGTCAGAAGAAAGTCGACTTGAAAGGAGAGGAGGCCCAGGATGAGATAAAGAAGGATTATTATTGAACTGTGAGTCATGCAAAGCTATTCTAATACCATCCAAGAATAAAAAAATATATGGTTAAGAATGGTCAAAGGAGCTTGCAAAGAAAAGCGTCTGGACTTCTTTAAGTTGCTTGAAGACGTTTCACCTCTCATCCGAGAAGCTTCTTCAGTTCTAAGGTCAAATGGTGGGGAGTCCCAGATTTAAACCTAGTGGGAGTATCCCCCCACAGAGGGACAAAAGGACCCCCTTTTGTCCCTCTGTGGGGGGACAAAATCTGAATCATGTTTACATGTCCAAAGTTTACATTCGATCAATTAAGAAAGAACTGGGAACATTTTAGTCAGAACTGAGATTGTGTAGCTAGAATTTGGTGGTGTCAGCTCCTAACTTCTAACTCTCCACCTTTTATTTTTCTTTCTCAGACTTGTACGTTTGTCAGAGTGACAGACGGCGAGTGATGAGACGTCACTGGAGGACGTTGGTCTGACAGATGGAGCTCGGTGTCTGCGAGCTGTGTGAAGTTTCCCTTTCAGAGAGAAATGTGGTTTTGGTTAATGAGCGCTTTGAGCTGCCCGAGCAGAGCCATGAAATGATTTTATGATTTAGCTGCCACCATCATATGTAAATATTTCGTGACTCTGCAGATAAATGCACGAAGAACATTTCCTCCTGAGGTTCATTTAAAAACAACCAACACCCCCCCCACACACACACACACACACATACATCTTGGCAGCTTTACGTTTATTTTCATGTTTTTTTCTGTTACTAATTAGGTTTTTATAAACAAACTAGTTTCAGATTTTGTATTCAACGTTGATGTAAATAATGAATTTCCAGCCTTGTATAGTTTTAACAGCATTTTCAGACCCTGCAGAAAAGCATTCTGTTTCAAGCTCTCAGTCCATTTATCGGGCGATTTAACGATGAGTATGTTCATCTTTTTTAAAGTGAAATCTATTTTAACTAAAAAGTATCTTCCCTGAGAAAAGTAATGCTGGGCTTGTATTCTGTAGTGAAACACGTTTCCACAGTGGTTGTGCTATCATGTAACGCATAAGTCAAAGCTCTGGCCTTCCTGGTTATTTATGGCCACTTATGCGCTGTATGTTGTACGAGGGAGAATACCTCGTCCTGAAGCACATTAACCACAGGAAACCTCTTTGCAATGCCTCATAAAATCTTTTAAGAGAGTGGAGAAAGTAAACTGTGGTGCCTGTCTGACAGCTGATGGATGAACCTACAGCAGCCGCCTCCTCCCTCTGACTGCTTGTACGTGAGGATAACAGCTGACGTTTCTCTATACATTCCTTTTTATTGCAGTACTCCCCACTTCCCTGCGCTGTCTGCGACTTCCATGAGTCTGAAAGTGTAAAGGCCTCATACCATTCTGTATGAATATCAGTGAGTTCTGCTGAGATAAGGTGGTCCTGAGTCTGTAAAAAGCTGCCCTGAGTGAAAATTGTTTGAAGCAGTAAATGATAAATTTAAAAACAAATGTGCTTGAAATGTAATTTAAAAGATAATTTAAATTAGAAACTGAGCACTGCTTTTACCATCATCATGACTGTGTTAGAGGCTAACTGGGTGTAGCAAACCACCTTTAAGGATTTTATACGTGTAGCCATTTGTGAGTGTTTTTGCTAACTTCAGCAGGTGTCTCTAAATGTGTCTCTTTGCTCACATTATCCTCATAAAGGCCTAAAGATTTCACAATAAAAGCATTATCTCTACTATATCTACCAAGCCACTTGATGCTGCCTTGCCCTCCTGACAGCTCTTTCCTCATCCTGCCATCCACCAAAGCTGATTGGACCACAGGACTGGGGCAGTGGTCCAATCAAACTGGAGCCCCAGAAATAGTACCTGCTTTTGAATGACCTTCCAATTCCTCCAGGCCCTGAGTTTCACAATCAGGGAGCTGACAAGTTACCGGCTGTCTGGTTCTTCATTTATAACCGATCGCACCGTAGAGACCTCACATGGCATAGGGCACCATCCACCTGTCCTACGCTCTCGATTTTATGCATTTCATTTGTGTACACTGGTTAACATTCACAGTTGTCTTTAGAATAGAAAAGAGCCCTACAAAAATGGATAACAGTTTGTTCTCACCACTGGTCCCTGAGGTCCTGGCGGCCCGTTGGCCTCCGAGGTGCAGGTGCAGGCGTTAGGAAGAGACGGACACTTCATCTCATCTCTCTGTTTGTGAAAGAAGAAAACAATTTAACTGTCAAAACAATGGTAAAAATGCAAAAGTAAGGCACGGATTGCGAATCATGCGAGGTCAAATGAAATTCCTTTTGAAATCGCTGCTGAACAGTCACACGACTCTCATTGCACAAAGACTCTGCACAGGATGTCTGCAAGTAAAAAGTCTTCCACGAGGTGTTGAGCAGAGCCAAAACTGTGCTGTGTGGCGCCCTGTGGTATCATTTATTGGTATCGGCTTCACTGACAAAGACAGTGAAAGTAAACTACAGGCTTCATGTAGTTCATATAAGCTTCTTACATGAACTTTCTGTTCACGAAGCTCTAAAATCCCATCAGTGTAAGGGAAGCATGGCCCATAGTACAACTGATAAGAAAAATCCTGTGTTGTGAGTATTTCTGAATAATGATGACATCCTTTCCTATTCACGCCGACTGGGAATGCTAACTATGATGTTCACAGAGTTGCTTGGATTTAAAGCATTTGCTAAACACTCATCTTGGACCCGATGTGTGGATATTTCAGCTCACGCAGGACTTTCACATGGATGTGAAACTCCTCTTGTCTGGGTGGATATTTCCACCGAGTCCTCGCAGATCGCCTCAGTTTGGATCATTTAACCAATCAAGCAGCTGTCCCTGCTCGGCAGCAATTTAGATAATAATCCGCTGGAGTTGAAGCACTTTTCAAAATGTTTTGTACATCCAGCTGCAGACATACTGCGCTCAAACAAAGCTCCATTTGTTGCTGCGTCTCTGGAGATCTCTGCTGGGACCGAAGTGAGAAACCGTCACACTGAGAGAGGGCAGCCGCTTAACCACAGCCTGAGCTGTTCTTACTGTAGATTTGTTCTTACTGTGTTCTTACACAGATTTTCACCCCACAAAGAGCTTGACAAACACCAGAAAGCATTTTCACAAACAACATTTGGACCTGCCCTGGATGAATGAGATTCATATGTTCTCGAGTTCTCTACGGCCTAAAAATTAAGATCTCCAAACACTACTGTTGTTCCTCCTTCTCTTTCTGATCACCATCTAACTGTCCGCCATCAGAATGAGGCTAAGGGAGGGGCGGTCCCTTCCTGTTAAAAAAGGAATTCTTCCTCCCCACAGTCGTCAAGTGCTGCTCACAGTGGATCGTCTGTTTGTTGGACTGTTCTCTTGCTAATATTCGCGGGTCTTCGGCATACAGTGTAAAACCATTTGAGAGGACTGATTTGTGAGTTGGTGCTCACTAAAGCATGTATTTGGAGTACGTGCAGAATGTGGTTTGGCACAGTCCTGCTGAAATTCATCAAGATTTTCTCCAAAGTCTTCTGCCATGTAGCATTAATGGTGCCTTCATAGATGTGCAAGTTACCTGTACTGTACCATACTTTGAACTTTGCTCAACAAGTTTTTGTCTCTTTAGTGGATAGGATGCAGCGTCTATGAACAATTTGATCGACCACAGGACTTTTAAAAAAATGTTTTTAAATTTTGAGTCCGTGTTAAAAGGGATAAGTCCACAAAAGATGGTTTCATTTCTGAATCTCACTCCTATATATATCTTTTTTCTTTTTTTCACAATTTTTAATTAAATAAAAATTAAATTACATGTCAAATCAATGTTTTTTTGCACTTCAGTTTCTTTGGAAACCTAGCTATGATAACGGGACACCCAGTTCATGTTGTTGTTGTTGTTGTTGTTGTTGTTTTTTAATAAAATGTAAGTACTGAACATAATTTAGCTTAGATTATTAAATAAATCAGTTTTTACGTTTAATAAACATTTTATTTTCCCATAATTCACTGTGCTTTTTTTTTTTTAGGCTCACACGCCACTGCATATCATATATACCCAGTTTATTTCCCTCTGTGATTCGAGCCGGTTCTGACTCTGATTACGAGTCCTCTGCTTTGATCTGCTGCTGGGTCTAAAAATCCCTTCAAAGGCAAATCAAGGTCACACTTCTCCCTGCTGAGTGTTACAGTACAAACACACTCGTCTGTGTTTTACCATCACTTTTAACTGTGACTAAATGCATCAATAAAGTTTTTGTGCATTTTTCCTTGGTCTGGTTTCTTTCAGAGAACCAGCTGGCCTGATAGCACCCCTTTATGAGATGATCAACATCCCCAAGATGCTCCATAGATGGAAAAAAAGCCAAAGACAGAAAAGTGTACACTTACAAGCCAGTGTGAGTTTCTGAGATATATGGGTCGTTTATTGCTGGACGTAGAAATTAAATTGATCTTCGTGTACCAAGACAACCTCACTACAACCTCTTCTTCACTTTCAGACTTAAAGAAAACCCAAAGTGTGCATGTGTCCAATCAGGCTGTGAAAACAGCAAACACTTTATTTTTCCAATAACTCAGATGGGTTTTTTGGTGTGGGGTTTTCAAGGTTGAATAAAAAAATTATATCTGGGAAGGAAATCTTTGCACCCTATCGGCCAAAACTTCATCAGCTGTTTCTATATTCTTTAATCCCAGTAGACGTTCGGAGGATATACTCCCCAGCACAGCTGATTATCTGGAGTCGAAGCTAGCGCCAGTTTATCGTCGTCACTCAGCTGCCGGTTTGAGGCTAAAGGAGCGACGGCGTGCCAAAGTGGGCACATGCTAAATATGTTAGGCTCAAAGGCTTTGTGGAGGTCGGGGTTCCCTTACCCTCGATGGGAGGTCACAGCATCTGTCTCGGCTGGTCCAGGCCAAGTTGCAGACAATGTCGAACATCTGGAGCTGGAACTGTGGAGAAGGAGGGGAGAAAAAAACAAAAACATGGATATGGCGTAGTGGTACATGTGTCTGTGATACACCCTCCACAGCTCCCAGAGGACATGCAGAAAAACAGCAGAGAATGAGGCACTGCCGAGTCCCATCAGCCCCGGGGAGAAAGGCTCGCATTACAACCCTGCTGATTGATTTACATGTGGCGCCGTGTAAAACTCATTTCACTGTCTGTTTGAATTATCTACAACCTCTCTGTATCCCCCCCCCCCCCCCCCCCCCAAAAAAAAAGAAACAACAAAACTTTAAATTAATTACAAAATGTTCAAAATGCTGTGGATTGTGTTCAGTTCGCTCTCTGCTCAGAGTTTGTTCAGTATTCAAACTAAATGTACGGCAACGAATAAGAATACTGCTGACAGCAATGCTACCCCTCAGCCTCCTAGCAGACACACCTCAGGTATCAATTTCAAAATCCTACATCGTTATCAAATCCACAAGATTCTCAGAAAACTGAGATTCAAACGATTTTTGGTATCTGCACTGATTGTGTCAATTTGAAAATATACGTGGCTACCTGCTCCAGTTATCACATTCACAAACGTAGGGGTGATGACAATACCCCACCAGCCTTTTACAGCTAAGGTAAAAAGCTGCACTGTTTGTTTTGCGCTGATAAAGTCAGCAGCAGCTAACATTTTATAATTGTGCTACTTCATTTTTCTCCACCTCAGCTTTCACCTTGGTTCTTGATTTTTGTCTGTCATTCACCAAGATAACACAAATCTACCAGGCTGAATTTCATAGAACGTGTTGGTAGGGTGGTTGCCTCACAGCAATAAGGTCCTGAGTTCAATTCCGCAATCAGCCTGGGATCTTCCTGTGTGAAGTTTGCATGTTCTCCCCGTGTTTGCGTGGGTCCTCCGGCTTCCTCCCACAGTCCAAAGACTTGCACTTAGTGGGGATAGGTTAATTGGAAACTCTAAATTGCCCAAAGGTGTGAATGTGGGAGTGAATGTGAGTGCGAATGGTTGTGTTTGTCTATGTGTTAGCCCTGCAACAGACTGGCAACCTGTCCAGGGAGTAAACTGCCTCTCACCCTAAAACAGCTGGGATAGGCTCCAGCACCCCTCACAACCCTGAAAAGGATAAGCGGAAGCGAATGGATGGATGGTGTTGGGAGGGTTGGGTGTCGGAACTAGTAAATAAACCCCAGTTTTAAGTTTTAGTTTTGGCGGAAATTTTTTATTTGTTATTCAGTTTTTTTGCCAGTTTAGTGAGAATTCAACACTGTACAATGCGAACTTGTGAGACTGCTGAACAAAGCATCTTTAAACAGAGAGTTCAAACACAGACACAGACATCAGCATGATGGTGAATGTAGTGCTGTAGAGAACTGACACTTACGTGGAAGCCTCACTTCCTGTTTTTTGTAACTCTCCGAGGTAACAAGTCTTCTCGACAGCTAGTTCAGTTAGCCACGTATTGCTAAACTCTTCTGTCACCCAGTTTATAAGCTGTGCACCCTGATTGTTTAATATCTAACTGCTGGTAAATGATTTAGAGTGGAAGGCGTGCATCAACTGAAGAAACCTAACAAGGTGATTTTGCATGTGAAGTATGTGAGCAGTAAGGGAAAGCAGGCTGCAAACAAAGGCTGTTTTTTTTGTCTGATGGCGTGTTAGAAAAGTCTTACTGTATCACCCAACCCTACTTTAAAAGTAGGACCAGAAGATGCTAAAGATCAACAAACTCTTATTGGTTACCTGGATTATATAAAGAAACAGATGAAATCTGTGTCAATTTAATTTGCTTTGAAATTTTTGTACTATTTGCAGTCAAAGTAAAATAGAGATAAAATCATTTGTCGGTAGATAACGTCAGTCTCCTGTTTGTGTGAACGCAGAGTTCACTTACAGTTGCCGATTCTCCTTTGGAGCCGATGGATTTGGACATCTTGCCCAGGACCTGGTAGCCGTCGCTGGACATGTTTCCAGCGGCCTTGATCTGCTTCTCGGCCACTACCTGGCAGTCGATGTTGAGCTGGACGTTGGTGGGTGAAACCAGGATGTGCAGCTTCAGACAGAAAGAGAAAGGAAGGAGAGATTTTATTGGCGCATTCTTTGTTCTACGACCATGTGCCATGTCTGGTTTTCATTCTCGCAGCCTGCACATTATTAGGTTTTGCCGAGCCCATGGCGGAGGCTGTGGATGAACAGGCTCGATCATGCAGAAGTATACGAGCGCTCACATGGAGGGAAAACAGCACTTCCCCTCTGTCCATTCAGAAAGAGGGGTATCTCCATCATGTTCTAAAGACATCCCTGCAGTGCTTTGGATTTTGACCTTTTAAACTCTTTCTTGTTACTGCCCTGCAAATATGAGTATTTCACAAGGAAACATCCGTTTTTCATTTTTCTTGTCCTTACGGGATCATGTTTAAAGATGTCAAATAAAAGGAAATCCTCAACTTTTATAAATGCTGCTTCCATTTTCCTCGTGACATGCCAAGAATGAGAATGTGTTGAAACTCCCAAATAATAAACCAAATATTTACCACTTACATTTTAAACATCCCATGTGTTTATACTACAGGTTTACTTTGCACAGGAAGTCTATGGAACTTTTGGGTAAATGGTAACCATCTTAACCACCACCACCGTCCTATCTCATTTTAAATAGTTCCAACCTATTTACAACATTATTATTAAACTATTAAACTCTGTTATTAAACCTTTTTTACCATGTCCTGACTCGAGGGCAGACGAGTCATCCTGCTAAACTGAGCAAACTGGAGGGCTCTTCGCTGACGCTGCACTCTGGTAGTCAGAGGCGACGTTAAAGCAAAAGCCTTCAATAATTACACCTAATCCACTTAATTACAAGCATCTACATAAAACTCAGCTGCTAATGAGCTCCTCAGCATTTGTTTAAGTGCAGCTGCATAGAATGTGTCTGAAAGATGAATGTCAGTCTGAGTTTTGTGCGGTTCTGGCCAACACCAGGGGAATAATGTGAAATCAAACCAAAAACCATTAGACCCAAGGTGTGAATGTGCCTTTAGGCACCGATGTTCTAACAGGTTTTTTTTTTAAATTGTAAAACATTTATTGTTTCACTTCAACGCGACACCTAAATATTTCTGACATTCATGCTACATTTTCTTACTTTTTGAAGCTATTAAACAGATTATTTTGAATTAAATTAAACTATTGTGGGATAATTAATAACCACAAGGAAAACGGCTCTCTCAGCTTTCATCTGTCCAAACACTCCAAGCGTTTCATTCAGTAACTTTTTGCTTTTCTGATAAATACCCACCACTGGCATCATTATTTATACCAGTGTACTGTGAAGTCAGCAGGTTTGCAGAGTTAAAGTTGTTCACTGTAAGCCAGAGAATTTTTAAAGGTACGCGTCGGTGTAGATGCAGGTCCAGAGACTTGTGAACAAATCGTTTTATCTGCTGAAAGATTCCTCCATCTAATTGAAATATTCCAGATTCAGCTGGAAATGCTCATCGAGAGGCCAAATCTACCCTGAATTCTTTCCTTCTATCTCACCGATGGACTTTGTACAACTCCAAACAGTAAAATAACTGTGGCAGCTTCGCCGTACACACAACACCACAATTTGCATTTCTCCTCAGTCACGTCACCCTCGCCGCATCATGTCGTCATTTTGTGGTGGAGCATCAGAGCCGCCTTTGCAGCGGCTTTTCATCGAAGCGAGTCGGGATGCATGGAGGGAAAACGTGACCTCTACAAAGCCACAGAGTGGCGGCGGCGAGGGCAGCTCGCTGCTTGTGGTCAGTCATGTTTAACAGAACGCAGAAGCACCGAGGTGTCCAAGAAACACTTCATGGAGGGAAACGCAGCGTTTATCTGCTTTTCATGAAGTCAGCAGGTACCATTAAAGCTTTCAGCATGTCAACGCTTTAACTGGACTCGCTCTTCTGTTAAATTTAAAGGATTTTAAAAGCCAGTAAGAGCACTGATATGATCACACTGAAGCTGCCAGTATTGAAACATGAACAGCTTTGTGCCAAAAGTGAGAGCATACAGTATTTCATTCTCTTCAGGCTGGAAAAATCCTCAGAGATTCAGAGGAAGGTCTGATACATGGTTCCTGTAAAACAAGAGCTGATGTATTGTCCTTGTGTGGATGCTGTTGTGGTTAATATCAGCTATTACAGGAAGGAGACCTGCCAAAATAAAGGCGCTGCTGAAGACGGGACTTCATGATTGAAACTGAAACACGGTTCCATAAAGCTTTAATTCCATAAATAATTAACCCTGTACACGCCACTCTGCAGAAACATGCGAGTGTATTTTATGATGATGTGATCTATGAATGTTTTGTTCATCTTTCTAAACATTAAACGTGTGCAATCTTTGTTTGGAAAGCATCTATATCATTAGTTTTATGGGTTTCTTTGAAGAGATTTGTCTTCAGGAGGTGCAAAGAGTAACAGACAATCCAGCAACCTTCCTTATTCTTTACAAAATACTCAAAGTTTGGTAACAGCAGTAAATCGTAGCAACGACAAGTCATGAAACCAGAGTGTCTGACTAAACGCTCTTCTTCCCTCCTTTACTTACGATGAAAAATGGACCAATTACAGCTGCCAGTTTACAAGCTCCTCTGCCATTGTTGGAAAGCCCCTTAAACCATTCATACCAAAGTCTGGATGTAACGTTTGAGCTCCAGGCTGACGATGTTTACACGAGCAGAGATGAAAGCGTGTGCCGAGGCCATACACGCCCTCGCTCTGTTCATCTGACCTCAGGTCAGCAGGACAAGTTCCACATTTATGTGCCGTCGCTGGAGTTGAATTTATTTCGACAGCACGAGGCACACAGGGACACTGAAGCCTGTCCTTATAAGGCTTTGAACAGCTGGGAATGTGATCCCTGGTAGTAAAGGGGTGAGTTCAGGAGTGTCCCTATACAAATCACTTTACTAACAACATCCTCTGTGGATGTGCTCAGTAATGCTAGTACTCAACTTTAGTGGGACAAAGCAGACAAAACTGCTTCTTCCATCAGTCTGTAAACATGCTCATTTCTGCTGTTTGCATCGAACATTTTAACATTAATGTCTGTAGGGACTGACTTAGTGTTGGAGCCTGCCTCAAGTGGCCATTAGAGGAACTGCAGTTTGAAGAACAACTCAGGTCCAGAGAGCTGAAAGCTGAGTTAATAAGCTGACTAATATTGGGCGAGTTAAAGCTGACATGTTGAAGTGAAGATGAAAAATAAGGCGCCATTCACTTCACGAACCTCAATAAAGTTCGGTGAGTACACAGTTTGATCGTTTTTCTTCTCCAGTCTTCTTTTTCTGCCATCATCCTGCTCATGGATGGTCCTACGTTACTTTATCCCTTTCTTCTGGTCACGACTTCAGCCTCGAGAACAGTAAACTGACATTTCCCTCCTCTGCTAAGGCAACATTCACTTCTTTGGAAAGTAGAAATGAGGTTTGTGCACATGTGCAGAGTTTCAAGATAGTTGAGATTCATAAAAAAAAAAAAAAACATGTCAGGCATAGCATAAAGAATATTTATGCGCTTTCCTTCCCTGAATTCAGTTTTATCCATCTGGCTCCAGCTGTATAATCTCTGAGATGTTTCTATTAGTCAGAGCATCTTTATTTCCTGTCGCGTCTTCCTGTCAGAGCTACAGCTACTGGCTGGCCCGTTAATCGATTTCTCTGCAGTTACTTGGCGCTGATTGTTCGATGATGGCCTGTTTATTCGCTTATGCAAATGTTGTTTGGGCCCGTCGGGGGGCAGCGGTACTTTAAACCCTTAAGGTATCTGCAACAGAGCTGACGCTCTGATGGATCTCTGCTGTTAAACACATCTGAGGAAAGATTTCAGGGATGTTTCCAGTGCTGAGCAAGCTGGTTGGTGAAGCGCTCAGAGGGGAAAAGGATTAGTGGAGTCTAAGCGTGGTGATGTGGCCGACGTCTTTTACTGACAACAGCTCAGTAAATCTGGTTCAGCAACAGCTGCGCTCAGGCTAAAGCACAATTTTAAATCAACTCCTTTCTCTGACAAGCTTTTAAATCTTAAAGTTTCTTCAGTTCAGCTGGTTTTAATTGCTGCTGCTGGAGAGACCTAAAAGCCATTGTGTTGTCCATGTGTCCACCACGCAGTAGAGCACATAGCCCCGAGCTAAAATTGACCCCTGACCGCCTCAAAGAAGAAGAATTTCCCCTCAAGATCCAGTTCTGCATGTTTTAAGGGTTTTTATCACACTAAGCACATGTGGGACTCTGACTCGGTGAATCTGCATTTTAAAAGACAATATTTTTACGCCTTCTGTTAAAGAAAAGCTGACTTAAAAGTCCAGGATACAGTCCACATGTATCCCAGCACCAAAAAACTTTTCAACAGAGGTTAAAGGTCACCATACAATCATGATAAAGTTGTGGCACACTCATTATCACCATTATCATGATCAACTGATTCATTATAATTAACTCTAATTCTAATTAAAGACTTTTTTGTCTTGGTTTGGGTAAATAGTGCAGTTCGATCACATGAACATCAGTAACCAATAGGAGTGCTCTCTCCATGCTCTCAGGCAGAACCGTGTCCGGTCGAGGCGCCTTCCCTTTTCCCCTTTTGTTTTCTTTGCCAGATCAAAGCCATGAACTCCTTCTGTTTCTGCTTCGTTTGTCAATTGTTTTTCTTCATGTAAATTTCCACCGAGCATGATGGGAAAATAAATCTCAAAAGGAAACTGACCGTAGCGTTGCAAGCAGTGGCCCTGCATGATCGCTGGCCTCTCCAAAAACCAAACTCTGACTCATCTTTAGATCTGAGATGGTGCCAGACTCCAGTCTTTCCAAACTGGCTCCAGTGTACTGCAGGCATGACAAGCATCCTGAAGTCAAGCTGTGTTTTCGCCATGTCTGAGCTCCAATTACTGATCACACAAGAAGAGCTCAGCACTGGGACTGTGGTGATGGGAAACCTTTATATTTCATCAAAATTCTGAGACTTGCACCAATGACAGGGGAGGTAAAGACATCTCAACTTTGTGGCAAGTTGAAGACTCACCAAATACCATAAAGGATATTGCAATACAGAACTTGACAAATAGAAACTTAATTACTATACTAGCTTTGCCAACCACTTATTCTCCAATTCAGATATATATATATATATATACAGTGGGGCAAAAAAGTATTTAGTCAGCCACCGATTGTGCAAGTTCCCCCACTTAAAATGATGACAGAGGTCAGTAATTTGCACCAGAGGTACACTTCAACTGTGAGAGACAGAATGTGGAAAAAAAATCCATGAATTCACATGGTAGGATTTGTAAAGAATTTATTCGTAAATCAGGGTGGAAAATAAGTATTTGGTCACCTCAAACAAGGAAAATCCCTGGCTCTCACAGACCTGTAACGTCTTCTGTAAGAAGCTTTTCTGTCCCACACTCGTTACCTGTATGAATGGCACCTGTTTGACCTCATCATCTGTATAAAAGACACCTGTCCACAGCCTCAACCAGTCAGACTCCAAACTCCGCCATGGCCAAGACCAAAGAGCTTTCGAAGGACACCAGGAAAAGAATTGTAGACCTGCACCAGACTGGGAAGAGTGAATCTACAATAGGCAAGCAGCTTGGTGTGAAAAAATCAACTGTGGGAGCAATCATCAGAAAATGGAAGACATACAAGACCACTGATAATCTCCCTCGTTCTGGGGCTCCACGTAAGATCTCATCCCGTGGGGTCAAAATGATCATGAGAACGGTGAGCAAAGATCCCAGAACCACACGGGGGGACCTGGTGAATGACCTGCAGAGAGCTGGGACCAAAGTAACAAAGGTCACCATCAGTAACACACTACAACGGCAGGGAATCAAATCCCGCAGTGCCAGACGTGTTCCGCTGCTGAAGCCAGTGCATGTCCAGGCCCGTCTGAAGTTTGCCAGAGAGCACATGGATGATACAGCAGAGGATTGGGAGAATGTCATGTGGTCAGATGAAACCAAAGTAGAACTTTTTGGTATAAACTCAACTCGTCGTGTTTGGAGGAAGAAGAATACTGAGTTGCATCCCAAGAACACCATACCTACTGTGAAGCATGGGGGTGGAAACATCATGCTATGGGGCTGTTTTTCTGCCAAGGGGACAGGACGACTGATCCATGTTAAGGACAGAATGAATGGGGCCAAGTATCGTGAGATTTTGAGCCAAAACCTCCTTCCATCAGTGAGAACTTTGAAGATGAAACGAGGCTGGGTCTTCCAACATGACAATGATCCAAAACACACCGCCCGGGCAACAAAGGAGTGGCTCCGTAAGAAGCATTTGAAAGTCCTGGAGTGGCCTAGCCAGTCTCCAGACCTCAACCCCATAGAAAATCTGTGGCGGGAGTTGAAAGTCCGTGTTGCTCGGCGACAGCCCCAAAACATCACTGCTCTTGAGAAGATCTGCATGGAGGAATGGGCCAAAATACCAGCTACTGTGTGTGCAAACCTGGTAAAGACCTATAGTAAACGTTTGACCTCTGTTATTGCCAACAAAGGTTATGTAACAAAGTATTGAGTTGTATTTTTGTTATTGACCAAATACTTATTTTCCACCCTGATTTACGAATAAATTCTTTACAAATCCTACCATGTGAATTCATGGATTTTTTTTTCACATTCTGTCTCTCACAGTTGAAGTGTACCTCTGGTGCAAATTACTGACCTCTGTCATCATTTTAAGTGGGGGAACTTGCACAATCGGTGGCTGACTAAATACTTTTTTGCCCCACTGTGTGTATATATATATATATATATATATATATATATATATATATATATATATATATATAAACTAATCTATATCCTATTTATTCAGTTTTTACCACATGTTCTTTTTCAATGAACCCCAAGCCTTTTGCACAGCTCCCAGAATGTGAGCATCATCACAGGACGTCAACAGCCCTCAGCCTGAGTGTCAGGAGAAGTTGGCTAATGCTGTCATGGTCCTAAGTACGCTAAAGAGGCACTTAGAAACAAACCTTCCTTCTAAAAGAAACTTGACCTCCTGCAACTCTGAAACACAGTCAAACTGAGTAAAAGTATCTGATAATGCAAAGGACCCAGATTTCTAGTGCACTGTGCGGATGTGATGCTAATCCAAAGATGCTTCATCAGCGTTATCAAGATAAGAAAAGAGCAGACACCCTTTTTGCAGATACAAATAAAGTTTTGTCTTAAAATGTTTGGCTTTCTCTTCTGTGTGCTTTGGCTACAAAAAGCCTTTAAATGTGAAGATTCTGGAATAACTTGTCTGTCAGACTGTAAATCCAGCACACAAGCAAACCCATCTGCAGATGCAACTAATTATGATGCTCTGGGTTTTGCCTCAAATTTCAGGACACAGCTTCACATCTGCAGATCAGCCCTTTTTTGTGTTTTGCATTCATTTTTCATATTGCCTGATGAAGGCACTTTTCTTGAGTCCGTGCCACCCCATCCGTTAGCATATCACAGCTTTTTCACATCATCAGTTCACTTTCACACAACACGATGCCAAGGTTAACATTGTGAGATCCGCCTCTATCTGACAGGTGCTGGCGCTCTGGTCCGGCTGAAGCTAAGGGATGGGTAGCGTTTACAGTGTTTTCTGCTTCTTATTAGCTCGCATCAGTTAAATCCTTTGATACATCTCCCTCTGAAAATCCCTGCCATCTAGCAAGTGCAGAAACAGCCTGGGTTTCCCTTCTTTTTTCCCTTGCATGCAAAGAGTTATTAATTTATAAATATACACTGTTTGCATATTACAGAAATAAAATGGGTCTGATACACTCCCACAGCTCTCCAAGCCACCATTTGGACACTCTGAAAGAAAAGAATCTACTTAAAAAAATTTAAAGCAGAAATCTGTGTGGTGAAATGGTGACCTCCTGAACTCCAAAATAGCCAGGTCACTATTTATTTTTTTTAAAAGTTTCCTGTTACAAGTTTCTGACCTTTGCATTCACATCTGTTAAATCATTAGGCTGGTTCCTGTGTGTGAGGGTGCAGATTTGGCATGAAATCTATAGAAGTCTGCTCCAAAACTGCAACTTTTTTCTTTTTTCTCTATGACAAAAAGAAAAAGGAGGAGAAAAAGGCATTTCTCAGTATTATCAGATGTAGTGAAGATCATCTACAGACTAAAATCAACCACACACTCCACTGTTAGTACAGTTCAGAGCGAGAGGCTTTAAAGCCTTCCTGCTGACACTCTTATCCCACCCTGGGAGGTAAAACCGCAGAGCTGTGGTCGGCTACCAGAAGAGGTAAAACTGAGCGCTGCCTCCTTAAACTCCTCCTGGTCCCGCCTCCCTGCTGGCACTCTTCAGCTGCACTGATGTAATTGTTTAATAGAAATAGCAGTGACCCAGTATTTTCCAGTCGAGCGTCCCAGCGGCGACTGCAGTGCGCTTTTAAAGATCTCCCCCTCTAAGAGGAGCTTATGGATGAAACTCATGAAACTTTAAGATATTGTTGAAAGGACTGTCCACACCGCTTCTCCCAGCAGTGCTTCCTGTAAATGTGTTGCTATCAGCACCATGTCTCAGACCTAATCTAGAGCATGAAACACAGTAGCTCTGAGTGGAAACTGTCTTTAAAGCCCAACGCCACACTAAGAAAATCTCTTACATCAGGTTCGAACTGCTGAAGTGTGATGCTGATGACAAATCTGTCTTCGTTGGTGGGCCTGAAAGTAAAAGGGTAAGCCGAGGCGCAGTAATCGGCTGAGAATCCAGGAGGACAAAAGCTGTCCAGCTCTCTCAGGCTCTGCCTCATCCTCATCACTGTCTGCACAATCCTTTCTTTGTATTGTTTAGTTTATGCTCTCAACAGTTGCAAAGCATATTTCATCTTATTATAATTCAGTCACTAACACGCATGTTGTGGCTTGGGAGTAAGGTCATGATGATGAGAGGAAAAATAAAGAGGCTTGTGCTGCATTCGGGTAAAGGTTTTTTGGGGGGGTTCTTTTGGCATCTTCTCCATGCCCTGCGTTTGCCCTATGTTTCATAACGTGAAGGTGGTGGTGTTTGCTTTAAATTTTCAGATGCGGTGCGTGTCTGTGTAAAGTTTGTTGGGAGCATGTGCTTTGTTCTTTGTTCTGTTTGTGATTTTAAACTCCTCCTCGTGTGCAAGTGTAGACATCCACTGATTAGGATGAGCCAGAAGGAAAAGAGAGCCAGACAATCCAGCCGGACTGGCTTTTGTCTTGCGGGATTCTCAGACCAGATGTGCCAGATCAGTCGATTACGTCATGATTATTCTGCGGGGAAAATTTGCAGATACAGATATATCTAAAAATGCTGTACATAAAAGGCATTGTCGTCACCACAGAAGGCTGAACCTCACGATATTAACAAATACAGCTGGTGGCATTTCTTATCAACTGTCTTATGGTTATAAAACAGTTATACACCAGTACAAAACTGACAATGATCAACCAAAAACCAACATTTTCTGAGCAGTGTTACAAAACACAAAGTGACTATGTCCCTATGGCCCTGAGATCAGAGGATTCATTGCTGAGTAGAAAAAGTAAAACATTTTTTCACCATTTCTTCAGGTGGTTCGTTTGCTAGTTAGAAACCCAACTATATTACATTTATTATCATGTACGTATCGTACATGTGCTGGCACATCAATCATCCGGTTACTGCATTTTTTTTCTTTTCATCTACAACCTACATATTTAATCTACTCTCTCTTCTCTGATTGGCTGTCAAAGTTCATCTACACACAATCAAACACGCTCTCTCCTCCACCAGCACCGAGATTATTCCTTGGTTGTTGTTTGCAACGTTCTTTACAAGTTATTGGTTGAGCTAGGATTCACCCGCAGTCCTGTTATTTCAGTAATGAGTAAGTTCAGAAGCCCAAATCCAACAGCCTGCTGAGTGGTTGGATCCTCGATTGTCCAGGAAAGGAAGTCTGAGAAAGTTCTTTCTGTTTACACGTATGTAGCATTTTCAGTGGGAGAAAGATGACTTCTCCCATTTCATTGACTAACTGATGGACATTTTTCTGAGCCAGCACATTTTGTTAGCGTTTGAGGAGTTGTCTTTTTAATGTTTAGCTTGAGGCAAAAGGAGTGTGTGTAACTCAAATTGCAAAAAAACATCATCTCAAAGGTGAAAATAACAGTTACTTAAGAGCCACAGGAGAAGATCCTCATGAATGATCTCATTTGTTTTCAAAGGAGTTTTAAAGATTGAATAACAAACCATCCCACAAAGCTACATCATACCTCCACCTAATCAGACCTGCTCAGCTCATGTCAGGCTGTCTATTGATCATTTTATAACATCCAGGAGACGCAGATGGCGACCATGTTTGAAGTGCGTGTAATCGCAAGCAGTTGCTGCTCTGCGTTTTACAACCTGCAGAGGACCATCTGTTCATGTGAGCCAACATAACTCCTCAGGAACACGTCTGCAGTTTGCGTGTGAGGTGCTCTGGCTGTAATATACAGCATATTTGGAATCTCAGGCATGTGCGGGTTCTGTATGACCTCGAGACGTCCAGCGAGATCAAAGAGGAGCGCTTCGATTCATGTGTCAAGCCTCAGTCAAGCCACGGACCGAAAAAAGTTACATAACTCAAACATTAAAGACAAATTTGGCTTCATTCTCCTCAATTTCAATATGCAATATGTTAGAATTCACATGTGGACAGTCTCCACTGAAAGATTAATGACTTCTGCTTACCTTGTGGAAGCTTCCATGGAAGATCTTCTTCACTTCCCTCGTGTCAAATGTGACTCTCTGTAGCTCGCCGCTTTCGTCTTTGTTGTAGAATGAAACGGTCTGGCTGGATGCTGAGCAGGGACAGAAGAATAAATTACATTAGAATTAAGTTGTAGGAATACTCAGGTTCAGTCTCAAAAGAAATCTGCTCTTGAGCTTTTCAACTGGACTCATCGAAAAACAGTCATTCACACTCACGTTCATTTCTATACAAATGACACCCCATTTTATGTATCTATGAAAACAGATGACACATCACTACAGGCATGTCTTAAAGACATAAAGACTTGGATGACCTGTAATTTTCCACTTTTAAACTCAGACAAAACTGAACTTTTTTTTGTGTTTGTCCCAAAAATCTGTCTGTCTAACCAGATATTTTATCTCAGTTGCCACCACTCAAATCTCTGAACCACGTCTAATCAGATACATTACTGATAGCTTCCAGTTCCACTTCTTTTTGACCAGGATGTGTAATTCAACTCTCATCTTGATCAGATCTCTTGGATTTGATCTTGGCCGACATTTTTTCATCTGTGTAATATTGCCAAAATTAGAAACATCCTCTCTCAGACTGATGCTGCAAAACTATTCCTTGTATGCACTTCTAGGCTGGACTGCTATAATTCCTTATCATCTAGATGTGCTGCTTTCAGCCCATTGGGAGCACCAGGGAATTCCTGCAGTCCTAAGAATTTTCGCCTGCCATGAATTTTAGAAGCAACATTATAAAAGTTAGAATGAATGTAGATGGACCACTCATTCATCATATCTGTCACAATCTCCTACAGGCAATATATTAATGATACAAAAAAAACACTGATCCTGTCTGAAATGCTGTAGCTTATTTTTAACTTTGGTGTGTGTGTCAGTTATTTCAAAGACTTGATTTACGCTCTAGTGTAAGCCAGTTGTTTTGACGAGTACAACTCTGTGTGTTAGTATGTGCTATTATGAGTTTTTAAGGGTGTAGCCTTAGCAGACCTTGAAAAGTTGGGGGCAGAATGGCTCCTGGCTCTGCTGTTTCAGTTCACCCATTATTTAACCTGAAATATGTGCTAACCTCTTCATATTTTTTTTATTGTTATGATGGATTAGGTTTAACGAAGCCAGATAAGGAAATATATCCTAGATATGTTGAACTTGCTGTTTTAGTACAGGGCAGTTAAAGTGAATATAGTCTGTTTCTTACAGAGTTAGCACAGCTTCATTAGTGACAAAATACTTTACCTGAACCTGCCAAACACAACGACTGACACGACTTTCATATGTTTGAGTTTCTGTGGAGCTGTCAAGAGAAAGTTCTCTCAGCACAAACATTGGAAACAGGAAGACCAACTTTCGTTTTGTTGGTGCTTTGTTGTGCAACTTTGTGCCAGAAGGTTTCTCTCATGATGTCAAACCTTTAATCATGCACAGTTATAATTCATTGTAATAACTCAAGAATACAAATGTTTGTCACTGGTGGATTTTTGTTGAAATCCTGCTGACAGACAGAAACACAGGCTTTACGAGAGCCAGCTGAGCTGCTCGATGACACAACAGTTGTGTGGCGAAGGGAGTCTGCGATCAGCTCAGACCGAAGCAGCCAGAGGGCACGGCCAGCTCATTACATTACAAACTCTTCTCTGTCAGCGATCAGATATGACGCAGTGAGGCACAGCTGCTCCACATCACACATTTCCTTGCTGCTTTTCTCTGTTTTCACACAGACAGCACAGGATAAGAATAGAGTGCGATACTTACGGTCAAGGGTGACGCCGGTCTCTGGTTTGTGATCTTTGCTCGACACCTGCCAGATGTCGAAGGCCTCCTTGGGCGTGTCGGGCAGGAGGCGGAACATCATAATGATGGTGTAGGCGTGGGGAAGACCAAGAGGGTGGATGTCTCTGAAAAAGGAAGAAAAAAACATAACAGCGCGTCCGGACAGAGCGAGGACAGGTTAAACACAGCTTAAACCTTAAACAGAAGTCTGGCCTTGGGCTCAAGGATATATAGAACAGCTTCACAGAGGCTGGAAAGTAACACGCTAGATTACATGATTTTAAACACAAGGATTGTTTTTAATACTTTGCAGTCAGTGACTGCCTGAGGTATAAAACCCATGAACATCAGAAAATGCTGCGTTTCCTCCCTCAAGATTCACGCCCAGGCCTTTACTGCATCTGCCTTCAGTTGCTGCTTGTTTGTGGGTCTCTCTGCATTCAATTTTGTCTTCAGTAACCAAAAGCTGCTCTATTAGGTTGCGATCAGGTTACTTATTTTTCCAGTTATTTTGGAGCCTATTTTAGAGTAAAACCTACTGAATAAAAACAATCTGTATTTCAATCACATCTTTGTTCTTAGATTAAACATCCACTAACACAAACAATGTGCTATTTCCAAGTAATGATAGACACAACTGTAAAAATAACATGTTGTCTGTTAGCAGTGATTTTAATAATTTTCCATCCACTGGCTCTTCTTCCTCTCCTTTTCACATCGCTGCAGGATGTTTCTCATTTGTCCCTGTGATGTCACTACACATTTTGTTAAGCCAGTTTTGGTAAACAGTCAAAACCCAAGCTGTTTTCCATCTCGCTGCTGTTGCATGTGATATTCTAGGTATGGGACGCCAGTGCTGGGTGGTGGCCAGTTTTAACAGCCTAGTTTGCGGTTGCGTCTGCACTCAGTGGCCTGATGGAAGCTCACAGTGTGAAACAGCTACAGAAAGAACTGAAAAGCCGTTTTATGGGCAGTCTGTTCTCCGTCATGACCTGCAGCTCAGTCTGACCCCACAGCTGGACTCAAACAGTTTGAATGCAGCTGGTTACTTTCGTCCCGTTGGAGACGAGAACAACATGGAAGCTTTCGAAAGACAGCAAATCTGGAGAAACTCTGGGAAGCTCCAGCAGAAACTGGTAACTCAATCAGGCCATGTCACAGAAAACCTCGGAAACTTGCATTTTTGAAAGAAAAGATTCAGTTTAAGATGCACATTAAAAACTCAAACACACATTCTGACCAGTCAGCACTGGTATGAACACTCTGCTGATCCCAGCACTGCACAGACAAAGCCGTAGACTATGAAGGAAGTTCAATACACTAGTTTCACAAAACCTCAAACTTCAGTCAGATATAACAAGTATTCTGATGGTTGTTATCAGCTTCCTTGTTAAGCTGGGCTTTCTACTTCAGGCTCCAGGTGTGTCTTCACAATCCGAGTGATCCGGGTGTCACTGAGGCAGTCCCAAGCCATCCAAGAGGTACAGTATAATCTCTCCAGCGTATCCTGGGTCTGCCCCAGGGCCTTTTTCTGGTGGGATAGGTTTGAAATCCCTAACCTAGGAGGCACCAGTATCAACAGGTAAATGGACAGCTTTGCTTTGCACTCAGCTCTCCCTCTCCACCACAATACATTGATTAACACATCAACACAGACGCTGCTTCAGTCCGTCTGTCAACCTCCCAACCCACTCTGCTGTCACTCATCAACAAGACCCCAAGATATTTAAACAACTACTCATCCCTGACCTAGAGTGGGAACTCCATCTTCAGAGGTGCGGATTTTCATCCCAGCTGCTTCACACTTGGCTGCAAACCACCCTATTTCATCACCTAATGAGGCCAAAAGTACAACATCATCTGTGAAGACCAGAGTCCAGATTCCGATGAAAGCGGAAACCTTCTGCCATCTGTCTTTTTTTTGTGACAAAGAGCAGGGCTGGCAGAGACCAACTCTAACTGGGAACGGGTCTGACTTATTACCAGCAAAGCGAGCTAAGCTCTCACTACAGTTGTACACGGACAAATGGCTCATAGCCATAGGTCGGTCACCCCATACTCCCGAAGTGCCCACCACAGGATGCCCTGACAGATGCGGTCGAATGCCTTCTCCAAGTCCACAAAACACATGCAGACTAGTTGGGCAAACTCCCACACACTCTCACACAATTTTGAGAAGATAGAAAGCTGGTCCCACATTTCACAACCAGGACGAAAACCATTGATCCTCCTGAATCTGAGGTTTAACTAACAGGCTGACTGTCCTCTCCAGCATCGTGGTATAGACCTCAAAGGCTATACCATGGTGCTTTCAAAGTCTATGAAATAGAGCTCAAAGTTAAAAGAGAAGGTGCCCAAATAAAAATGAGTGACAAAACCTTAAGAGGTTTTAGACTGTAAAGAGCAAAGGTAAATGAGGAGTAATGTGAAACATATGGGCACATATAAGCCTGTGACCCGTGAGACTCACGTAGTAGGCTGAGTCAGGAAGGCGTTCTTATGAAGTCTGTATGCTGTGTAGCTGTTGAAGGAGCCGGGTTCCATGGAGACGCCTTTGATGTAACTGTAGGTCTTCTCCGTCAGGTTGAATGCCTCCAGCATCCTGAAGCCTGAAACAATCAATCAGGAGCTTGCCTTTAACTGCAAGATCATCCAGACGAACAGTGAATAAGTCATGAATTTCTCTAAAGTTTGTATTTACCAGGTGAAGTAAATCCATTCACAAAAATTAAGGGGCACGCTGTGGACAAAAACACACAGAAATTAATTAACTGAAACACATGTTAAAGCAATGTTTGTCTTTTTTGTTCTAAACTAACAGGAAGTTGCAGTTTCGCAGATGAAGGTGATCAGGTTTTCTTTGATGGTGTTGAAAGCGTCAAAGTCGTCCACAACAAAAACGTGTCTCTCGCTGGGTTTGCTGCCAATCTGCTGCAGCTCGATGAAATCCACGTCAGCGACACCGATGGCAAAGACGCTGTAACCTGAGGACGTCACAAACCAAGGCAGTCAGAACACAAACAGACTCTTGGCTTATCGGCTTCATTTATTCTTCCAGTAAGAGTCTAAACAGGTAATAATATCCAAAAATGGATACAAAATATTACTGAAAATTCTATCCAGCGCGGTTTCATTAATTCTGATGAGAACCAGCTGCTTCTGTTTGGTCTGTAAACAGTCTGTTTACAGCTGTTTGTAACAGAGCTCATCTGGGACACACTCGCATGGAGATACACGTTTGTGTGACATCTACCTGCGTGTTGGAGCCTGGCGGCGTTCTTCTTCACCTCATCCTGAGAGCGTCCATCAGTGATGGCTACCACCACCTTGGGGACATTTCTCCTCATCCCGTTTTCAAGAGAGAAGGCCTTCTCATAAGTGTGTTTCAGCGCCTCTCCTGCTCAGAGGAAAACTGTGTCAGATCAGCAGATGCTTGTTTGGATCTGTACCTGTGGCCTGTAGCATGAGATCAAACCTGTTTTGGTGTTTCCTCCTCGGTAACGAATGTAAGAAGGCGCGGCCATGGCGAGGCCTTTGTCCTTGTAAGCTTTCAGCTTGAACTCGGTCTTAGCGTTGTCGCTGTACTGCACAAATGACACCTGGGTGGAAAATAATGAGAAAATTAGGGACTTATCATCCTCTCTGTCACATCAACCCTCCTTCACTGCATCCATGAACTTCCTCGGTGGTGTTCCACATTAAACTTCCTGTGGCCAGTACATCCATTATCCCCTCTCTGCAAACGTTCAAATATCTCAACTTCGTCTCTTTGACTTGCTGGTTCAATAAAGTTTAACAGGCACATTTCCTTCCTGTGAAGCAACTGTGTAACCCTCTGAGCTACTATTGCTCCTTTTAACAATATGATCTGTGATATTTTCTTGTTACTCGACATTTCTCAATACAGTAGTAGTCTTATACATATTTGCAAAAATGTCATGTAGGAAAATAATGAAATTGATTTTCAGGGGTTTGTTTTCTTGTTTAGGTTTGATTAAAAGTCTAAATGTATAGCCTTGGTCAGCACAGCAGTGCCATCGCTCACAGTAAGAAGGTCTTGGGTTCAAATCCAGCAGATGTCCTTCCCATGCCTGTGTGGGTTCTCTTCGGGTACTCCACAGTCCACGAACATGAATGTTAGGTTAACATGTGATTCTACATTGATAGCTGGTGTGAACATGATTGTGAATAGTTGTGTGTCTCTGTGTTAACCCTGTGACGGTCTCCTAATCTGTCCAGGGTATACGCTCGGCCTCTCACCCTTTGACAGCTGGGGTAGGCTCTGGCTCCAGATAAGCAGAGATGGATGGATGGGTGGAATCTATGGCATCTATGGCAACTATACATCACTGCACAATCTACAGCATGGGTGGGGAACTCCAGGCCTCACGGGCCGAGTCCTGCAGGTTTAAGATATCACCCTGGATCAACACACCTAAATTAAATGACTAGTTCATTACCAAGTCGCTGGAGAACTTCAAGGCATGTTGAGGAGGTAACATAGCCATTTGAATCAGCTGTGTTGGATCAAGGACACATCTAAAACCTGCAGGACACCGGCCCTTGAGGCCTGGAGATTCCCCCACCCCTGATCTACAGGATAGCCTAGTGTGCACTTACCCCCAAAAAGTGGTCAAAGTGCAAAGACTGAGTTTGGTCTGACTGGGAGTGACATGAATTATAAACTTCATGGGCTGAAACTGTGCATCTAGCTTGCTCACAGTGCTAAAGCAATGAGAAGTATTGGTCCAATGTCGATGTGTCATTTGTGTCGACTTGATTTTGAAGTCTTTCCTGTCTCACTAAAAGTAACTGTTCAACACTTATGAGCTACAAGATCGACCCGATCAGCCGACTTTCACTCGTGATGGGAGAGCAATGCAGACACTTCAGCGCATGAGTGTCAGTGTAAACAGCATTACGCAGCACAGCAACGGGGGAATAAGGACTTTCAAACAAGCTTAAGATGGCACTTTATGTATAAAAACACTGAATAACTTGACTCAGAGAACACATCCAGTTAAGGGGGTCATTTTGAAATTCTTACAGAAAGCTGTCCAGAATTTAACGGGTTCCTCTTGTTTCACTTCCCCACAAACTTTTATGAAATCTCATTTTTGCATAATCTTGTTGACAGACAAAGAAATGACTCAAGAAATTAAAAAGTAAATGGGCCAGTGAGGGGAAAAAACTGGCCTTCCAACAAAATTATTTGGCCACCAGACATTGGCTGGAGTTTGACTTTGTTGTTCAGATAAGAACTCGCACATGCTTTTTTTCCCCCTCCCACAAATGCATCGCAGACAGACATTTGGCTACAGCATCATTATACAACACAGAACATACATGTTTCTAATATCCGCTTGCTTCTCTAAAGAAAATAAGCACATGCACTGCTGTCTCCCCTCGCACACAGTCATACACTGACCAATTCTATACATCTACCGGTATTTAAATCAGTGGAGCAGCTTACAAATCAGTCTTCTCTCATAACCATCTTTTATGGATTAAGAAACTAGTATTTTTGGTAATTTGGCAATGAAAATCCACTTTATTGTGCAGCAAACAAAATGTTTTCTCATCCAGATGGACAAAGTAGTCTTTGAGGACTGTCAGAAGAAACTGCCTTAAGGGATGCCAAACAAGCTAATAATATAAACCTAATGGATTTAGTTTTTTAGTGAAACAGATGCTTGGCTCTGTGGCTAAAATATAATACAAATAGAAGCAAAAGAATCCCAACGAATACTATCTTAGACTCAAGGATTGTTCATTTTATCCTGATTGGGGATATGAGCCATTATAGCATCCCGGGAGAAGACGAGGTTTGTGTCAATGTGAAATAATTAAGACAGCTACAGAGGTTTTGGACCACATCGGGCTTTTGATCATATTTTTATACGATGCTGTCACACTTGTCAGCATGAATGCACCTTTAAATCCAGAGATCCCTCTCTCTGGAACAGGCTTATATATAATCACCGATTCTTTAAATGCCTGCAAAACTCGGTCGGAAAAAATTCTGCATCGCCAAGAAAGCTTTTATAGCCTTTATTTCATTTGCATCTCCCTCCTTCTTTTTGTTTTGTCTTGTTGTCGGCTGTTAGTGATTACACTTGATTGAATTCTCGTATTAGGGCGGATGTTTTATAAGACCCCTGGCCTCCTGTTGAGGTGAAGTTCTTTTATCATGAGGTTTCCATTGTGAAAATAAAAACAAAACCACCACTGGATGATGCTGGGGTACGGAAGTGTAATGCATTCACTCGAGAGAAAAAAAAAGGTTTCTGAATTAATGTCAAAGGAGCTTGCAAAGAAAAGCGTCTGGACTTCTTTAAGTTACTCTTTCTGAATTAATGAGACATCTTAAAATCCACAAAGAGCCTCTCATTCACTGCAGAGCTCAGCTTCATTCACGGCATTGCCTCTCCAGCTCAGTTTAAGCCATTTTTATTTGGGTCTGGGTTTTAAGCACTCTCACATACTTGCTTGTTCAGCTGCTACTCAGTGCATATGAGAACGTCTGGCAGGATTTTGGGGGATTTCATTAATTCAGACAAACAGAAAATGTGAAATTTTATTGAATGAATTATTTTCTTGGAATCAGATCAGAAAAATAAGCAAATTTCTTTTTTATTTTATGAAAAGTTTTTGAGTGTCTCCTCTAAATGATCTTAACTTAAAGACTTTTTAGCATCACCATCTCCATGAGACATGCTAATTTACATCCCTATGTAGCTAAGACACCTTCATGCACTGCTAGTTAGATGCAAACTGCATTTCATTGGCTTGGTACATGTTCTCTGGTTCCAAGAGTATTTAAAAGTAGAATAGGAGGCAGAGCCTTTAGCTTTCAGGCCCTTCTTCTGTTGAACCAGCTCCCAGTTTGGATTCAGGAGACAGACACAATCTCTACTTTTATAATTAGGCTTCAAACTTTCCTTTTTGCAAAAGCATATAGTTAGGGCTGGATCATGTGACTCTGAATCCTCCCTTAGCCATGCTGCTACAAGTGCGGGGGGGACTTCCTGTGACACACTGAGCATTTCTTTTTTACTCCTCGTCTCTCTATTTTCTCCTTTTCTGCCTTTTCACCCCTCAACTGTCAACCACTCGGAGTAGATGGCTGCTCTGACTACTGCAAATGGTGCAGTAGTGGTTGATGTGAGGGAGCTACCTGAGTGGAGGTGCAGTAGGTAGAGCATGTTATAGCCCGCATTGGCCTTGCATGGCCCATTTGACTTCACAAAGATTTTGCACTTTTTATTGCAGGGTCTCACTATAAAAATCACTGTGAGGTAACTGTTGTATAAATAACACAGAACTGCACCGGATGCACTACTCCTCCCTGTCAGAGGGAATAACTGTCAGTGTTTTCAGCACAAACCTGCATCCCTGAGGGTCCGATGACATCAAAAGCGGCAATCATGTCGGAGACAAAGTGCACCACCTTGGTGAAGCTCTCCTCGCCGATACTCCACGAGCCGTCGATAAGGAACACCACATCTGCTTTGGCGCCTTTGCAGACTGAGGCAAAAAAAAAAAAAGAGTCAGTGAGTCCACAGGCCAGTTGTTGCATCATAACATGGCATAATTAGCAAGCTGGAGCACATTAAAAAAGTCAGCTGACAGTGTGCAACAAAACAAAACGCCTGAGACAAATGCCGTGATAGAACCATTCGCGATAATTATGGGTTCCACTGATAAAAAAAAAAACAGGCAAAATAAAACCGGGAACATTTGGTCTGCATAAGGACCAAGCTCTCCCTAATGCGTTCCTCTCACATGAAAACGAATTGGGCGAAAAGCTTTAAATAATCTTGGCCTCGTGTGATGCACCCCTCTTTATCTTCTCCGCCTGCTCTGAGCTCTATAAACAACTTTCACACAGCACCAAATGAGACAAAAAATTCTCTGGACTGCACTCGCTTTCTTTTTCAACACCTGAGCTGTTGGTTCTTAACGGGCGCGCTCCCCCGCGGGGCCCACATGTGGTGGCCATTAATCCACCGCTAGTCCGAGCTGGATCCAGGAGGACTCTGCGTTCGCAAAGTCACCGTCGAGGATTTTCCAAACACGGCCGAGCTTGAATGAAAGGACTTGATCTGTTCAGTCCTGTGAGAGTTTCTTGGGGAAATATTGGGAGATGATTCACACAGAATTGGCCCAGTGAGAAGCCAACAGATGGAAGCCTTATTAACCCAAGCTGAACTCTTATTTTGTAACTTTTGCTGTCAAAATTCATTATTATTTGTATTTTTTATATTGTTTTATTAGGAAAAAAAGGCAAAGACTCTGGAGACAGATTCCAAAATGCACCTTTAGTCTCCAAACATCTGAGATTGCAAAGCAGCGCGCAGGCCTAATGAAACAGCAGAGTCAGCAGAAGCAGTGAGACTGGGGGAAAACAGGATTTACTAGAAACGTTTGACATGTAAAGCAACAGTTAACAGCTGCTGGTGTTTGCTAAGACAGTCACAGAACAAAAGCTGCTTCTTCTGAGCATGCCCAGTTGAAAGGAGACCCAAAAACAGGCTGGAGAGACATCCCATCTACCTGGAACACCAAGAAGCTAAAAGGGTGTGCTGAAACTGAAGTTCCACTAATGGCCACTTGAGGTAGACTACAAAAGTCCTTAGAGTAAAGCAGAACAAAAACCATGTACACAACCTGAAAAATTTCGACCTCTATGATGTCTGTATGCATGGTGAGTTTTTATAAAGATTTTGTCTTTCGGTACCAGACTAAAAAAAAAAATCACTCTCATCAACCAAAACACAAGAATGCATTTCAGATTCAGCTCGCCTTCAGTTGGATTATGGATGTCATTAGAGGCTTACCTGCCCATCCAGGGGGGATGGTGGGTGGAGCTGTTGGAGTAGGCGGGGTTGTTGGGTCTGGAGTTGGCTCCTGCACTGTGAGAGACAAAACAAAACAAAACAAAAAACCAAAAAGAACTGTTATCAACATATTTGTAATAAATACAGAATCGGCGTAAACACGGCGCGTGATGAAGTCATTGTTTTGGAGCCGCACTGCGAGATGATGCAATTTGCAGTTGGAATCGTGCTTCATGTCTCAGACAGCACGACTGCACTGTGAGCGGGCGTGTCGGAGCCACGCAGCTGTTACTACGATCGTGTTCTCTGTGGAAAGGTGGGCCGATCCACTCAGGACGTGTTTTTATGTGTTTTTCCGATGCAGATGCTGTTGGTTTGTACTAAGGATACATGAAGGACAGATTAATGCGAATTTAAACTCATTTTGAGTTAAAACATCAATATAAAAAACTTGAGGCAGCTGAAGTGGACAATGTCACTCGCAGGACATTTGGACCACAAAGTATTTTATCACTATTTAAAGAACTGATGAAATTATATTTCCAGATCAAAAACCCTGATGCTTTAATTTAATTATTAAAGTGCAGGAAGTTATTCTTGTTTGTCGCGCTGCTCAAACTGACCCAAATTCAGGATGCGGTCTCATTCAATGAAAGAAAGGCAATTTTAAAAAATCAAGGCTTCAGATGTTCTGCCTGATTAAACTACACCTGTTTTCCGGCCCGAGACCACGCTGTCTTGAAGTTTATATATTTTGATTTTAAATTTGACTCGTTATCTCCAGTACATTGTTGTTCTCTTCTTTATGTTTGTTTCATGTGTTGTGTGTATGTGTGTGTTTGTGTATTCATATCTTTCTGGGGACCAATATCCTGGTCCCCACAAGTTTCAAGGCATTTTTGAGACTCAAAATGTGAATTTAGTGACAGGGTTACAATTCGGTTGTAGTTAGGTTTAGGCATTCATTTTTCATGGCCAGGGTAAGGGGCTAGGTAAGCATTATGTCAAGTAGATGTCCCCACAAGATATAAATACCCGACCTCTCTTTTGATGGTTGTGCTCCTGCCACTGGTTTGATTCTCTGAATAAAATACTGCACTTTACGTTTTCACAGCAGTGAACCAGACCAGTCACATTTCAAACACACTCTAGTTTTTGTGCATTTATTAAGGGCAGAATTCTCTAGATTTTCTAGAGTTTTCCTCCTCACTGCAGAACTTTCTTAGTACTTACAGGTCCTCGCTTTGGTGCTGACTCCTGGGCCTTCCAGATTTGGCGTCTGAACGAAGACAGTGGCGGTGTACAGAGCATCGGGGGAGAGTCCGTCAAAGCAGTACTGAGGCAGGCCGGCGGGAATGGTGATTTCATGCTGTCCTTTACTGGATGCTACAGAGGAATCAAAAACTCATGTAAACACATCACAGTACAGTGGAGTGGTCTTAAATTAAATGATGGACTTTTCTGAACATGCTCAAAAGCTCCATCGAGGTTTAATAAGGTTCGACCTCCCGATCGGCTCATTTAGAGTTTATTTCCAGGTGCTGTGGGCTCAGTGTGATTGATTCCTGTCAGAGGGAAACACTGACTCATGTTCTTCAGTCACAAGTTTTTTCGAGATGGCTGAATCGTCATGCACTTGTAAAACACACCAGTGACTTTTACACAGTTTGGACCCTGAATCATGTTGAAATTTTCCTGTGAAGAAAACTAAGATTTTTACTCACTTCATACATCTCCTGAGTATGACAGCATTAATAATTATTACTAATGAGTCAAAGATTACTTCCCCAGGTGCTTATGTTTCTGGCTTGTAAATTAACACCAAAGCCTGCTGGATTGTGACGTTGGCACTCTCTGTGTCCGTTTCAGCCTCATGAGGGACAAAGGAGGTTTATTCTGCAGCATTTTCATGGTTCTAGTTCCATTTCAAACCATCTGTGTTTGTATTTGAAATCAATTCCATGTTAAAGACAGTCTGGTCCAATCACTTCACCAACACTTACAAATTAATATCCCTGTACATTTTAGTATACATGTTGGGTAGTCTACCACTTCTAATATTGCACCTCTTGTCCACTGACAGCTGGGATGGGCTCCAGCTAAGACCTTAAGACAGTGGGTGAGCATGTTCTCTGCTTATGCACACAAGCAGTGAGCCTCAGAGGACTGCAGAAAGTTTCCAAAAGAGGAAAAGTTTCTTTGAGCACGTCTTAAACTACCTGAAAGCCCTTGCAGGATTTATGACCTCACAGTCACTGACCAACCACACTTCATGACTGTTGTCTGTAGTTTAGTGGACTTTTTGTTGCTAAACAAAGAAAATAAAGATTACTTTACACACAGAGCACCCTGACCCTTCCAGTGAAATGTTTATCTCTCCGCTTGTCTCGGCTGCTGATAAATTGATAATAAGATTTTGTATTTACTCTCAGCGCTTCTGCGAGAGCAAACAAACAAAACGTGTTTATCGCACGGGCGTTTTGCTGTCCCGAATGCACTTCAAGTAAGTCGGATTCAACGCTCCCCGCAGCTCCGCTGCTGCAGATATCTTGAGAATATGCCCAGTAACATCAACAAGTTGTGATCGATCATGTAAATTATTTTGTGAAAACACGCACACCTCTCAGAGAGATCGACTCCAGAACGGTGGCCCTCTTTCATCAGGAGCAAAGATGCACTCAGGTCCGAGCTGAGAGTGCATTAGCAAAATAAAAGCCCTCAGACTTTTCAGCAGGATATCAGATAGCCTAGAGTCTGAACCACATGTTCCTCTTCTCACCACGGATGTTAAAACATGGAGGCAGAAGACCCGTGCTCACCGTTTTTCCACCCACTCATCTTACCGCTGGCTCCGACCGCTGTTTGCATTTCCACTTGAGAACAAACAGTCGAATGATTTGTTGACTTGAGCGTCTGCTGCGTCTCACTGGGACGGCTCCTATGGTAGCGGTTAACCACCATCTGCCTCACGCTAACGGACCCGTGTTTGTTCTGGCAGCTCAAACGTCTAATGACTACCATAAAGATATTTAAACACGGATGCTCTATCTCCACGTGCGAGTATGAACCAGATGGACCTCGGACACTCCAAAGTCATTGAAAAGGATGTAATCTTTGCAAACAGAGATGGAGTTAAAGCTTGGTGGTCGGGCGCCTTCAGTCTCGGCCAAAACGTGCATCTTTTTTGATCAATATCCGAAAATAGGCAGCCTGACCTTAAACAGCCTCAGGGAGGAAATTACAAGAAAACGTTTGAGTCAAAACAGTCTCTGCAGCATCTGCAGAGATGATCTCATCTTCAGATATATTTTCAGACATCTGATGGGAGTCTCATTGCACACTTTACCACATGCATCAATTTAAATATGTCACTCTGAATCAGGATCACTGGCAGATAGAGCCACACCACAAGATTAATGCATCTGCAGAGAAATGAAATATCAGAAACTTCTGATGAAAATCACTGCAGGTTCTCTTCCGTGATCTATCCGAGGACATGTTACACAACCATGTGGTTTTGGATCATTTAGAGACTTACATAGAAATGGTCTAAGTGCTATTATTATTACATTACTATTATTACACACAAAAGCTGATTATGATATTTAAAAAGTGATGTGAGGTGACTTACGGTCCGCTGGGTTGAGTTTAATGCGGTAAGACGTGGCCGCTCTGTGTGGCGTCCACTTGATGCAGAACTTGTCGTGGCCGATGGCGTAGGTCTCAATGTTGGTTACGTTCAGGTAGACTGAAAAATAAAATCAGAGTTTAAGCACAGTGGAGGTTTAGGCTGTTCATATGTCGGACGATTCATGTTTTTTTAAGCTCTTTTAACAACTGATGAAAAATAGAGATTCTCTACGAGACAGGAACTGTTTAGCTAAACAAAACAAAACAAAAACAAACAAACAAAAAATACATCTGATAATCTGTTAGCTGCACTGCCTGATGGAACCAGGTGAGTAACTGTAGGTAGCGAGAAACTTGACTGGTATTTCACTTCATGAGCCCATTTCTTTTCAGGGCTCCTGGTGTAGCTGTTTTGTTCCACACCTGAGAGTAATTACTGTCTCCGGCCCAAACAAATCATGCCAACTTAAAACAAAAAACAAAAAGAAAAAACACCTGAGGCCAATATAACCAGAGTAAATAGTAAACAGGTGTGAACATGCCTTTAAGTCCAAATCTCAGTCAGCCAGAAACAAATCTGAGCAACTGAAAAGACATCAGATAAATCCTGGGATTCTCTCTGGTCTTAAGTTAAAGTGTCAGAAGTGACTGGACGTGAAAAATCAGGAAGGGTTAACGAGAGGACGCCAAGGTCCAGTGAGTTTTTTAAGGAACAATTATGAGTGACATTTAAAATAAATCAGCAGTTTGTGCGTCTAATTACACTTCCTGTACGTACGTGTCGTCCCCTGGCCAATGAGTGGCGCGCTCACGCCGCTGGTGTACTGTGCCAGCACTTTGACGTCGTAGGTGGTTCCAGGCTGCAGGTTGGTCAGAGTGTAAGAGCTCACGTCTCCAACGAAGAAGTCGATGGGCTGGTTCATGCCTGGAAACACAGAGCGGAGAATGAGAAGTGAGTGAGAAACTGAAGAGAAGTAAAAATCAGGTGACAGCTTTTAGGAACCAAGACATTATTCACAATGTGTGTGCAGAGAAACATGCTTGATTAACCGCAATGGTTTTGTTAAGGCTCACCTGCAGGGGTGTAGATCAGCCGGTATCCCTGGATGGGTGCAGACACCGGGTCCCAGGCCACCCTGAAGCGCGTGTACCACTCGTCCGAGATCCGGAGGTTTCTGGGACTCAACATGCCGACTTTGACACAGAGGAGGCATCGAATTTTAGACATGGTAAGCATCAACATGCAGGGCTAAAACATGATGCTAATGTGCAAGTACCAAAAAACTGCAGTTCCTCTATTGGCCACTTAGACTGGCTGCAAAAGTGACTCAGCCAGCTTAAACTCTCCAACTTTCCTGATGAGCCTTGAATCGCAAGTTTCAAGTCATATTTAATAAAACTTAAAGCTAATTTAGTAAATTATGGCCCCATAAAGTCAGAAAGGAGGTTTATTGTTTGGGTGGAGAGGGGAGAGCAGCAGGAGAATTTCTGGCTTTTTTAACTAAATCCACTGCAGCTTCATGTGCAACAAAACAGAAACAGAAGCACTAGTGAACTTCTAATTTGTAGTTTTGAATGACACAGAACTTTATTTTGGCTGTTTTTCTTTCCTTTAACTGAACCGTAAATATCAGCCGTCCACACACCGGGGAGCGTTTTACACCTACTGTGGCAAAATTTTCAGTGAGCTCAGAGTTTGGAAGCTGACACGCCGTCTTCTCGCTGCTGTTAAACGCTAGAACAACCCCCTCGCCTTTCATTAACTTGATACCTGTAGGTTGTTTAAAACCACAGAGCATTGTTAAAAAAAAGGGGGACATTTTCTCAGTAATAATAAAAATCAGCCTCTTCCTTTCTGGCGGTCAGGAATGAGCCGCCTTAAGTCAGGTTATAAAATTCATCCTATGTAACAGAGGTGTTTAGATTTGGGTCTTAGTCTTGTTGAAGAAACCAGTTGGTGTGTGTCCAGAATTGGATGGATGCCTGAAAGAGCCTCACACACACATTCTCATTTTGATATCTTAGTGAGGACATCCAATGACATAATGCTTTCCCTAGCCGCTTAGCCTAACCCCCAACCATCAAAAATGAATGCCTAACCCTAACCCTCAACCTAAACCTAACCATAAAATAAATGTAACCCTGACAATAAACCACATTTTGAGTCTCAAAAATTACTTTTGTCACTTTTGTCCTCACAAGTGACTGTTGGTCCCCACAGTAATGTTCCAATTTTTGGACCCCACAAAGATATCGAAACAGGTACATACATACATACACACACACACACACACTCTGAGTGTCTGCTGTTTGTATAACTAAGCCTACTGCTCACTGATCGAGTGCTCTCCCCTTTAAGTCCAAACTCTTCACACTAACACATGCAGACCCTGATAACTGACGCGCACTTAATGTATTTATTTTCTCTGTTACTCCTCTAACTCACTCCTAAGTGCTACTGCGGTTTCTGCGTTTAAGCTCCTGGGTTCAGTGCCTCAAAGCTGAACCACCACAAAAGTTGCTGAGGTGCTGGATTACATCCTAAATGTACTAGAATTGTTTGTAACACAATGCTGGTGGAGCGGATTGTGAGGTTTACCTTCCACAGACGGTCAATATCTAAAAGTAGGAAATATAAAAGGGGGATTTTTTTTTTTGCTACTTTCTGATAGATGGTTGATAGACTTAATCAAACAAGATTTATTTCACGTTTGAATACAAGTAACGACAGAAAGTTTAAAAATTTATATCTAAGGAGAACTCTGTAAGACCAAAGATGGAAGCTGTACACTCTCTGCCCGCAAAGAGCCAATCAGTGGCCGCCACAGAAAACATCTGAGCTAATCACTTTGTTTCGACACAGTAGACAAGCAGCAGGTATATCTACTTGTTACTGTAGAAGTGATACAGGTAGCTACATCTGCTCTGTTAATGAAACAGCCATGTTGTAAGGCTTCAGCATGTGTAGCAGACATACAGAATAACCTGCAGGAAAAAGATTTAAAAACTTTATTTTGGGTAAAACAAAAACTAAATATTGAGCTTTCTGTTTAAATCAAACTTGACTGTTGATTCTATACGTGGAGTTTTTACATACTGCTGGCTCTCATGGATCTCTCCTTTTTAATTTAGTTGGAAGCTTTTAAATAACTTGAAAGATGGCTGCTGAGGGGTAAAATTTGCCTTCTAGGAGTTTGAGAAAGCCTGTTGTTTACTACAATCGGCCCAGCTATGACGCCAAATGTGCAGAAACCCTGTGACAGCTGCAAGGGATTGTGTAATATCACAAGACAACCAGCATTTCTGAAAATCTGCCTTTGCTAGAAAACTAGAGGTCAAAGAGGTTTTTATTACTTGTACGTCCGTTCCCGTTGAGGGATCCTCCAGGCCCCTCGGCATAGATGGCCTCCACAGTGATGTTGTATGGGGTGTCCGGGAGCAGATTCTGAAGCATGGCATTGTTTCTGTTTCCTAAAACCAGAGTCTGAAGATCCAAACGGCACAGAGTCAGAGATTTTCAGTAGCCGAAGAAGAAAAAGCATAAATCAGTCAGGAAAGATTTACATCAAGAGCGTCCTGAGTTGCTTTGCTCTCTGCACATCTGCTGCACATGGTATGTGTAATTGGTGAGCGGAGCTGACCCAGTGCTCCCAGTCACAGGAAAAGCTGCCACACCTGCTTTCCACAGAGTTCCTTCCACACACGTCTGCACATGTATGATTTTGGAGATTTCTGCTTCCTTTTCTCTCTTATTCAGTTTTTGGGGAGTTTTCCTGTTTTCTAAATCAAAGATCTAAGAATAAAGGGTGTCATGCTATATACAGAGAGAGACTATAAACTGTGAAGTGAAGATGACTCAAACCACACATCCTCCTTGCAATAAAGTCAAATTCTCGATTATTTTACTTCCTATTTTTTATAGATTTTTATTTATTTATTTTTTTTGCTATCTTAACCAGTTTACTGAAGTGCACTGATTAAGGCCATAACCCTATCAGAAAGTTTTCAAGTGACAAGAAGAGTCCTTTTACCAGGATGGACTTCTTTTTGCAACCAAAGGAATCACCCCCTGCTGGCCAATATAAAGAATGCAGGCTGAAACAACTTCCTACAGCTATGCCCTTATATCTTTTATATACAGTCCATGTTCAGTGGTGAGTTTTGCTCCCTGTTTAAATAAAAGTAAAATAATAGAAAACCATTTGGATTCATCTGGAATTTGAATCAAGAACCCAAATATTAGTTTAAATGTGAAACGGTCAATAAAATCAATTAATCAAAGTTAAATTTGGGTAAAATTTTATTCCAAATTTTAGTGCTAATAAATTTGGTTTGTGCAGTAAGATAAAGAGAAGAGCCTGAAAAATACAAACACTGTTGTTGGTGCACAATTTTACATTTTAGCTTTAATATTTTAGAAGACTACTTCTCTAATAAACAGGAAATAACTTCTTCAGCCTTGTGAGGCAGAAAATTGCTTCTCGGTGGAACACGAACCTTCCACATTATTTACAGATGCTAAATTGATCACTTTGCATCAGTATAAATAATAGTCGTGAGCTCTTTGGTCAGTCCCAGTCTGGAGAACTCCTTTCATCGGCGTCCCTCTGCTGCAGTTAGCTGACTCACTCTGAGCAAGTGTTAGACTAACGAGCAGAAGGGAAGCACAGCTGGGCCGTCTCCGCTCTCCACCATCGTTCCAACTTATTATTCAGAACTATTAATAACGCTATTATGCCCCAAATTATACAGTTTGTTTAACTGAGCCTGTAATTAGTCTCTCTAATCTGTGATTTATATCCTGAATGAGACAAGGGAATCCTGAGATGTGACTTCACCGCATAGTCTGAGGGGGACGTCACAGCGAGCTGTGAATGGCGAGGGTTTGCGGCCAGTTTATCCAAAACAAAACACATCACCACCTGAGATTAATCCCTCTTTATGGGTTAAACAGAGAGTAAGAAATACACTTGAGGTTAGTGGGTTTGATGCATTTCCTCCAAAATGACTTCACCAAAATGTCTCAGCCTCTGAGGTAGTTTTTAAAAATGTTATCATCAGTGTGCGTAGTTTAGTTTCTGCAAGGGTAAGACCAGCTTTCCTTCAGACAATACAGGCAGGTAATCAGAGTGCGAAGGAAAGTATATTTACCCCCAAGCAGGCCACTAAACCATTTTGGAAATGTGGCCATCACTAATGCCTGATTTTACATTTACTGACTGGCTCCTTCTCTGGGACGACTGCTCTACTTTAGCACTGTTACCAGTAACATGTTGATGTTATCTGAGATCATTTGGTATTGTGAACGTCAATGAGCTTGAAGTTTCACTTACAGACTCTGTGATGGGGTCTCCAGTCATGGGTGCATAGGTGATCTTGTACTGTCTTACGGGCCCTTCAGCGTGATCCCAGCCAATGGTCAGGCTGCTTGTGGTGGCGTCAAACACACGCATGTTCCTGGGACCAGCACGGGGTACTGCACCATATCAAACAGAAGCAGTGTAGGAGAATTTCTTTTAATGTATAAATAGAAATATATTTTTCTAATTCATGAGTAAAAGATTATTTGATTTCTATAATGCTTTAAATCCTACTATAACTACACTATATATATATATATACTCACTTAATCTCTATGCCCATTTCTAGTTCTGAAGTTTTACTTTACTGCACCCAGAGTTGAATCCTCATTTACATATAATGGTGCCCACGAAGGCATTTAGTTATACTAGATTATTTATCTTTAAGGGCCCCCTCCCTGAAAGCCCACTTTTTTCTATTTTTTCAGAATAAAGAAAGGAATAAATAAAATGACCAAGGGAAGAAAAAACATTTTAACTAAACTCGAGAATCAACACAATAACAGACCTGTGAAAAACTGAGTATGCCTCATGGTTCAGTAGTTTTTTTTACAGCAATAATGTAAAATATAATTTATCAGTACAGGCCCTTCCACACGAACTGGACCCATTAACATTGTTGAGGACTTCTGGCCCTCTTTTCTTTACAGCATTGATTCACTTCATTGACTTTTGTGAGCATTTGTTTATGCACATCTTTCTTTAAGGTCCCACCATAGCACTTTGATCAGGTTGAGGTCTAGACTCTACCTGGGCCATTTCTTTTCTTTTTTCAGTCATTTGTTTCCATGCTTGTGGTCATTGTGCAGTTTGGGTCGAGCATTAGCTGTGGGACAGATGGCCCGACAGACTGGGGTGAATTTGCTGGGACATCCACCCCTGATAGGACTGTGGCATTGAGTTAACACACCTGAATGCTCCAGACCTGCCAAACTTCAGCTTTTATAGAGGTGCTCACACTTGCTGATGATCAATTATTCAAGTGCACTTAAATATCAGCATTTGACTTCTTATCCTCTATTATTCTATGGAGGTAGTGAGGGTGTACCTATGTTAGCTGGCTAATGCTAACATAGCTTCTGTAAAGTTGTCTGTTTCCCTCCAAATGCCATGGTTTGCTTTTAATATCTAAAAGACGAAGGAGACTAATAAACCTGAATGCATAGAATATCCCAGTTGCATGACTACTAAAATTAGAAAAACTAAATTTAAAGTTTTGCATATTAAACTTTGTCCATCTTTACTCTGCATCTCTAAGGTGCCAGTCATATCACTGACTTGTTTCCAGGTAATCCAAAAAGCTATAAAATGTTCACGCAGCTGTTTCTTCTTAGTACCACCTGCTTTTCCAGCCTTTCCCAACTTTTTTCAGATGTATTGCTGCCATAAAAGTTCTAAATGAGCTAAAGATTTTTATGAAATTGTAAAATATCTCAATTTAAGCATCTGATATGTTTTCTATTATGGTTAAAATACGGGCTTACGAGATTTAAAAAAATTATCACATTCTGTCTTTATTTACATTTTGGGTTTTGTATAAAGGATATTAAATAATTAATTTTCCATACAAGGCTCATTTGTTCATTATAGTCGGAGTTTTACGATCATCACCAATGATATGATCCAATATTTGCTAAGAGGAGTGCAGTCAGCAACCCGAAATTTAAATCTGCTTGTACTTATTGTGTTTTGCATCACTGCATGCTACAGATGTAAACTATTGCGAGTAAGTCATGTGATTCTACACAGCATCAGAATGTGACATTGTCATTGTGCTTACATGTTTTGCCATTGTCCTTCACCGCTGATCCCTCGCCGTCGGCGTACAGAGCGGTGACAGTGACGGAGTAGGGAGTATCCGGTATCAAGTTGTCCAGGAAGGCGTTGTTAATACTTCCTGAAACCAGAACCTTTTTGGAGAAGAAGCGTGGGAGTCAAAATATATATTGATATAATCATCAACGAGTGTCTGCCTATTCAAATGAGCCTCTTCACGCATTACATACAGATCTGGCAGGAGTAATATACATAATGACCTCAGTGCTCATCTTGCATCCAGTGTTCGGCAAGGTTTCTTCTGCCAAAAGGTTCCTCAAACACTAACAAAGGCTTGGAAGGTGAAATGCTAAACAAACCATCGGTCAGTGGGAGACGTGTTCTAACAACACGAGTGACTGCAGACTGTCACTTGTCACTGGGATTATCACATCATCTATGCTCAGCTCTTTAGCTGGTTTGTGGGCCATAAAAGTCTCTGCCGTTACATCATGGGAAATATATCTTCTGCTTGGACTCGAGTTCCCCCTCATCTTGGGACTGGTTTGGTTGCAGCAAATGTTTTGGGCCGAAAGGTTTTGGCATGTTGGACCATGAAATAGGTTTCACAGCGATGATGTAGTGGCTAAGATCCCACAACTGGAAGCACACATACACACCTACACATGCACAACTGTTAGCCTGGGGTTAAAGCCCACCAGTAAACTCTAAAGTGAGGACAATGGATTGGACACGGTCCTTTTAAAACATTATAGTCATTTCCTGAAAGCAGTACTGCTCTCGAGGGCTGGGATGCACTTCATTGGCTGAAGTAAACCTGAATGATGAGGCCGAAGTATGCAGTTGTTCTGGGTAACTGATGGTCTTTTGAATGGGACACATTCATTGTTTTAAGAAGTAGAGGAAAACTGAACAAGCCAGTGATACGGCATTTATAGATTTGTAAGTAATTCAAGACGAAGCCCATGAAAAGAAGTTTCCCAGGATGTCATTACTGATGCTTGAATTCTGATGTATGTATATAACTGCTAAAACCTAATAACAAAAACTTTTAAATGTTCTTTCACAATGCTAAGGTTGTTAATCCAGCTTTAAATTATTTTACTTTTATAGAGGCAGAGATTATTATTGATCCAGAGATCATAACATGTCACTGAAACTGAGCTCCTTATAGAGATGACAGGGGGAACAGGATGGCAGGCAAAAAAAAAGATCCCAAATAAAAACGTATCTCAACTTTCATGTAAGCAACTGTAGATATTGCCAGTGGGAGTGAATTATACCATTTATAAAATATGATGAGGGAGATAATTACAGTACAGGGTTATCTCCCAATCATCAGCTACAAAGTGATGACCAATAACATCCTAGAGCAGGGGTAGGGAACGTTAGTCCTCGAGAGCCGTGGTCCTGCAGATGTCAGATCTCACCCTGGGTCACCACACCTGAATCAAATGAATAGTTCATCACCAGGCCTCTGGAGAACTTCAAGACATGTTGAGGAGCTAATTTAGCCATTTAAATCAGCTGTGTTGGATCAAGGACACATCTAAAACCTGCAGGACACCGGCTCTCGAGGCCTGGAGTTCCCTACCCCTGTCCTAGAGGATGTCTAAGGAAGGCATCTAGTGCACTTTCATAGGCAGTTGTGATCCCATTAATTTCTACAAACAGATTTATTCATATGAATATGCAGAATCTGTAGTCAAGGAACACGATTTTTGGTACCAAAAGCTTTTTGGTTTCCAATTTTGATGTACTGATTAACCTGTATGTGCAAGCTTTGGTAGCATGAAGCTAAACATTCTGTCTGGAGGGATGGGATTTGCAGGGATGCAATTCAGAAGCATGAACATCATCTGATTCCACTTTGTCAGGTTTTATTAGCTAGTCCTGTAATGGACTGGTGATCTGTCCAGAATGTACTCAAAGACAGCCAGGACAGACTCTAGCTACATGGATGAGTGCTTACCAAATGGATGGATGATTTATTAGCATTTTTAAATGATGACCAGCAGACAGAAACTGAAATCTTGGTTTGGATACTTGCTGGCTAAACAGGGAGCTCTAAACAACCAGTTCGCCAAAGACCAAGTCAGCAAACTAGCCAATGGGTTCGCATATTGGGATCCCTAAAGGTAAATAGACGTGTTTCTTAGATTAATAGTGCTACAGCACATACCGATATTTTAAACAAACATGTGCTTCCAGTTAATTCCCAGTCAGGTGTAGGTGGCTGCTGTCATCCAGCACCTTCAAACCTTCTGTTATCACCTAACATCAGTGCTGGACCTTACTGATATTCTTCAATGTGAACAAACTGCAGGCATAGCACTGAAGTTTTGACCACAGCTTTAGATTTGTGCTTGGAGGACATAAAAATCACATCTGGAAATAACATTAAAGCATCCACATAGATTTGATCTTATTTTTTTCCTTCTATAGAGCACTTGTTTAATGCAAACCACTGATGTTTAACCAGAATAAAATGTACTGTTAAAGAGCTCTGCTTCTCAGTTCTAATAATAATACTGATAACATACTCAGAGGAGCTTCAGCGCGTGAAATAACAAATCTGTGATGTAAAATTCGATAATTTAGACTGAATTAGTCACCAAGAGTTGTAAATCTTTGTACTTCTGAACTCATCTTTGTGTCTTCTTTCTGTGGCCAAACCAACTTCCTCTCAGACCAAAACAAAATCAAAGTTAATTAAATGAAAGTACAACAACAGCGAAAATAGAAGGAAACAGAGACCACAGGGAATAATAAACTATACAACACTAACTTCACAGCATCTTCAAAGCTGATTCTAATCATCAAAACAGCCTTGTTAGATTACAGCCTTAAGGCCCCCAGGACCTCTGACCGTAGGAGCTGTTGGTGACGTCAGTCACAGATGTGTCCGGCATGCAGTGTTTCCAAACTTCAGCCACAGAGTTCAAACTTTTTGTGGGGAAATTAAGCTTCTTTTTTTCTCTCCCTGAGACCCAGACATTTGCACTGGTGCATTAAATCAGTGCTGATGGAGACGTATGAAAAGCCGACAAGTCATGATTTCCATATTTAAGAGCATTACCATAATTACTGCTGTGCAGACATCTGCGCAACATCACCACTTGGTGAAACAAATAGGAACGAGCGAAAGAGACCACTTGTTGTTTCCATGAAACAGACCGGCCCAATGAAAGCAACACTCCCGCTTTGATTTCACTTTTTTTTTTTAAAATCAGATGTAGAGGACACAGATAAAAATGACTTAACTACCAAAATTACAACAAACAAATACAATAAGTTTGGTTATTAAGTTCACATCCAATATACAGGAATAGTGTCCAGTTTAGAGAAAAGCCAGATGTATGGTGATGTGATGTGAAAGACATTTGTTTGTACAAGCAGAAGTTAAGTCTTGTTTAGGGATTTCCATTCATGTCCTAAATAAATAACATTGAGTACCAAGCTAAAAATAACAACAAGGTCAAGAACCAGCCTTTATAGCCAAGTCAAGACTCTTAGGTCAAAAGACTTTCTGAAGAAAAATCCCTGAGTCAAAAACAACAAGTGGCCAGATGTGTCTGGGCAGGAGCAACAAAAGCAAATACAGGAAGAAGGTGCTGTGTTGTGCACTAGTGGAGAATTTACGTTTTATTTCTTGACTAATTGCTAGCTGTACAGACCTCCGCGCATCTATATTTACCTCGCCACATTCAGAAGAAAAAGCATATGTATCTACTGGAAGTTTTTTAGCTCAAACGTGGAACGTACACCTGGTAGTTTGTTTGGATTCAGGTCACGTTGAAACCATAAACTTACAGCTCTGGAGTTCATTTGGACCTGCGCTAAGACCCTTTGGAGGTTGTGGTCTTGGTTGTTTTGGACCACACCCAAGTGTGATTACCGTGTTCATATCTGCACAAATGAACCACACCAAGGGGGAAAACTAATCGAGTTTGACTAAACACTGCAGGTGTGCAAACAAAGAAAGTCGAGTAAGTGTCACGGGGTGGAAAGGGACAAGTTTCTAGGGTATTTTACTATGCATGTTTTGCCGCGTTTTACCTGTTTTAATATTTTAATATTGTACATTGGTTTATTTTTATGAGTTTTACTGCATGTTTTTATGGTATTTATTTGGTGACTTGTCCTGGAAAGACTCCGCCCCTACCTGATTACAAACCTGATCACACCTGGGAGGTCCCAGAGGCCAATAAGAGGGCCTGGCAGACCACACAAAAACAGGCTTGAGGAAGAGGCTTGAGAAAGAGACGTGAGAGACGGGCAGGAGTGAGTGGTGTCAGGCGGCAGCGCCGCCTGCAAGCCCGGAGGGCTGGTGGAGCTTGGTGTCAAGCACAGAGGAGGATACAGCGCCAGTGTTGTGCCAAAGTAGGTATCCCCGACAGAATTTGTTTCCCCTGCGTCGGGAGCACACGCTGGACTGTCCAAATCACGGACAAATAGTATCCCACATTGTTGATTTTTAGTTTACAAACACTTCTTATAATGACTAACTACTCCTGACATTTTTGAGATGTTAGCTCTTTATACAACAAAGTTATAGTGGGATACAAATAATATCAGGCTGATCCTGCCACAATTTGTCCCCCCTGTGTAAATCACGGACAGACAGTATCCCACATTGCTGATTTTTCGTTCACAAACACTTCTTATTATGACGCATTACTCCTGAAACTTTGGAGGATTTAGCTCTTTATATAGTAAAGTTATAGGAGAATAAAAATAGTTATCAGCCAAAACGTTAATGGTTTGTTAAAAATAATCCCATCTGATACCCGTGAGCAATAAATATATAATTTTCTGTTGTAACCCTCAAACTGAATGGTAATGTAACAATACTAATTTTTCACTTTTTCACAAAATGAAAACATCAGTACTTCTTGGTGCTCCCAGCACAGGGGAAACAAATTCTGTCGGGGATACCTACTTTGGCACAACACCGGCAACCAGAGACGCAGAGCGAGCGGTCCGATTGCTGCAGCAACAGGAGGCCAGAGTACGCGTCTGCAGAGAATTGGAGGCGACGAGACGGGCCGGTGCCGAGTGGCAGTTACAAAGAAGCGGCGGGCGGAGTTGAGAGCTCTGCCCACCCGGGGTAAGTCTCTTGACTTTCCCCTTTTAATGATTCAAAGCTGCCTAAAAGAGTAGTAACTGCCGCTGCCTCCCTCCTTTAGCACACCGGGCACAGAACGTGGAGAGGAAGGCGAGGACGCCGCCGGGTTCCCCTCCTGCACCGCTCCGCTGGATTTTTAACCTTTAGTGACTCTTATATCGTGGCGGACGCCACTGGACTTTTAATGTTGTGTTTTATTGATTTTTATTGTGTTGTTCCCTGGCCAGGGTTGTTTTAATCCATTTTACATTTTTAACTATTTAAATATAATAAATTATATTTTAATTTTACAGTTTTAAATTCGTGTGCTTTCCCTTGGCGGCTCCACTGCTCTGTCCGTTTTGGAGGAAGGTTGCCCCTCCTTTAAACGAACACTGAAAAACATCACCTTCGCTCCGTTACATAAGAACAGCAAAAATACAATAATACAAAAGTCGGATCAAGAATTCCCAAGTCCTTAGTTGACATCTAACACAAAGATATGCCAGCCCAAGTAAGATCAGCAAGTCAAATGTCAAGAATGGCATTTTCCAGAAGAAGAAAGCCAAAGTGAAGTCAGAGACTTTGGGTTTGGTGTCCTAAACAAGCTATCGAATAAAACAGCATGTTCAGAAATCTGAATTAAAGACAAAAATCTCGAGAATATAGCTGATTTTCCATTGATGGAAAATGCAAAACACAAAATGATTGGATTATTACTTTATATTTACTTATATATCAAGAGAAAGAGCAAGAGAAAGTGCAAACCCACGTTGGTAAAGCCAAGTCTTTTTGTGACTGTGTCGTGTGCATACCTCTGCTAAAGTATAAATATACGCTGGATTTATAAAGGTTAATTATCTTTTATGTATTACATTCCCTTAAATTTTGGTTTTGGACTACTTTTTGGAAAAAAAACATGATCTGTAGAGATGTGTTGAATTCTGGGTAATCCTGATACTTCTTGTAATTTTATAAACTATTGATTAAAAAGAAAAATAGCTGACCGATTAGTTGATATGGAAGATAATGATTATCAGCCATAATCTCTCCTTTATCTAAAAACAAACAAAAAAACCCAGGATAAGATCATTCATTTATTTTTTCAGTGTAATTCCACTTATCTCAGGAATTTCCTGGAGGCACATCATATCTAACAAGAGCTGACCTGCAGCTTTTGGAATGTGATGACTTAAACTGGGAAAAAATATTATCCAACCTCACTCTTTTATGACTGTTAAATCACACAAGAGGTTGTTATTTTTGTGTCTTCACATTCTTCACTTCTCATGACCAGACAGAGATTTTCCTCCCCTCAAGGAGAATGCTTCTAATGACAGTTTGTGTTTTAACTGCAGAAAGCTACTCACCGACTCAGATGGGCTTGCACCGGTTAGGGGGGCGTAAGCCACCCGGTACTGCTGAACCTGGCCCGTGGCTGGCTCCCAGCGCACATTTAGGGTATTGGGGGTGGGATTGTACACCTTGATATTCCTGGGTGGCATGCGTGGAACTGCAAACGGGAGAGAGGTGAAGAGAACGAGGGAGAGGTGTTAGTTTTCCTCACTTAGCAACACAACATCAAAACTAAAGGTTTGTTCCAAGTACATCTTACTTTATTGCCTAAAACTGACGGGACAACTAATGGATTTAGAAGAGATTACATTCCTTTAAATGTGAGTGTCAGTAAGTGAAGAGCGGAACAGAACAGGGAGGATTGGATCCTTGGTTTAAGTTTAGAGTTAAAAAGCAATAAACTTTTTCAAAACATTCTTCAAGCAGCTCAGAAATGCAGTAAACTTCAAATTATTGTATTCTGTTAGAAGTGCAAATGAAACATACTCATCTATATTGACTTCTTTTCAACAGGCAGATGTTATAGTTTGGGCTTTGGTCTCTGAGTTTCATCTTTATGTTTCTTGTAGTTTTTTTTTTTTTTTTTTTTAATGTCCCAGGTACGTTAGCATCTTTCCTTTTCCATTGTCTCAAGTGGCTTTAAAACCCAGTTGGAACTTTTTACTCTTATTTTGCAAACTGAAACTAATAAGCAGAAAGCTCTAGTCCGAGCCCCCTCAATACTGCCTTTTTCTGTTGTAGGTAGGTGTGAAGGGGAAAATCACACTACGCTGTGCAGAAATGTACTTTATGCCTTTATTTAAATGTAAGTAGTTAATCTGGATTTTTGTTTTTGTGAATTTCTGTGTATGTAAACAGCAACAGATTTGTAATTTCCTCCATATTTATCAAAAACAGGCTGCATGTAATGGCCAACTTGATTCCGTTTAACTGCAAACTGATAGCACACTGATGCCCGATGCAGATGTCCACTCCTCCATGAGTCTGTTTCTGACAGAGGTTTTTTCTTCCCACTGTTGCCTCATAGGCAGTCATCTGATTGTTGGGCTTTCTCTCTATTATTGCAGGGTGTTTACCTTACAATGTAAAGCACTCTTAGGTGACTGTTGTTGTGATTTAGTGCTATATAAATAAAGCTGAACTGAACCGATGAGGTTGAAGTGGTTGAACAAAGTGGTTGAAGACCTGGTGCCTGCCTTTGAAGCAACCGCTTCAAAGGCAACGAGCTCATAGTTCATTGGACACAATCACAATAATTTTGGTTGGGCTGTGGTCTCCAACCAACTTTAGGATTAGCAAACTGAAAAATGATCAGTTGAAGTCAAAGTTACGTTTCAAGTGTTTTCCGACTAGAAACTGAAACCCTTCATTGGGCTTTCAGACCTGCTGGTTTATGGCTAACTTTAGCGGTTAGTCTGTTTGTGTTATTGTGTGACTGTGGTGTTCTAACTAAACTAAAATAAACATGTCACAAAGGGCTGTAAGACTACAACTTATGTGGTGAAATGTTCCGAAGCGTAGCCTTTACATAATCAAACAAGATAATAACAATTGCATTGTTTAAGTTATTTGAATCATTTCTAAATTCTGTTAATCGTGTTTTAATTTGTGTTTATTTTTAGAATGTGATTTACTTTGTTGGTAAAACTGGTTCAATACAACAAAAAATGTATTTTATGAAGAAAGAATCTGTAATCCAAGAATTAATATCATTGTGAAACTACGGGATTGAAATGAAATGCTGAGTGCAGCACAAATCTGCAGGACAGTCAGTTTACAATGTCTGTGTAGAGAGAGAAGTAGCACAGATTTGGGTTTATGCAAAAGCCTCTTTTAAACCAAACCAGATGTGTGTATCCCCCGGTATCTTGAGCTCTAGCCAGTAAAAGGAAAACTAGATGCCTCCTCCTCGATAAGGTAAAAACCTCCAGAGTGAAACCTTCACAGTCATTGTTTTCTGTAAAGTCTGTCATCCAGGGACAAAATTACTCTGTCCTTCAGAGAGATTATGTAATCTGTAACATTTAATTTGCTGTTTCTGTCCAGACCAAATGTGACAAATTTCTCCAGGGAGCAAAACAGTAAAACTGGGCCAAGACTGGTAATAAAACTTCATTAATGTCACCCTCGGGCTCATATTCTCTGATAGTGACTCACTCTGAGGTCCGATGTGTCACTGCTGCTGCTGTGATAGAGAGGTGGTGTCATGTTCCAGCACGCAGATGCTACTGGTTCGCTTATTGCAGCAGCCAGCATGTCTGTATAAAGTGCTTGTAAATGATCGGAGGACTTAAACAACCCTTACAAACTGTCACATTTTTAGTCCTTGCTGTCTCATATTTCAGCTTTAACAAACAAAAAAAGTCCAACCGGGTATTTGTGGATCGGTTTCTGGGAATTCAACCCGTGAAACAAAAGGAGCGTCGCCTACCTGAACCTGAGTCACCAACTTCTGCCTGCCACAACCAGTATGTGTGTGTGACAGCTAACCATAATAACCCAACCGCGGAGGGATGGTAAGGGAAAAAAAATTCCAAGATTTCAACACGACACCATTTCTAAGCAATGAAACGGCGAATAAAACACCATGTACACCAAAAATGAGACAAGGGTTGTGCAAACCCTCCCCCCCCACAAAACTATCCTGACAGGACAGAAAATATTCAGTTCCAGTTTGGCTGCTGGACTCGTCTGTGGAATTGTTTCCATGCCTCACTCCAGTGGCATCACATGTCAAAACCCCAGGATGCATTTCTGCTGACAGAGCGTGGCATGCCGTGTGGGCAGAAACAAACCCAAGGAACCCAACAGGACATCAAACCACAGAGATGCAGACAAACCAGCAGTTCTGCAAATGCTTGGAGGACTGAGTCTGGGAGGACAGATTCTTCAAACGGTAGTTTTAGAGTTGTTTTCTTCATTGCTATCAATCACTTTCTTCAGCTTCTCTTATGTTCCATCCAATCCTCCAGAGGTGTGTGTGTGTGTGTGTGTGTGGGGGGGGGGGGGGGGGGGGATTTAAAGGTTCTGGCAAATTCTGCAGATTGCAGTACCTTTTCCACAAAGGTTTACCTAGAAGATAGGGTTTCTCTATAAAGTAAAATAATGTATCTGGTGTCAAACTTTAAAAAGAAGCTGTAATTTGTGTGCAGAGTTGAGGGGGTTCATGTGCACTGCAGGCCAGCAAACACACTAAACCTGTGTCTTGGTTGCATTAGAGTGGAGACATAATAAGATGATGATATTATCCTTTATTTATCTCAGCAAAGGCATGAATGTTCTGTTTCTACTTAAGGTTTACTGACAACTCTCCATTAAAACCACGACCTCTGGCCTTTGTTTGCTGCTGGTGATGGATTCAGTCTTGCTCAAGCGAAGCTCAGACTTCATCGCTTGTGCAGAATCCCAACAGGTCAAAGTTACACCTTCAAAGCTCGACTCATTGGCTTCTGACCTGCGGCTCAGATCAGTTTTCCGCGATCAGTTTAAAAACCAACATTCGCTGATGCTGACATTTTTTAAGCAACTTTTTTTCCTCTTCAAGGAAGAGTGTTTCTTCATCCAGACCATTAAGATACCGACAGCAGTTATAAAGTGCCCCTACTGTGCTCATTTACAGCCTCATAATTATTAGTATTTAGTTACAAAAATGTGCAGCAGCACCTGTTTAAAATCATTCTGGAACATTTATATTTTCTCTCGTCTCTTCCAGGCCGCCCCAAAAAGTCCTAAAGCCTGCTCTGACTGACATGTCTGTCAAACGGCAACATCTGGAGCTGCAGCACTGCCACTTTGAATGACATCTGTTCTGTTTCTTAGTAGTTTGTGATGTTTACTGCAGATAATTCAAAAACCTGATCACAGGCAGGGCGTTCTAACGACTTACGTGTCTTTCCCTTGTCTGACTGCCGGAGACCTTCTCCTTCAGGGTAAACTGGGACCACGGTCACAGTGTAGGGAGTGTCTGATAGCAGGTTCCTTAGGATGGTGTTGGTTGTGCCGCCGGACACCTGCTCCTGTTCGTACACAGAAACACAGCTGTCAGTCAAAAGAAAGCAGAAGTGGCGGATCTGAGGAGGATCAGTCTGGCACTGATTCTGCAGTAATCATCCACAGAAACAGGAAAATTAGACTTTGGTGAAAAACTAGCTGGACCCCTTGTACAGAACATGCAGAGTGACATGACAAACATGACACTGGTTGAATCAGAAACAGCATTAAAAGCAAATGCCGAAGTGTAGGTGGGCTGCAAGGCAGCTTGCAGATATGTGCAGCAACTTTGGGCAAATTAAAGCAGATTAAACAATTCCTGATATGCAGAAAAAGGTATCTGATGAGCTGATGTGAATCTGCTTTGCCTGTCTGAGCTAATGCCCAGTTTTCCTTTGTGACACATGACAGGACAGGAAGTCAGTGTGATCTCTAACCATGTCCTCGGCCCCTCCGGACGCGGGCACGTAGAAGATGCGGTACTGCCGGACGTTGCCCTCCGCCGGTTCCCAGCGCACCTTCAGGGAGCTGGTGGTGGGATCACTGACCTGGAGGTTCTTCACTCCGCCCAGAGCCTCTGTGAGCACAACATGATGGTTACATTTCAGACCAGTTTCCTCGAGTGTCAAATGTCACAGAGAAGCAACATCTGCTGAGTTTCATATACCTCTTTAGCTAAACCTCCTGCAACTGTCATGTTGGTTCTTGATATATTAAAGCTAAGTGTTCTCCTCTGGCCAGTATATCTACTCTTACAGAGTAGTTTTGGTTTGGGATGTTTGCCTTCTCTAAACTAAACTTCTGGTCTTCAAAACACCCAAAAAAAACTTTTTTTCAGAAATCATTATCCAGTTATTTAAAAAAAAATCTAAAACCTATCTGTGAAAGGTTTTATAAAGGAACTACTTTCTTTCTTTCATCTTTATCCACCTCCCAAAAAGGTGTGCAGCCAGCTTACATTACAGCGCACCTTTAAGGTTTGCATCCTGTCATGAGCATGAGGCTCTTTTTATGGATAGATTCATAATTTCTACTGCAAAATATAGTTGGTGAGTGTAGTTTTGTGGAAAAAAGTAACTCCTGTATCAAGTCTGTGGATTTTTGAGTCGCAGCCTCGTGAATCCCAGAAAGAGAATTTGATGCACTCACTGGTCTTTCCGTTCTCCGATGCTCGTTTTCCCTCCGTGTCGAGGTAAATGGGAACCAGTGTCACTTTGTACTCAGTATCTGGACGCAGCTCTCTCAGCACTGTGTTGGTTGTAATCCCAGACACCTGAGTCTGTGAAGGGAAAATTAATAAGCAAATATCAGCCATGGACGGGTGACTTTAATGGGATTTATTTATCTCACTGGCTGGGGGTGAGAAAATGATCTTACTAAACTTACTAAACCAATACTTCTGGGACTGAAGCAGCTTTTAAAAGAGATTTTTCCCGCAAACCAGCCACAGACGTTGGCATCTTTGGAAAGTTTGCAGTCCGTGGCTCCAAGCAAGGCACTTATATTTTTAGGTGCTTTGGACCACAATTCTCAAAATTATACTGTTTTTACTTCGGGGTTTTTTTTCCAACCAATGTCCATCATTTACTGCCATAAATTTCTAAATACAAAAGAACCCCCACTCTCATGAGGGCTGCTCATGAAATCCAGAATGAATGGGGCCATACGGCGCTGCTCCAGCTAAAAATCTCTTTGCATGGGGTAAACGTTTTTCTTTAAACAATCTTCATGTTGTTATTTATTTATTTATTTATTTTATAGATTTAGTTCCACATTGAGACTTCCATGAGCTATTTCACGACAGCTGCTGTTTGGAATTTCTGTGACGGTGAAACTAGAAACTAAAGGACATTCAGTGTCTCCTCATGGTTGACTGCTTCTGAATGGTGCAGGGAGTCCCTCACAAAAACAAAGGAGCGATCTGTGTTATTCTGAAGTATAACTTCATCATCTCAGATTTTGAATCGAGGCAAGGATTAAGCCCTCTCCTCTTGTCTGTGTTTGGCTGTTTCAGCTGTAACTCAGCTTCCTGGTCATCTCACTAACAGATATTTGGGGCCAGTCATTGTCTCCATTTCTGGTTTTAGACACTTCTTCTTCACATGGGTGCCTTTGAACATTTTTAATAGTCAGGTTTCTTATTTATTTTTATCCTCTCTGGCCACCTCACTCCGAGATGAAGAGGTCAGCACAGCTGGATTAACAGGAAGTGCACAGGCTCCCTGATGATCAGCTCTTCTCTGTCTCCACTTACTCATTTGTTTAAATTTTCCCAGAACTCTTGAAATCACACGTAGCGTGAGAATGAAACTAGCATCATTTATTCTAATACTGTAAAAAAAAAACAAAAAAAAACAGAAACACGCACTTCGATGGTTTTACGGGTTTGGATAAACTAACTTGAACTCTGTTTGCTCACGTCAGCTCGTCGCAGTCTCTCATTCTCTGCTAATGTTCTAGGCATCAACTCGCAAACAAAGACGCTATAAAACTATAGAAGAATTAAGTGATTAGCGGCACATAAAATATCCTGTGGCGTTTTAATTTGTGCTCCCAGTGAGAATTCTGATTGTGTTTTTTGTGTCATGAAAGGAAGATGCTATAAGGCTTTGATGCACTCGTGTGCTCCCGAGAAAAGTCTGAACTCAGCTGAATTTAGTCAAATTTGATTCATCTTTCATCATAGCAGGTTTGACATTCATAACAGAAATAATTTAAAAACCCACAGCTGCTAACATTTATGAAAACCTGACCTGTCTTCTTTGATGGGATTATGAGATCAGTAAAAGCTTACCATGCTCTCCGGTCCTCCAGCGGCGGGGACGTAGATGATCTGGTACTGTCTGACGTCGCCCTCGGCCGGGTCCCAGCGGACCCTCAGTGAGTTGACGGTGGGGTCGGTCACCTGGAGATTCTTCACTCCGCCCAGAGGCTCTGAAACAGATGGGACACATCACAGCCTGACACGATGCGGGCGGGTGGAGTTCACCTCATCAGGACGGACCAGATGTTCCAAAGCCAGGGAGGCTGTCAGTCACAGAGGAGTCTTCTTTCCTTCCTGTGCCTGTCTAAACTTTCTGGTATTCCGTAAACAAACCCTATTAAACTGTTTTTTAGACATTAAAGAATTCCTCCAATAAAAAAAAAGTTTAAATAACTGCTGCAAATAACCCTTAGCATTTGTTTTATCCTGCAGGGTGCTCCAGATGGATGCGTTTGCCACATCAGGAGTGTCCAGATGTGTCAGACTCAGGGAAGTTGCCTAAACTTTCTGGCATTCATTTGCAAGCCACAAGCGTTCATATAAACAGGGACTATTTTCTCGCTGTCTGGCTGAAAACATCAGACCTTTAAGGTGGTTTTTCTCATGATTTGACTGCAAACCTTACATTGCTGGCAGGTTTTCCACACAGCTGGTAAAAATGATGGTTTAAAAAAAGGACATTATTGGAAAGAACACTTAAATAAAAGCACTTTTAGTTGGTGGTGTGTGCTATGAGTCAGCTTAAATGGTCTGTATTTATATAGCGCTTTACTAGTCCCTAAGGACCCCAAAGCGCTTTACATATCCAGTCATCCACCCATTCACACACTGGTGATGGCCACAGCCACCCTGGGGCGCACTGACAGAGGCGAGGCTGACAGACACTGGCGCCACCGGGCCCTCTGACCACCACCAGTAGGCAATGGGTGAAGTGTCTTGCCCAAGGACACAACGACCGAGACTGTCCAAGCCGGGGCTCGAACCGGCAACCTTCCGATTACAAGGCGAACTCCCAACTCTTGAGCCACGATCGCCGCTTACTCTTCATGACTCTGGCTGTAAGTGTCAGATGGTTCTGGTAATGCAGGACAGATAGAAATCGAAGGCAGTACCTCAAGCTTATCTGTAAAGACTTTCTGCTAGAAAGCATCAATCAAGTTTTCTATTGTTTTTAAAGAGCAAAAAGAGCAAAAACAGCCTCAATCTCACGGTGAGGCCAACACCATTTATGTGTGATCAAAACATCGACCTCTACTGATATCAGAAGAAAAGATCTTTAACAGAAGACAAAATAAACTTCTGAGAAAGGCAGAAGGTGGTGATCGCATATTTGACAAAACTGTCATCTGTCTTCACTGGCTGTGATTCATTTGGTCTTACTGTGTAGTGAAAAGTGTGGTAAACCCACAAAAACAGAGGAAAAACTCATATATGATGATGGGAAACCCAGTGTGTCAGTCCAAAGACACGACACAGGCGATGTGGGGATGTTACTTATGGAGAGATGGGCAGCAGTAGCATATTGTTTTACTTTTCATTCATTTTCTGTTTTTTTCTGTCTCTGTAAAAATGACCTCCTCTGTGTCTGTGAGTGTTTCTGTCATGTGCTGTGCTGTAATAAAAATAAAGTTCAAATACAGACAAAGATCCTGTAAATAAATAAGTCTTGCAAACAATAGCACGAAAAGAATCAATTTAATAGATGCAATAAAACACGCGTTCTTTGGAGAGGGCTCTCGAACGCACCATCAGGGACAGATTATCAAAGCAGTCCAAACTAATAACTGCATAACCGCCGCTGGATGGTGAATATGAAAACATGTGGGATCGCTGGGGAAATACTCAGAAAGGGCGGGGCCTAAGTGGAAATGGCTAATAAAAAAAACCTGCCTTTTGATGCTCATGCCATCAACGGTTGCCCAGGTGGACAGGCCAAAACCTTCCTACGGTGCAATAAACGTCTGTCAGTGTGTTTTATGTTGATGTAGTGGTTCCATGTTGGTGCAAAGAAATGTCATGTGATTTCCTCTGCAATCGAATTTCCCCACATCTGTCTAAAACGACAGAAATCCTGAAACGTCTATAAAAATTGGATGTAGTGACATCACCCATTGGTTGTTAAGTCCTGTTCAGAAGCCTCGAGGTCATCATTTCCTCCAGGTCTGCCTGCAAACACTGCTAACATTGAGGATTTAAAATGCCAGGACTAAAACCTCCAGGTAATGCCATCTTTTACACAGTCTGTGGTTTAAGAAAATCCCACTGTTCCTTTTTGGTCCTGTCTGTCTGTCTGAAACAAGATTTGGTCATCTGACTCTTTATGGAGCAACACACACATGCCTCCAGGAATCTAAAAAATGCTGCTCCCCTTTGTGAAAACCCTGAGTGATCCACTCACTTGTCTTTCCCTTCTCCTCCTGCCTTATGCCCTCCACGTCTGGGTAGACTGGAACAACCGCCACCTTGTACGCGGTGTCGGGGTCCAGGTTCCTCAGGATGGTGGTGGTGGTGCCACCAGACACCTCCTCCTGTTCAACAAAGTGCCAAAGCCTTCATTAGCAGATTACCTGATTACTGTTACTTTTACTGGGTAACTGAACCAAGATAAGACCCTGAAATTGGTCCATAAAACAGTTTGTTTGTTTTGTACCATGCGTTCTTCTCCTCCTGGTTGGGGCGTGTAGAAGACCTTGTAGGTCCGGACGTTGCCCACTGCTGGATCCCAGCGCACTGTCAAAGTGTTGATGGTCGGGTCGATCACCTTCAAGTTCTTTACTCCACCCAAAGGATCTGAGAAGGAGGAAAAGGCACTTAGCGCTTACATGGTATATAAAATATCCCTGAATATTTCCTACCTGCATCCAGCCCTAGGGACTCATGAAATATTCTTAGATTTAAACGTGAAATGTCTTTAGATTATTCCCAACATCAAATCAAGTTCATGCTTGATTCAGGAAAGATGCTGAGCAAGAAAAACACTGTTTAACTCTGAGAACTGTGATTTCTATAAAGGGTCATTAGGACTCCAGCTATGTCTGATTTAAATTAGCTGGATTGTACCTTCAGTGTGGCCTCCTTTTGCATCTCTAGACACTGGTGGTATTCATAAATCACTGCCTGACTCTGATGTCCAGGTTCACTGCTGTCGTTGAGAGCATTACAAAGACCCAGAAACCTAACAGCAGCCTTTCAGGCCACAGTGTCCGAGCCTGAAGAGGGTGCATGCGCTCAAGATTTAGCATTAGTCGTTTCTGAACATTCCCCTTCCATTAAATTCAGGTGAATGCTGCCATGAAGGGAAAATCAGGGCAATGTAAATGCAATGACTGCTGCTTTTTAATGGTGGAATTTAACACAGGCTATGTCGGTGATAAATCTGATATAAGTCTGTGATTTGTATGTGATATATGTGTGTGATATATCGGGTTTAGTCTTCAACGCTGGCACAAAAAGAAAAGGCCCACTTGGGTTTAACAGTCTGACTAAGCTGCCATTATTTTAGTGTTTCCATTTAGCCTTGGATGTTAAAGAAACTTTGTTAATCATCTGAAGTACTTTCATTATTTAGGATGATTTCAAGTAAACTGCTGGCTTTCCCACAAAAACCATCTGACAGAAATCTTCAGTTTTATATTTATGTCTCTGTTTTTCTCTCGTCACTTCATATTTTAACATTTCAGAGTTTCCAACTGTAATCAGACATCTTCATTAGGTCTTGGGTCCATGTAGATGTAGCAGCTCATTATTTTTCCTTATAAATAAAACAAAAAATTGAGTAAAATTACTTCAAACCACAAGTTTTAGCTGTAAATCAGTCAGCAGGACTCACTTGTCTTCCCATTTTCGGACATGGGCTTTCCCTCCATCTCGGGGTAGACGGGCACCAGGGTGACAGTGTACTCTGTGTTTGGATCCAGGTTCTTGAGCACCGTGCTGGTGGCGGTTCCAGGAACCGAGTCCTGAGTTGGGGGGAGGAAGAAACGACTTTGAACTGGATGAACTCCTTGATCTGGAGAACAAATGAGCGCTTTGGCAGCCGCAGACAGATTCTCAGAATGAGCAATGTCACCGTTTAATGTTTTCTTGGACGCAGCTTCACTCAGTATCAGGAACAGTTAAGACTCTGAGATAAAGATGGATTTCTGCACAGGGCTACCACTTTAAAGGCTGTCCTGGGACAGGATGGAGCTTCAGACAGAAAAAATGAGAGCAAGTCTTCCTTTGCATGCACTCCTTCAGGTCTATGCTGCACTTTCAAAATTCTACTTCTTCTTTGTCCATTTAATCTAATTTTGTGTCAACACGCTGAGATAATGAAATAAAAAAAATCATCTTATTTTACGACATCTTCTGACATAACCTTTGGGGTAATGAAACTAAACAAGATATCACCACAACTTCACATAAAACAGTCAAACTTTCTCCTGACTCAGTAGATCTCATTTCTCTGTCAAATGTTTTCTATTATTTGCAAGAAAACATCATTTTTTTAAAAAAGGCAACAACCTCATCTGGTGGTTTTCATCTTTTGATATCGTGATCTTACAACTTTTCCCAAGACAAGAACGCTCTGGTGTGTAACTGCCTTGGAAACGACCTCACGCCACTGACTCGACGCCACAGTAAGAGCCAAAAGGGAAAAATAATATCTGCTCACATGGCAACTTGATCTCCCCTTAAAGACGAGACTTCTAACTTTGATTCGTCAGAGGTCCAATTTTACACACACAGGAGAATTTTGCACTGGCTTTTTGCCCACAAGGATTTTTAAAGTAAGAAGAAACTTCCACATCCTTACCACATCCTGCTCTCCTCCAGCTGTGGGCACCCAGATTACAATGTACTCGCGCACATTCCCCTCCGGTGGCAGCCAGCGGACGTTCAAGGTGCTGGTGGTGGGATCGGTCACCTGCAGGTTCCTCACAAAGCCCAGTGGCTCTGAACAGAAGTACAGCCAGAACAGGAAGTCAGTCAGTGCCTGGATCTGAGTGACATATCTTTAGTGTAGTCAGCGGTTAAGTGGTTTCTGGTGATAAGTTTTAAATCTTTAAATAGGGAACTTTGTGAAGCTGCAAAAACGTTTGAAAGAGAAAATCCTGCAGTATGCCCTCAGTCTGCACCTCTGACCCTGGAGTAACGACACTCGATGGAAGACTCTACAAAGTACGTTTAATGTTACGAATGATATGTCGCAAGTACTGTCCTTAAAAATGTTGCATGTGAATCACTGATCGCTATGGTAGATCTACCATCACTGTTCTAACCTGTGAAGATGGCAGACTGCCTTCAGATTTTCCCGTCAGTGACAGAAAATATTCCGTTAACGTGATGTCTAGTCTGGACTGGCTTGAAGGCCGGGATCAGCATTGGCCCGGCTCTCTGCTCTTTGAACCCATTATTTCCAGTGGTTTGTACCTTGCTTCGTCATTTTTTACTGCTTTTTTAAGCTTTCATTGCTATTCACTGTGACAAACACCCACATGGCCAATACAAACGAGGCATCCCGCCAGGTGAGGGAGGCAAAATGGAAAAAAATGAGATATTCTGTGTCTTTGAATTTGTTTTGGCCAGGATGAATGCCCAACTGGAAGCAGGTCTCTATTTAACATGTTATAAGATAATACATAGCTCAGGTCGGCTATGTGTTCCTCTGAAAATATTGTAATCTGCTAAAAATGTTTCTTATTGATGTAATGTGGCAAAGAGCAGTAAGCCAAAACTGAGCCAGTTTTCCTCCTCAGTCAACTTTCAGTTCAGCCAGACTCTGTTTAATTGTTTCTTTAAGGCTCGGGTGTTTTTTAATGTCCTTCTGAGCACATTTCTAAACATACTATGGGTGTCACATGACCTCAAGCCTCGATACTCACTTGTCTTGCCAGTCTCAGACAGGCTTGGTCCGTCTCCCTCGGCGTAGACGGGGACCACGGTGACGGTGTAGCGGGTGTCCGGCAGCAGTTTATTCATGATGAATGTGGTGGTACTCTCAGACACGGTCTCCTACGAAAAGATGCATCAGATTTATCCTGAAACTAAATACCAGAGAGACCATATGTTTGACCTCAACAAGGTCAAAACACAAATAAAAGTCTTCCTGAGAAAGCATCTGAGTCTCACGAAAACAGTAAATTGGCTTACCTTAAAGCCTAACATGGGAATTTTTAAAAGCTGAAATATTTCTTGTGTTTTAAAAAGGAAAACAGAAGAATTGTTTTTAAAGCAGAAGAATCTTCTGAAACAACCTCTGGATCATCACAAGGCCTTTTCTACAGTGGTCCAGTTTTTATTCCGCTTTCAGGAGTGGTTTGAAAAACATCTAAACACTAGACATATTTGTACGTTCCTCAAGTTTTTTATTTATTGCATTTTCTGAAATGTTGCTTTAGTTTCCTTGTTGTTGTTGTTGTTTTCAAGGCCACCATAGACCAGCAGAAACAAATAACACCTTTAACACCTGTTTCTCTGGTAAATATTTCTTCCCAGTATTTACAGTTTATTTGACATTTTGTGTGTGTCACGCAGTGGAAAGTTGTGTTTTTTGTTTTATCAATCTGTGTATTGATACATGGTGTTGATTTTATTTGCATGATTTTATTGTGATATTTATATTGCATGTTTGTTTACTGATATTTATATTGCGTGGTTTTATCCTCATATTTATATTATGTGTGTTAATGTTGTTGTACCATATTCCTTTAATCCACTGTGGACTAAACAGACAATTGTAGGCACCTGTGAGGTGGGGGCGTTCCCCAAGGTGGCCTATCAGCCACCAGATTGGCCTGTTAAAGGGGATAGTGAGCGCAGAGACAAGAGGAGCGATGCATGAAAGGTGAGCAGGAGAGAAAGAAACGCGTGTAAGCCCGCACGTGTGTTGAAGGAACTGCTGCCTGACTGTGGGGGGCCACGAGTCGTTCGGCAATCCAGTCCCAACGGCAGGAACAGCAACAGTGGGTGGCGATGGCCGCAATTCACAACAGGGCAGGGGTGCCCCTCTGCCTGCATCTGACGGTGCTACGAGGGAGGCTGTGTGCAGGTGTGGGGCGAGACTGTGCGGCGACGCGCTGTCAGGAGGAGACAGGTCTACAACAGGAGCCCCCTCCTTGTTCTTCTGGCCGGCGTGGTTTCCATACCGGAAGAGAAATTCCTCTCCTGTTTCAGATAAGGAACATTCTCCTGCATGTGGCTGTACTGTGGGATTATGGGACTGGGGGGGTAATTTTAGCATATGGGAAACATTTTTTTAGCTTTGTTTTAATAGTGTATAGTTATTTCTGCTGGCAGGGTTTTTAGCGCATTGAGAACACTGTTTTTATTGTATACGGGGGATTTTAACTTGTATTTGTGATTCTGGCTGGTTTTTTTATGGAAATAAATGGTGGGTGTTCAAAGCCAGCTTAGTTTCTGTGCCCTGAGTGCTGACCCGCTCACTCCCCTTCCTCTTGTATGTGAACGGACTTGGAGGTGAAGATCTAGGTCCACCAGTCTTAGCGGCTACATGTGCGCAGCATTTTGGTTTGTGAGACAAAACCACGCGAGCAGCAGTCAGATTCTTTTGGTCGAGCAGTTTGAAATTCCTTTGCAAAACTAACGTTGACGTGCTAATTGAGGGGTGAAGGTTGTGTAATCGACAACGATAAATGAGCCGCTTCTGAGGAGATAAACCCGAGTGGCCAAATCATCTGTCGGCTGCGTTCGCAGCTGTTATTTAGTGCTGATGGCACTGCAGAAATATAAAACCCACAAACATGTCATACAACAATGCGAGCTTCACGTTGCCAGAAAGGATTTAGACGGTTCTGTGTGGCAACTGCATGACGGGATTATCCTGTCAAAAAGCATGACATCACCAAATCTCTTCTGAGAGCTTTGATCGCTTTGTCTTTTTTTAACTTCTGCTGAGCATCTTGGATTTCTTTTTTTTTTTTTTTTTTTTTTTTGTGCCGTTTTCTGGAAAATTGATCAGACTTTTTTATTACAAGCTTTAAAAGAGTTTTACCAAACTCCCTCCAGCATTTTGTCGAGTGTAAAAACACCTCAGGGGCAGAAAAAAGGTCTGTCAGTATCGCGTGATGACAGCTTGTCAAAGAGCGATGATGCTGTCAGCAAAAGGAAAAGAAAAGGGTGAACACGCTGATTAGGACTGAGATGTTTAATAAGCTAATGTCAATCTAAAAACTGCTCATTTCAGAATCTTCACCGACTGACATTAAACCTCAGGCAAAGAGACGAAATCCAGGAGGAAGTGCTAAAAACTGCAGTTCCTCTAACGGCCACTTGAGGCTGGCTCCAAAACAGTCATTTCCCATAGAGTCTCATGTTTAAACTTCCAGCTTTACAGCGGAAATAAACATGTTTACAGCCTGCTGCAAAAATGATTATAGTCTCTGTGGATAGTCTCCCTTTTCATAAAAACTGCACAAGGGAGCTTTTTTTAAAAATAACTTAACTATAATTTGAATACTGTTTAACACTTAAACTTAGAGCTGTCGCTCCTCTGACTGACAGGCCACTGCATTTTTCACACCAAAAGTTTGTTTACTCTGATACAAATCAGCTGAATAGTTTGCAAATGTGTAGCTTTTAGCCATAATTTGGTTTCTTTTCACACACCAAAATCTCCAAGTGATCCAACATGTGTCGCTACAAATTGCATGGTTTGTAAGCGGTGGTTGATCTGGGCCAACTACTGGAGGGTTCAGAAGGTGACAGGGTCTCAGAGCAGTTGTGGTTCAAACCCGGGTGCGATTATTGTGTGCACATCTGCACAAGGGAACCGCACCAAGGAGCAAAACCAACCAGAGTTTGACTCAAACAAACTTTTTATTTTCTGAGTTCACATATCTGCTAAGATCCCAGTGAGTACATTTTGTTATAAGTATGAGGGTCCATGTGACTGCTTGTTTCTTTTTGACTGTGCAGACTTGCAGTAGTTTACATTACAGTGCACGAACTATGCACATTGGATGTACAAATTTTATGACTTGCAGACCATCCGAGATGTCTGTGCTTCAGTTTTGGTGAATTAATTTAAAGTATTTCACTTGTCTGTTACTGTGGATGCAGATTAATAACAAAGCTGATGACTGTTTTTTCCTCCTGTGTAGCTCCCTCTAGGATTAATAAAGTTTTTCTGATTTCTGAACTTGTCCTGCTAACGCAGCTGATCATGACTATGATTGGCCAATTCAGTTGGGTTGTTTCCTTTCATGCATTTCTTTTCAAATCGAGTGGAAGAGACTGGATCATCTCATCTCCACCACCAAGTGTGTTTGACACAACCCCCAGAGCGATCAGGGCACACCATGTCAAAAAAAATGATAATCCACAAACAGTGAATGACATTGCGTGGCTACATCCATTTACAGCCTTCTGCAGTCTTTAGAACAAATCAGTTATCGGCACTTAATTCATAAATTCTATGAAGAGAGCACTTACTTTAATCTCCAGGCCTCCATCCACAGGAACGTAGATGATATTATATCCCTGAACGTTGCCATCAGCAGGATCCCAGGTCACAGTGAGGGTGGTGATGGTCGGGTTGGTCACACTAATGCCACGTACTCCGCTCAATGGCACTGAGGGCGCAAATGTGATGAGCGTTTAAATGACAATGAGTTTTTACATAGGGTTCATTTTAAAAATCTTCTACAGTGACCTACATGTCTTTCCATCCTCAGACTGGCGTTTGCCTTCCCTGGCAGGGTAAACGGGTAACACCGACACCGTGTATGGAGTATCGGGTATCAGGTTCCTGAGGATGACGTTTGTGGTGCTCGCAGGAACTTGTTCCTGTTTGGCAAAATTAGGAAATAAAATGTTGCTTAAATGCTTCAGGCTCATAATTGGTTGTTTCCTGGAGAAAGGAAGCGGTATGGCGTGCATGGAGCCTCACCATCTGCTCTTCCCCACCGGCTTTGGGCACATAGAAGACCTTGTAGAGACGAACAGCTCCGTCAGCAGCATCCCAGTTCACATTCAGAGAAGTCATTGTGGGGTCAGACACCCTCAGGTTCTTTACTCCTCCCAGAGGTCCTGAACAATAAGTGTTTTTAGATTTAGACCATGTGAAGAGCCTGAATTAATGATTCCAATCTGTCGTGTTTCCATCATGATTTCATTTTGTTTTTCACAATAAGAAAAGACGAGGGGAACGAGGCTATTCCTCGATCTATAAAGTGAAGGTGTTATTCATTTGTGCTGGTGGTTTTGGTGTTGTTTCTTCTTTTTTACGATATCCTTTCTTTAATGAGCACAACTGACATCTGCTGTTTAGTGTCTCCATGTCTCAAAACAACCTCCCAGCAGACTAAGCACAGGGCAGAGAGGACACTCGTGGGTTCTCTGCAAAAACTGGTAAATCTGTTATTTCAGGTCATCTGATATTTCAGTTCTTGTTGTGTTTGTAATCATTTTCAGGGCTCAGGAAGGAATTCTGTTTGAGCCACAGGGTTTCCCCTAGATATATGACCCCATAAAAAAGGAGATTTGGAAGCACGTGTAATCTGATTGGTCCAATTATAACTTTATGTTATGTTTGTTACATATGAATGGAGCACAGGGCTCTGCCATAAAAAAAAAAGCACTGATAGGATATCAGCAATATAAATATCATCTGTGAGAATTATGCTGCCAAAAAACAGACAAAAACACAAATCAGGTTACAGAGCCTCCCGATAAAACTGCACCTGTCCCTGAAATGGTTTGAAATTGATGTGGTGTATCAGTGAAGATGGACTCTGTGTAAAAGGGTCCTGACAGGGTCGTAAATTCTTTGTAGTTGTACGGATACCTAGAAATATCCCCAGAGGTGTTTTTGGGGGGTGCGGGGGGTTCAAACTTACTTGTCTTTCCATTTTCAGACATCCTCTTTCCATCTCCTGCAGCATAAACCGGCACCAGGGTCACAGTGTAGAGAGTGTCGGGCTGCAGTCCTCGCAGGATGGTGGTGGTTGTGCCCGCGGACACAGTTTCCTAAGTTTAGCAAGAAAATACACAAATTAGCTGCTCTGATGCAAACATATAGTCAGAAATAACATCAAGCTTAGGGTAAATCCTCCTCGCCAGCTGTGAAACACAGTAATTTATCTCTAGTTGCTGCATGTAACAGGGGGCAAGAGTCAAGTCTTTTTTTTTACAATATGTATTAGATTTCTTTATAAAAGTTTAAAATGGGTGTTTAAAGGCCTAAAAGTTTCAGACATGATCAGGCAAATTGGTGAGTAATTCAAAGTCACGGCTGACAGGAAGCTGAGGATGGTCCTACCATGCTCTCATCTCCTCCAGCAGCAGGAGCATAGATGACTCTGTACTCCTTAACTCGGCCCTCGGCGGGCTCCCAGCGCACATTCAGGGTGGTCATGGTTGGGTTCAGCACCTGCAGGTTCCTGACTCCGCCCAGAGGCTCTGCAGGAACACAAACACAGGTGAAACAGGGCGAGCTTTCTCTTTTCTGTCCTTCATCTTTTCCTGGAGGATTGCGATCAAAAGCTTCAGCTAGCTCCTTTCAAAGCCAATGAGTCACTCTACGTCAAGATCGTTCTTGATCTTTGACAGCGTTTCTCTGGGAGAAAATGCTCCCCTCAAAAATGTGACTGAAAAGTTTTTCTGTGTGGGAATACAGTTTTTAGAGTTGAAACAGGGTAGTTGTTGCATTCTGCACAAAACAAGCTGCTTAAAGATGTCACTTGCAATAAATTAAATCATGCTTTTCTTAATTTTTCAGGGGATTAAAAAAAAGTGACACCTCATAATGATTTTTTGATCTTTCTATCGCAAAATATAATATGATGGTGTTTTTTAAAATGTGTTTGATTAAGATTTTCTTCTAGATATGGTTTCTTTTACTGTGGCACATGCGCTTTTGTTTAGCCAAAGGCCAGAGATAGCAGGGAAATGTACAGACTCCTCCTAAGTAAGGTAAGACAGACTCATCGGCTTGACTACGTAACCCCAAAAGACAAATTCTGAGCCAAGAAAATGCTATTTTTTCTTTTTTGTTTACTAAAAAATTCTGTACAACTGAAAGCAACTTGTATTCATGCAGGAAGCAGATTTCACTATAGCAGATATTTAATGTGAAACTCTTTGTCTCTGGATGTGAGTCTTACTGGTTCTTCCTTCTTCTGAGATATCTTTGCTGATGCCGGTGGCATACACCGCTGCGACGCTGATAGAGTATGGCGTGTCAGGCTCCAGCTTCTGCAGGATGACGCTCGTCTTCTTCCCTCCAACCTGCGTCTGTTCACAGGAAACACGTTGGCAGTGAGACTCGTGTTCACATCGGAGAAACACAGTAGTTTATCGGAGCTTAGTGACAGGTGGCTGACTCATGAAGAAGAACGCCACAAATGGCAAACACAAATGAGAGAAACATTTGCTGCCAGCTGTGAAATAAAAAGTCTTTTTGTTTTTGTTTTTAATGTTTGTTATATGTTTTAATGTTTTGACATTTAACGGATCTCAACTGGTCATGGCAGATGGCTTCTTCCCACTGTCACCAAGTGCTTGGCTCAAAGGGGATTGTTTGATTATCGGGATATTCGTTTTATTATTGTAGACATGATGAGCATTTAGAGGGAGCATTTGGGAAATGTTGTAGAAAACACCTGCATTGATTTTAAACAAAATGGGAGCATTTCCAGGAAGTGACAGACGTGACGGTGATGTAGCCGCTCGTTGTTTAAAGGAGTTCAACGTGTTCCTGCCTGGAAGTATAGAGCAAACACACTGAAAACTCATTTGTCCCAGCTGACTCTGATCTTTTAAATGACTCTGTATGTTTTTAATGTTGCTGGGGGGGTTTCTGGATTTTGACAGCTGTTTACTTGATGTCTGTGTGATTTCTGCTGACTACATAACAAATGAACTCTCAGAGATAATAAGGAAATCCCAGTTATTTGCTCCTTAATAGTTCTGATTACTATTTTCGTGTCTCTGAGACAGAAAGACGAGTACATGCCAATGTGTGCTCCTCTATTTCTGCCCCTTAAAAGCCACAAGTTGGCTCCACACAGTTGGAGTGGATGGATTTATATGTATATTTCTTTGAGTCGTGTTGGGTTACTGCATTCGATGTTCCTCTGCAGGAACACGGATCACATGAAAATAAAAGCATTTGGGGAACAATGTGCCGTGAAAGACAATTTACTGTTTACTGTTTGCAGCTGGTCTGGATCAGATATTTGAAGAGTAATGAAAAGCTGCACACCTCCACCTCCTTATCAGCTTGTCTGTGTCCTGCCTTCGTGTGGAAAACTACCACAGCATGAATCACATCACAGCCACTTATGAAACGATGGAAAACTTATTGACTGACTTATTTATTAAATCAACATGAGTTTGTTTGCCTGCGCTGTAAACAAACACCAGCTGATCTTCTGTGGCGAATGTTTGATGTCATCTGCAGTTACCGCCACTGACCACAGGTGTCGCCACACCGGCTAAAATGTTTCAGCCTCTAAATGCGCGATCATTTATCCGGATCTCGAATCATCAGCCCTCTAAAAATTCAAGCAAAGCCCTTAAGTGTGCAGTGGCTCCCAGCGTGGCATGTTTTGGAGAGGCATCCACTGGTTATTAGGATAATGTCAGCAGAGTATTTACATCATTTAGACTTCTTTCTCTGAGAGATTTGAAATCTAGTAGACTGAGAAATCCTGAGCAAACAACTCTGCAGTCCATCACACAGTGGATGCAGCGCTGTAAACACATCCACAGAGGGCATAAACAGTTTGTGGTAGCTAAGGGATAAATTACTGGAGGCATCACATCCCATTTACATCAGTATTTTAGGTATTTGGATGTTTCATTTTATTCTGGGAAACATACAGAAGGTGAGTATCTTGTTTAGAGACAGTGGAGTGTGTTAATAAAACAATCAGTGACTCTGTGGGTACTATACTTGATATTTTTTTTTTTTTTTTTTTAACCAGATAATTATTATATGAGGTAACTTCGCTGCTCTAACCCAGCACTCAGTAAATGAGCCAAATATTCATCTAAAGTCTCAGAAATAAGATGACACAGAAATCATTTGTCTGAGCTTTTTTGTGAAATATGCCACAAAAAGTTTTTTATACGTGCTTTTTCTAGTTTAATATTGCACAGTTTTGGCTTGTCCAACAAAGGATGACTTGCAGCTAGAAGGTTAATCCTGTGTTTTCAGTGTTATGAAGGTGGTGCCATGGCAACATGCTTCAGATGTAACTTACTCCAAGCCAGGTTATGATTAAGATAAGAGATCAACGGTTATGAAATGTACCAGTGGCTTCAGTTTGAAAACTGCTTTCTGTAATAATTAATATATGTTTGAATTCTTTTTGTATTGAATTATTATTTAATTAATTACACATGTAAACACAAATTTAATGGAATAACAGCTGTAATCTGTCAAATTCTCTTTAAACTGCACAATATGAAAATTTGATCTAGTCCAACCAGCAGTCTATGCTTGTGATTGGACACATATTGTAGTGCCACCACCTTTCATGTAAACTCTGATGAATGGACTGATGAATGATGGGTTGACTTAACGAGTCGATAAGTCCCTTTGTCTGATGTTTTAGCCTGATATTAGATTAAATGGATTAAGCCTGAGAAGGAAAAGATATCCTTGATTTCTCTGCAGATTTCTTTATTGGATTAACCTTCTAGTTCTAGTAATGTGGAGTTGTGGCTCTTGTGACATTACGGAGTTTTGAATTGATCATTTTATTTTGCTTTTGACTGGTCTAGCGTTGGCCTCTGTGTCCCATTTTATTTTGAAGGTGAGATTTCTCTGGTGTCTTGGTCTAATTTGACTTCCTGCCTTCCGTTGTGCTCGTCTGACACTCCCTGATTGATTTCACCTGCCTTTAATTGTTTCCTCAAGTGTTCTGCCCTCTATCTGCATTTTTGTCCCCGTTTTTGTATTTTGCATGTGTAAAGGGCAGTTGGATCATCCCATTGCTTATCACTGTTCAGACTTCAGTCGTCAGACCTTCAGAGTTTTCACCCCAGTATAAAGCTCACTATTTTCTCTACTATACATATGAAAAACAGCAGCCTTAGCCCAGAACTGGACTGACGAAGAAGCCCCGTTTTTTCACCCAGTTCCCAAACTTGAGAGGAAACCCTGAGCTCATCCATAAAACAAACAAGCGTCTCATCTGGTATCACATGACTGATGCTAAGAACAACAAGGCTGCACGACACCAGATGCTCTCGGAATTCTGGCGCGCACATCTGATGCAGCGAGTGGATCGGAGCTCTGTTAGACAGATTTGCAGCGCTGACATCATGCCTCGGCCGTGACACGTTGTTTGGGGGAACACTGTCATAACATCTCAGAGACACAGCGACCCCCCTCTAGATTCTTCTCATACTGCTCGCAGCTTCTTTTCAACTCGTTTCCACTGCTAATGATTATTGAGTCAGCGTGTGGGAATGCAGTGTCGGCGGTCAAACGTGGGACTCCTCAAACTCACCGTCGTGCTGCTGGATGTTGTCACCAAATAAAAGCTAAAATGCTCTGTGAGGAAGGAGCCTGGAAACATGTCTGGCGGTGTGTCACTGACCTCCTTCAGATCATTGATGTGCATCTCAAGATGGAGGTGAAATTTAAAACAGAATCCAGCTCGTACTGTAAATCCAGCTGGTTTTGTTTTTGTTGTCAAAAGCTTTTTAAGTGAGCCAGACATCAAATTACAGATCGCTCCAGTGCAGTCGGAGACCTCGAGTCTCAGACTCTACATTTTACTCCGTTTAGAAATATATTTCTCTTTGTACATCACTAAATGAGTCTACAGATTAAAGCTTTACATTAATTATACTACTCACATTCCAGTTTATTAGGTACAACAAAGTCGGGGTATTTTTTTTTTCTGGTTTCTCTCACTAGCTTGAACTACCGGAGTCACTTCACCACTCTCCGTGTGTAACAAACAAAGAGGGTTAAGTTGACGGAGAGCTAAATTAACTCGAAGAAGAAGAAGACTTGCGAGGAACAGATAATTAACTGAACTGGTACAAAATGTAAATTGAATAAAAGGGGCACTGGTCAATGCTTTTGGCAGATCTAATGTGATATATGCACATTTATATGGTGCTTGTGTTTTTGTTGGCTTTGTTGAGCACTGAGACAGTTTTGTCAGGTGAGAAGAAGCTCCTGGGATGAGAACAAACACGTCCACGTCTGAGTGCACGGTCCTCAGCCAAAAAAGGGTGGCGTGGGAACAAGTCATGGCCTCCAGGGGAGGATTTTAAGCACCTCAGTCTGGAGCAGGAGACTGAGAAGGATTGGGACCGTGTTTGCAGAGATACTGACAGTGGTCTCCTGTAGTCTACACTCCCACCCGCACCTATGAACATGAGTTGTGGGTCATGGAGCTCAGAGTAGAGCTGAAAGGGTCCAGCAGAGGTGGTTCAGACATCCTGGATGCCTCCAAGTTGTTTTGAGCTTGTCTAACTGGGAGGAGACCCGTGGACAGATTCAGGACGTCCCTGAAAGATCGCGTCTCTTGACTAGATCGGTGTCCCCCACATGAGTTGTAGGAGGTGGGCTGGCAGAAGGAGGCCTGCTTAGACTGCTCTAATTCCCCGCCTGATTTTTTGTGTTTTTTGTTTTTCAAATGTATTGTATTTCAAAGCTTTATTTACTTATTTAAACTAATTATTCAGATTTAGATTATAAGTGTAAAAGAGTGATCTGCTGTATTTCTATAGAGACTACCAGCCAGCATATGAAGTGATTAAATTAGCTGCAATATTCAACAACTTCAGATCCAGTAATATCATGTACATGATTCTGCACAAAGACTGCTTTTACTTTGGGTTTTTTGAGGATAGTTGGATCCTAAAAGGTCTTTCACTGCTAGCAGATCCTTTATTCTTGCTCACTGCCTCTTTTTTATGTAATACTGCCTGTGTGAGGGCACAGGATACTGCACAAGAGCCAGAAAATCATTCACAAAAATTATAGCCAATTTTCACTCATGGTAGATTTTGATCCACCTGTGTCTTGTTTAAAAAAAATCCCCGATTCACCCTGATTTGCAGTCATTTTCACAGATCTTAAACTAGAGATGATGATCTCCTCTCCTGCACAGTTTACTTTACGGTTCACAATTAAACATTTATTCAAGTTGCATTACACAGGAGGGAAATCACAAAGCAGGTGCCATCAGTTTAGGCTCATTTATCAATAACAAACGAGATTCTCTGACTCAACGATGACTAAGAACGACGATTTGACTTTTATTAGAAACACATCTAAAGAACTCAGAGATTCCTTCTTGGTAACGATGTGTTTTATGTGTGAGAATGAGAAAGCCTTTGTCTCTTCAGTGCCTTTAGTTTCTCCTTCTACACTGTTTTATGTCGTTTTTGCTCAGTTTTATAGATCTTGAAGTCCCATCTCAGGAGGTAGAGGAAACTTCCCATCAAATCCAGCAGTTTATAATTGATTTGTTTCTATATGTGCTTTGGGGCTCATTTCGCTGACTTTTCTGACAGATTTAAAGCTCCACATCATCTTCAGATATTCACTGATTTGTCAGCAAGTGGCTGAAGCAAACCGGAGACCTTCCCACTGGTCAAAAAGCAGCACAGCTGGGAACCTCCACGCCCCACAGCAGAACAAACCTTCGCTTTGTAAGAGCGCGTGGGGAAAGTACACCTGGGAAAAGAATTTAGTCGTGTTGTTCTTTCGATCCCTCGACAAACAAACAAAACAGGAGTGGGTTTACAAGACGGCAGAGAGGGACCCGTTTTCTCATAAATGTCAAATTTACTAAACAATCATTGAAACTCGTCCATTTTGGGTGTAAAAACTTGAATAAACACTTTAGACATCTCTGAATTCGCCTTTTGTTCAGAGTCAGTGAAACAGCTCCAGCTATGGTCTCCTGATACAACAAAGAGCCAAGTGGTTATATCATAGAGGCCGTATTTCATGTGAATTCTGCTGCTTGGTGCACATTTCCTGCACATTAAATGATCAACTGAAGCTGCGATACCGAGGTTATATAAACTCAGTATGAACTTGTACTTTCTAAGACTCAGAGACAGAGAAAAAAAAACCCTAACCCTTTAAAATTGAGGCCTAAATATTCAGAGATAATAACCTAACAATGTCAGTGGTCAATGACAGCAAGACCTGAAGGGTTATGTTTGGGAGTGGTGTTCTGTTATTGGACTTCTGTGCGAATTATGTTGTCCATAACAAACACCATGTTTGAATATCAGGGTGTACATAAGTGTATGTGGCACCAGGATACTCTAGGCTACAGGTCGATGAACAATTTTGTAATCGTATCACCGGATCTGCTGCCATATGTTCTCTGAACACTTGGATAAAGGGCCATGCTGTCAAATGATTACCACCTGCTGGTGAATTGGATCAGGTGGCGGAGCAGGATGCTGGACAAACCTGGCATACCTGAAAGTATTGTGAGGTTGGGCTGGGAATGCCTGGCAAAGGCCCCGGTCCATAAGGTCTTCAACTCCCACCTCCAGCAGAACTTTAAAAGCATCCCGAGGGAGACTGGGGAAAGTGAGTCCAAATGGACCATGTTCAGCACCTCCATTGCTGAAGCTGCTGCAAGGAGCTTCAGGTGCAAGGAGGCAACACCAGTACCAGATGGTGGAAATCTGAGGTGAAGGGAGCTATCAAGCTGAAGAAGGAATCCTATCTATCAGGATTGGTTAGCCTTTGGGACTTCAGAAGAAGCTGATAGATGCCAACAGGCCAAGTAGAATGTGGTCCTCCATTTTTACTTAACCTCCTAGGACCTGGAGTCCACATATGTGGACATCACATTTTGGGTTATTTAGACCAAAATATTCAATTTTGCTCTACAAGGGCCTGATATCCACTTACAAGGACATTATACTGCTACTGTTCTATCAAAATTTTAAACGAATATCCTCATATGTGGCTCTCATTTTTCTTAAAAACAAAAATAAGATAAAAAAAAAAATCTGGTAATTCTTTGTTTTTACATTCATTGGGCCCCAATATGCCCAAATATACAAATTAAAAATGCATGCCGTGGAAGAGTTCGGGTCTTAGGAGGTTAAGAAACAATTCACCAGCCTATGTCATAGGCCCAGCCTAAATGAGGGCCTATGTCCTCATTTTATGTTTGACAAAGGTTTTAGCAGGTAAAGGTGAATGGCTTGGGCAGGAATTGAGCTGCAGTTTGGGGAGGGCCTCCAAGGGGACTGGTGGCGGCTCCCAGCCTGGCAGATCTCCATGTACTAAATAGAAGTGAAGACGTTAAATAATTGAAAACGGGAGGGAGGGTGGGGCACGTAAACGAGAACGAACAGCTTGTAGGCCTGGGGGAACCTATATAGATGAGAACCGGAAGGAGCGTGTATGGAGGCGTGGTTCCGCTTCTGAAATTCCGATACTTAATCTCCAATTAATGCAGAAGAAGAAAAAATGCCCTATGACAATGGATGGATGGCAGCACTGGGACAGGTTAAGAAAAAGGTTTGGATGGACTGCTAAGTTTAACATGTCTTGAAATACAGGTGTCTTCATGTACACACAAAAATATGTCAAACTGTGAAACTGATTGGAGAGGAGGCAGAGGTCCAGAAATCCCACTTCTTTCTGACCTAAACAGTTTTCATTTTCAGTTCTTCCAGTTGATCACTTCAGTCAGTGCCCTCTGGAAACATCCAATGATTTTTTTAAACAGAGATATTTTAATGTGCTCCCTTGTCATTTTCTCATCCTAACTATGATTTAATTTGTGCAAACTTCCTAAATTTATGGCACATAGACACCCTTTTCTAATGTATCTGTACACTGATGATGCCATCATATTCTCATACACAAACTTACTATGAGGGCCTCGCCTCCAGCGACTGGTCTGTAAGTGATCTTGTAATTCTGGACGGTGCCGGGGGCGGGCTCCCACTTCGCCGTCAGTGTGGTGGTGGTGGCGTTTAAAACTCTCAGGTTTTTGGGCGACGCAGGAGGCACTGGAAGCACACAGGTATGTAGAGTCAGATAAACAGCACCTGTATATGTGTGCGTGAAACGATCGGTGAAAATGATTATGATGATGTTGATGAGGAGGAGGATGAAGATGGCAGTTATGATGATGTTCTCACAATCCAGCGGGTCATGGAGCTGGAAGGGTTAATTTTAGGATGAGAGCAGCAGAGTGATGAGGTTTAAACCAGTTCAGAGTGGAGTTGCAGGTCAGGAACGTCTTATTAAATCACTGGTCTCATAAATATGGAGCTAAGTTATATATTTTTACAAAAGGAAAAGTCCTCATGCATAAAAAGGATTCTAAAATTGGACACAATAACACAAAAAACACAATTATTATGAAAACAACTTTTATAACTGATGATTCTAGGCAGGAACTATGATTAATTTGGCAGACACTATAGAAAATTCTGCAGTTTCTAACCAATGCTTTGGGGGAAGTAATCACACATTTTTAGATTGCAAGAAATAAAGCAATGGGTGCTTAAAAATAATTTGGGATGTTAACGATTAGCTGTTTTGCAACAACCTGTCTTTGGGGTTATGATAATGCATTTGTTGATCATAAAAGGACACCCTGAAACAAACCAGGGCCCTGAAATTTAGACATAATAATAAATATGACAAATTTGTCGATCATTCATATAAGTTTTTTCTTTTTGAGTAAAGAGCATCAAAGCACATTTTTGGTAATGAGAGTGGGTAAAGTTTTTATTTAAAAATCAGATTTACTTCACTGACCACCATCTCCACTACAGAACCTCTGAACAACATTAAACTGATGACGAATATGTGATGACATAATAAAATGATGTTATAATGTGAGATGAACATGACGGCAGGAATGACAAACATGTTGGGAGGATGAAACAGGAACGAGGACACTCATTCACAGTGATGGAGGTCTGTGGAGGTTGACGTGTTACTGGTCAATTTTCACACTTCTTGCATTTGAAGCCCTGAATTTGCGTTCACACCACAATATAGTCCATGTCCGTGTTGCCCCAAACCTGGGGATTTTTTTTTTTTTTTAAATTGTTTATTGTTTAAATCTTTTGGTCTGATATATCACTTAAATAGCTTCTAATTATCTTGAAAATTGTGTTAAAAAACTGCAGTGGTTTAAAATATTTCAAGTTATATTGTAATTTTTAAGTTTTTAAGCAGATACTGGCTGCATGATAGCTAGCAACATTAGTTAGCTAGCGATATTAGTTAGCTACCAAAATTAGTTAGTTAGCAACACTAGTTAGATGTGTTATTTATTCTATTGAAATGTATTGCTTATCATATCTTATCTTTTGTAATTATCATAACATGACATAAATAACTCTTAGATTTTGTTTTTTGCCTTGCACATATTTCTATTTTATATATGATGACATTTAATACCACAGTGCTTTAGTTACTGCTGTGTAACAGAACAATGTGTTACCTACTGCTAGAAGTTAAACCAAAAACTTGCAGAGCCTCCTCACACTGACTCTGCTATGAATTAAATAAACAATAATGACAAAACAACAACAACAAACAACATAACAATAAAACAAACAAAAAAAACAAAGTGTAGACTTCAAGGATCTGTGAATGACTTCTCTGTGAGACTTTCTCTATAAAAATGTCACACTTGCAAGCATACTTTGATGATAGTATTTTTTAAAAGATTCTTTGAAAGGCCATCATATTTTTTACATTTCCATTCTTCACATCCAATACAAATTGGTCTATTACTTACTACAGCAATAGAAACACAGAGTGAAATACAAGACCACCAAAATCCATTACAGACTTTTCTTTAAAATCCTAGAACTGTGTATTTGATTAGTAAACAACAGATCTCTGCAAGTTGGCATGATTTTACCTGATATTCAAGTCTTGTGTGAGTTATTCTGCTAGGGTAAAAAGTAAAACTACACTCTAAGTGCACAAATGCAAATGTTTAGCCAACAGAAATGACTTTTTTTCTGGTTGATATGGTTTTGAATCAGTCAGAGCTGAGCCTGCAGTACATTCGTGATAATTTATGTCAACCACGCAGCTGTGACGTGTCTTTTTTGCTGAACTCTTTGCTCAGGTTTGAAGTTGGAGAGTTGTGGTGTGAACGCACAGTAAAGCACTAAAATGCATAGACATGCAGTGAAGGATGACTGAAAGAAAAAAAAGAAAGTGTGTTCTCATTAACATCGTCCTGTATGACCACGTTACCATTCCACACACAAATCATGAACAATACAATGAAAAGGAAGCTGTCCTTCTCATACGACATACCGGCTGGTATTGACTTTAACACTAGAAAGAGACGTTGAGAGGACAACAGTGTTATTTTAAAGTCATACACATCTGTGAAAGTAAAACATTGGGATGATTTGTTGGACGCTGATAAGAAGCGGGGGTTTACTTACATGTGCGTTCATTTCCCATCAGATCTTCGCTCTCTGACTCATCTGGGTAGATGGCCGTGACGGTGACAGAGTAGTCGGTGTCAGGGTCCAAATTCTCCAGAACGTGGGAGGTTTGGTCGCTATTCAGGATATCCTAGTAACGGGTAAAAACAGCACATACATATGTATCTGTGTGTGTTTATTGCTAACCAGAAGATGTTCTTGGCGCTATGATGTTAGCCTTTCAAAGCAAAAACCTACAAGACTGAGCGCACAGTGAAAACGACAGCTCTTTAGGTCAAAGGTTAAATCTGTCACATGGAGAAAAAGTCTGCCTTTGTCTGCCACAGCTTTCTGTTTTATGTTGCCATTTTACAAAGTTTCATAATTCATAGCTTAAAGTTGGAACTTTAAGGCACTGACTTCATCTCATTCACAGATTTTTGTGCTGATGTGCATGTTGGGCCCAAAAACAACTTTGGAGGGCCGAAGCTTAAGCAGTGGAAAACAAAGGGAGCATTATTATTGCTGTAGTCGAACTGGATGTTTTCACTTAATCTTGGCAGTTTTGAGGAGTCTGTGAAACCATAATGGATTGTTCATGAGATTTTTTTCCCTTCGGAATGACAGGGTAATTTTGGATTCAAACAATGACATCTTCAGTTTCATGATTGTAACGTAACCAACGCTCGCTGGGCAGAGATCCACACGTTGGTGGTTTTATTCTAGTTGAGAAAATCAGAGCAGCGAACTCAGCGACTGCAGGTGTGCTCGAATGCTGCTTCAAGCTCACGCTTCGGTTTTAATCAGAGAAAGAAAACTCTGCTAAGCTACAGGCAAAAACACTCACAAAGCTCATTGATTGGTTGGACATGGATGAGACAACTGAAAGCAGATGTTTACCGCTGCTGCAGACAGACCGCGCTGTCCAAGCAAAGCTCATTTGCATATTTTGAGACAAAGTACTAAAGCGGGTTTATTTACCCAGCTGCTGATAACAAATACAAATGTAACATGAAAAAAAAAACTAATTCTGATATTATAGAAGTTAACATGCCAGGTGTCTTTGGCCTCAGCCAGCTGGCGTAACGTTTCAAGATCCTTCACCTTCTCACAGCACACGGTTTGTTTGTTTTTGTCTATTTTCCATCTTCTTTTTCCTTTCACCCTAAATTAACTGTGGCAGCTGGCTGTTCCTCCCCGAGCCTCGCTTTGTTGGAAGTTTCATCCTGTTAAAAGGCAGTCCCCCACCATCACCAGTTACTGCTCACTGGGCATCTTCTGGCTGCTGCTATTCTCTCGCTAACATTTTAGGGCCTTTACCTTGTAGAAGGTACAATGTAGAAAACCTTGAGGTGACTGTTGTTGTGAATTCATGTTATAGAAATTAAAAATGTATTTAAATGAGCTGAATTATCATGAGATATCTTTAAAAATGTGTTCACCTAATGCATAGGTTCACTTATCTCTCTTGAAAAAGAGATGAATTGGTCTGTGAGGTAAAGTATCTGCAGAGACAAACACATGGCTGGAGCTACACCATGAAAATGTGCAAAACTTCAGCCAAGAAGATCTGAGATGATCCCAACCACAAGACAAGGTTAGTTATTATTATGTTACTCACTATGAAAAGTAATTATCCTAGTCTGCTATCTTAGTTAAGTCCACAGTTAAACTGTGCGTGTCGGGGTCATCATGGCCATCATAGTTTACATACTGAGGTTTTGAAAGTGTAGCTTAAAGGTGTGCTACACATGAACAATGCCGACAAAAAGCTGCAAAAGCGCAGAATGACAACTGAATAGCATTCTGGACTCACGCCTATGAAAACAAAAGAAGTAATAAAGCACTTCAGTGTGTTGAAAGGATGAAGCCTCAACCAATGCACTAGACCCTTAGATCTGAATAAACAGTGTTATTGGGTGGTTTACATGTCATCTTTTAACAAGCACATACACACATGCAGTTTGTTCTGGAAAAAGCTTGAAAATCTGATGTCGCTGCCAATTGAAACTCTGTATTCAGAGATGGAAAGAACTTCTTCTGCTGCAGTCTTTGTCCCAACTCATTTGAACACAGACATTTTTAGACATGGCCAGGCTGGTCGCATCATCGCCCACTTACCTGCTGGAAGTTTGTCTCCCCCCTTTTAACCCAGCCAACACGGTAAAGGGACACGTCGGGGCCTCCGTGTTCCCACGTGACTCTGAACGAGGACTGGGTCACCTCAGAGAACCGCAGGTTCTTGGGCGCAGGAACAACATCTGTAAACGTGGACCGAAATGAGACAGAGGATGTCTTAGTGATGATGCAACAGCATGTGAAGAATCCCTTTTTTATATTATTACATAAAGTTAAAGATATAAAAATACTTAATATTAAATTATAAATATAACCCTGCACATCATCTAAAGACTTTTTAGTGTAGACCAACCTTCATGTGATTGCCACTTTCCTAAATCAAACCCTGATTTTGTTTCACTTCATTTGTTCAACCAAAACTTAACCGAGTCTGGTTTCTTGTAGAGGTGGAGGATGCTCTGTTAGGATTGTTCCTGCTTTTGCTATAACCAGAATTAAAGCAGTTGTTTCTCCTTCTTTAATGAGTGCAGGATGACCAAAAAATATAAAATGTAGATTCATACCTGTGATGGCGCTGCCGAGCATCGGGGTCGCGGGACCGTCGTCATAGATCGGGGTGACAGCTAGATCATATTCTGTCTGGGAAATGAGGCTGGACAGCACCAGGGTGGTAATGTCGCCATTAACTTCGATCTGCCAAAGGCAAAATTTAATTATTAGTGACCCTTTTTAAAAAAAAAAAAGGTTGGACAGCTACATTTAGATCCACAGTCCTGAAATACCCACAGATTTTGCAGTAAATAAAACGTGGGGGCATTTGTAGCTCAAAAGATAGAGAGAGCTGTCTACAAACTGGAAAGTCAATGCTTTGATCACCAGTTCCTACACCCTGCAGGAGGAACTCTCCATAGACTCTAGTGGTAAAATGTCCAATATTATATACACATCTACAGCCTGAGACAAAAACATTTTTGATCTCTCTAGGGAGGGAGATTTGTTATATTTCACATCTACTAAATGGACCTCATGGCTTGGGTCACTGTTTGGTGAACTTTAAATGTCATAATCCTCCCCAGATAGATAAAAAAAAATTACTAAATAAGACTTTTATTTGATTATATGTGGCCTTGAGTTAACAGCAGCGCCGTCAGATTTATTGTGTGATGTAGTTGAGATGTTTTTGAAAGTAGGCTTTGAGTTTATGAGTCAGATTCACCAACTGAGATGAAAGCAAAGAACGTAAAAGACGTGCACTTGTAGGGTCAGAGAATGGTAGGTCATCAAATAAATCAGCGAAAAGCTTTGACATATTAAAGCGCAGAGACAGTCTCCACAGTCAGATTTTTCATTTCAGCAGAGAGTTAAGTTAACTCAGGCATACATCCAGATGTGTGGGCTTCCTCTATAGAGACAAGAAGCCTTCAGCACTAATCCTTAAGAGAAATCGAGCTGTTTCGCGTCATCTATCAGAACCTTCTGGAAATGTCAGGTATCCACGGACGGCACCGTCAGCTGCCGAGTCATCCCAGACTGTTTGTCGTCTGCTGACATCCAAATGAGAAGTTATGAGGACAGAGTGGAGCTGGGATGATGGAGTCAGGCTGGGCTGGCTGCAGCAGCCAGCGTGCTTCTGCCAGCAGACTGCGTTTCTCATAAGCACCAGGCCAACAAAGAGGAGCTGCAAGGTCGGCCGTAACTCATCACTTTCCCAGAACGAAGATATCTCTGCTGAGTAAAACTTCACCCATACGAGGCTCTCTGTGAGGCTTTATTGTTCAACGCCAACCCTCAATGACCTTACAAACAATACAAGCACTTTCAAACAGACGCAACTTTTTATTCGATGAGGGAGTGACAGCTGATACGTGCCAATGGAAAAAGATCACAGCTGCACTTACTGAGCCTGATTTAGAAAAGTTGGACGTCACGCTTCTCCTCACACATAACGTCCTGATCGATCAGACTCCGTCGTGTGTTAAAGACCTCTTAGTATCATTTTATCCCTGCAGACCACTTCGCTTTCAGACTGCAGGCTTATTTGTAGTTGTAGAGACAGACGGCCTCTATACTATTACAATTAGACTTTAAACTTCTAGTTAGGGCTGGCTCAGGTGACCTTGAACTGTACCTTCTTCATGTTGCTATAGGCTCAGGCTGCCGGGGGACTTCCCATGATGCACTGAGCATTTCTCCTCCTCTCCTCTTTAAGTTTGTGTGCTGATGCTGATTCTACTGGGAATCTTCTTCCTGTTAAAAAGGGAGTTTTTCCTCCCCACTGTTTGCAAGTGCTTATTTTCTTAATGTTGTAAGGTCTTCACCTTATAATATAGAAGGCCTTTGAGAGCACTTTTATTGTGAAGTATGACTATATGAATAAAATGGAATCATATTGAATTAAAATAAAGACGTCCAATTTAATGCACTCGGGAAACAGACAGACATCAGTTATAGCCACTAGGTGCCCTCTCACCGTCCCTTTATCGTCCATTCTGATCAGTGACTTGGAGATTGTGTAGAAGAACTTTGCGGTGCAAAAAAGTGCATGAACTCTATTGTTGGAATCAACATTCTGGTTACATTTGTAATTTATTTTAAATTAAATCCTGATCTTTTCCTGAGCTTAACCAGGTAGTTTTCATGCCTTAACACAACTAAAACAGGGACATGGGGTTAAAGCCTACTTCCCCTCAACCTCCTTAAGCTGATTTTTGCTTCTTCTTTCAAACGAAAAACTCATTATTTCCTTCAATGAAAAAACAATCAGCACTGAATAAGGTGACGACTTAGGAGGCCACATACTGGTGTTTTCTATGGGACTGACATGAATGGGAGGCATGCTGGTTCTTATTTTATCACTGATTAATCTACAAATTAATATTCAAATCAATACACTGAATTAATAGTTTTGTCCAAAATCTAAGCCCATTCAGTTTATAATAAGTTGAAGCAGTGAAAAGCAGCAAATCCTGACATTACAGAGCTGAAACCTGAATATATAATGTATGTGCTTAGAAATGACTGTAACTAATCAATTATTTTGCACTTTCAAACCCAGAAAGTGTAATAAACCACGACCATGAAATATATTGATCATAACTCCACCCATAATTAAACAACTGCTGCATTAGCACTCCCTCTGAGGTTTTTCATGTATTAGTCATGTAACCCTGCAGCGGAGCTAGCACACTATCATAAAGCCACAGCTGTACCTCTTTCACTTCTCCTTCCTCAGGTTTGTAGGTGATGATGTATTTGCGGACGGGTCCAGGAGCAGCATCCCAGTTGAGCCTCATGGTGCTGTGAGTAACGTCGCTGATTCTCAGTTGTCCGGCAGCCGGCCTGGGCACTGCAGGAAGACAGGGCAAAGGAAACGTTAACCACCCTGAGTGAAGCTCAACAACATCTCCTACTCTCAGCATTGTTGTGAAGACATTCAAAGACACTGCCGCTGACGCTGTGAGGCCAAAACTGAAGAGCTGAAAAACAGACAGCAGCTTCTTTTTTCTTTTTTCTTTTTTTAAAGAAAGCGGTCCTGCTTTGGTTTGTAGTGCATCTGTTTTCTATCGATAAGTTCTCAATCCAAAATTTCGGAAACGAGATCCAGCTCTTATAAAACAACAGCTGACATGAAATAAAACTCCAAAACCTCTTACCTTTCCTAAAAACCATTTCTGAGAAAAAAATGATCCAGGATGGAAGTTCTGATTTCAAGTAAACACTTTAGAAAAGTGGTGGGGAGGGATTTTAAATATTTGAATTCTTTCTGAGACAGAGGACCGCTTTAACATAGTTGAGCTCTTTGAGGTAAATAAGAACATGACCAGTGTACGATATGAGTTGGCTACTAAACCACTGTAGTTTACTAACCTTTCTTGTTTTATTTGTGTGGTGCTTTGCACTAACTAGTAGATATCTACTTCTATTTCTTTGTTGCTCCTGTAAAGTTTATAGATATAGTTTCTAAGAAATCTAGAAAGCTAAATATGGACATTTGCGGCTCCAGAAAATCAAGATGATGATGGATATGAAGGTAAATTGGATGATGAACTAATCAGCAGCACATTGGTTCAGCGGTTAGCACTGACTCACAGACAGACGGCTCACGGTCGGACTGAGGCTGACTGTTTTATGCTTTTGGATCACTGAAAAGAACTGAAGCAGCTTCTAAAGACCTGATTCTTCCTTCAGCTAAAATACTGCTGCTGGACAGTTTTTAATGAGTTTCTAATAGCATTTTTCTTCCATCGTGACTACTTGACACCCAGGCTGATAGCTACACTTCATCTATCTTCACCTGTCCAGTGTTTGGCTTGCTGATGGAGTTTTAATCCACCGACATTACAGGAGCTCTGCCCCTATTAAATGTCCTCAGAGATCACATTTTAAACAGTTAAAAATCAGTTTAACGTTACGTACAGGTGACTCCCGTGCCCTCCAGAGGCTCGCTGGTGGCTTCTCCGTACACAGCGTAAATTCTGATGTTGTACGCTGTGTTTGGTATCAGCTGCTCCAGCTGGGTACTGGTTACATCTCCAACACGTAGCTGCACAGGGACAGAGGTGAAGGAAAGTGACCGTCGGAACTCGCATACATTGAAACTGGAAGAACGGCTGAACTTGGTGTGCACAGACAAAAGAGTTGTCAAAATATTTTTTTAGCATAAATAAAAACAATCAATAAGTAGCTAATAGTCCTAATGATAGTAACTTTAACAATGGCCCAGGTAAGAAGTAGAATACATGGATATAACAGAGGGGTTTTGTCTCATACACTTCGGGGTCACCATTGGGGTCTTTGAACATAAGCCGATAACCTCACTGATTATTCATTAAACCTTTCAATATGTATCTTCTTCTTTTAAATCACACATTAAACACAAAAAAGCAAGAAAATTTTGAGAAATTTGATATAAAAGGGTCTTCACGAAATTGTATGTCAAATAACATGTGCTGCAAAGTAAGTTAATGCTCCCCTCTACTTCACAGTTGCCGCCTGATTTCCAGTAAAGACCACCTCACTGTACATTTAATCATCCTTTAAATTTTCCTCAGCTGTATAATCGCAAATGTAGGTTAACACCAAAGAGGCATTCAGTCCCATCTGTTCTGTTTATATCATCTTGATGACCTCAGGCCATGAGCTAATCCTTCCCATTACCAGCGTGTCTGAGGGCTCTGCTCTTCGTAGGCCTGGCCTGAGCCGGGCTGCAGAGGTCTACTTCCTCATTGTATCCACATCTGGAAGTAGTAAGGTGATGCAAGCAGAAGCCGGCTAATATCAAATAAATGTGGAAAACCTCAACACGCAAATAAAGAGATGTGTCAGATTTGTGCTGATCTACGTGCGAGCGTCCCTGTGTTGTGGTGAATTTGTGACATTGTGGGAACATTATTAAGTTTACTTTCTCACATTGTTGGGACTGGGATCATAAATACAGTTTGCAGACCCAAACCATTGTCAGGGATAAAGTACTGTAACCTTGGTGTTCGTGTACCTCACTCTCCAGCTGAGGCTCGGAGGCATTGATGGATTTGTACAGCAGCATGTAGCCGGTGGCGCCGACTACTCCGTCCCAGCTGACCCTCATGGAGACTGAGGTCTCATCATACACGTTCATGTTCTTCACTGTGTACAGCGGCACTGAGGGGACAGAAACAGTCAGTTTAACACACGGCACAACCACAGTCTTCTTTGGCTTTGCTAAACAGTAACAGAGTGGACAAATCTCTGTGTTTGTTGGTTCAGCCACAGAAATTAATTCCCTTTTTCAGATTTTCTGGATTAACGCTCCTTGACCTTTTAGTTATAATATACAGAGGTGGTTTTGGTACAATAACAGGATAATGACCCCAACAGACCCAAAATGTCCCAAAGTGATCTTAAAGCTTCAGGCTTTTGATGGCTTCTGTTTTTTCAAGATATTTTTCAGGACTTATTTGTTACTTTTTGTTGGATGTCACATAAAAAAATCTAACCAACACACTTCCTAGAAACACAGAGATATAGAAGATAAAACCAGGTTAACACAGAAAGGTATTTGCTGAAGAAATCTGGCTTCTTGGACACACAGATGTCAAAATAGTTTAAAATTTTGAATGTTCTTTTATTTGATAAAAGATTAATAAATACATTATTTTAAAAATAATAATAAAAAAAAACAGTGTGCTCCTAAATCCTGATCTTAAATAGTGCATAGTTAGAATTAATAAAGTCCAAGAAACTGCAGTTCCTCTAATGGCCACTTCAGGCTCTGAAAGCCATGTTAAAAAGTCCAACTTTACTGCAGAACTGAACATGTTTACAGCCTCGGCTTTAGTCTCTATGGATATTTTCCCTGCATAACAACTGTATAGCGGGTGAACTCATCCATCTGGAAACTTGATTAGGAGCACGGCCACTTTAAATTACAGGTATCCTGATACATTACAGGCAGCTCTAGCTGATTACTGTCTGCTAGGCTCGTAGACAGTATAAAGGTGGATTTTCCCATGGAAGATCTGCACTGGCTTCACATTTCAGACCGAGAAGCTATATTCATTATTCAGGTCTATGGTTTGGCCTCACCTCTGCTGAACTGGACTTCTGATGTGTTTGAGCCTTTTGGAGCATTATTCTTGGAATTATCTGATAATATGGCTCGCTTTGTGGTACACACTGTTCAAGAAGTTTGGGCTTTAGTCTTGACGAGTGAATATTTTATCAGGCTACTTAACACTGACCAGCAGGGATCTGTGCACCCGCACAGTTTATGGACGCAGCTTTCTAACCAAATTAACTACCTTTAGCTGAAGACTTAGCACCCAAGCCTCTCATCAAAATAAGGTTACTTTTAGGACCAAGAAACAAAAATGCTAACAGGCTTCAAACCAATGGGAGAAGCTGGCTATATCCGTCTTTTATTTACAGTCTATGGTAATCGCATTAAAACCCAACCTAATTTTTTTGTATTGGAAAGCGAGAAGAAAGGAGGATGAGTATTTCACACTTTTGCTTTGAAACTGGATGTAAGCTTTTAAACACCCACAAATGTGTGAATTTTGGCTTTTTAAGAGTGTGGCTTTGCAAAAAAATCCCACCTCCTTACTGTTTTAGCACTATGTGACATCATGATATATGTCACCCCCACCCAAACCCACAGACCCCAGACCTTTATAGACACTGTTTTAAGAAGGACATTATGACCTAATCGAGTGTTAGTTTAAAAATTACAGTAAACAAAGCCACAGTAATCTGACAGCTGCTGGCCACCGTAAAACCGACAGCAACACAAGAGCCAGTTATTGTTTTATGACAGTGAGAAGCCGCTTGTTGTAAAAATCAATCACACATTTTAGCACAAATAAAGGGAACTTTAAAGGACAAATGAACAAATAAAATCACTTAGAGCTGTGCACTAAACACGTTGTTAAACTCTATCAGTTTATCTAAGATACATGCAACGACCGCAGACCTGATTAATTTTAACAGTTGCCCCATTTTTCCTATTTCAGACTAACATCCGCTCTCAGGATTGCATCATGGGACTGTGTTAAACATATTTCCACCTCAGATCAGATGCTAAATATATGTAGTATAAACACAGATGCTGGACTAGATATGAAGGCGGTCAGATGACTTCCATGGATGTGTGTGAAACAGGATAATGAGCGGAGAAATCAAGCTGTTTATCTCAGAAACCATATGGAAGAAATAGAACGCTTTCCCACAAATGTGAAGCACCACAATGCGATGATTCTATCGGCCTTCAAACCTCCTCTTTAATCATGTCTTTGAACTAAGAGGTTTAAAAAAAATCAACAAGGATGAAAACTCAGCTCTTCTCTCATTCGGTCAGAGCCGTTTTTGAATTTTGGAGAGCGGAGACACAATCCTGCTCAAGCCTCTGAGGTTTAAGATAGGCTATGAAGCTCCCAACACTGTTTTAGTGCTGATGTTAATGCCAGAGGAAATGTGTTAGATTTGTATTGTTTATTGTCATTTATGCTTAGAAATATTTAACCATATATGCTTAGAGGTGTATAATCGATTGTGTAGTGATAGGATGTGTGATCCTTAATAGTCTGCAAAGGCTTTGTGCGTATTCCAGAGTGTTCTGGCATTCACACCCACATTCTGGGAGCATGGGAGAGGGCATACCTTCTCTTATTGTTTTATGGTAGGATAAACGTGTCTATATCTGTTTTAGTCTAAGTGCCTTTTGTTTAGATGAACTGCTGGACTTCCAGACCAGCAGGGTTAGGGAAGTCTTTATGGGGTCACACTCTGACCACACACACACACACACTTACACAACGCACAGGCAAGGTACTCTTTGTTTGTATGTAGATGTCATATGTTAATGAACCTATGTATATTCATGTAACCTCAATAAAAGAGCAGTGTTACGGGGGAGCGGACGAGAGTGACTGGGGTCAAGCGAAGGAATGGCGTTTGTCCAGTTCTCTCCCGTGCACGAGAAACATGAAGAACTTTGCCTACTCGTGTCTTGCTTTGCTGTGTAATTAAATTGTCCTTAACGTTCCAGCGAATAGGTTTATGCTACAAACCTGTAGTCTCTCAGAAAGGTTTGTAAAAGCAGACAGTGCTTGATTTTATACACCTGTGGCAACGGGACTGAAAGCACCTGAATTCAAAGAATAAGCTTTGTTTCTCAGTACTTTTGCCCTTATAGTGTAGCATAGTTAGATTTAGGGCTGGGATCATCACCAGTGATGACCATCATGAGATCATTATTAATGATTTACAGCAGGGGAATCAAACATAAGGTCCAGGGGCCAGTTGAGACTTTTATCTGGAGTCTAATATTGGACTTTTGTGCATGCGAACAGGCTTTTCGCTGTCTCTGCCCCTCTTCAACTGTCCAACCACTCCAACACCCGTGAAACATAACAGCAGTGCACACTACGTCCGGCACAGAACAAGAAGGTACACAGGTGAAGAGGAAATACTCACATGTGGTCTCAGTGCCCTTCAGAGGCTCGCTGTTCACCTCGCCAACCACAGAGTAAACATTGACAATGTACTCGGTCAGATGCGACAGTTTCTGCAGCACTAAGGTGTTCACGGATCCGTCGACCAGCACCTGAAATAATAAAGGACTGGTTATCATTCCGTAGCTGGTAAATTTCACCTCAGAAAGTCAAAAAACAGAGTGTCTGGGATCAAAAACCAAAGAAGCCTCTCTTCGTGATGTCATTAAAACTTTTATCTGTCTTTTCACCGTTGGATAATTGTAGTCTGTTGAGCCTGAATCTATTGTGCTGGTGGGAAAGTCTTCGTGCGGGATGTTCAACTTGGCTTTGAAATGGCGTCACATTCCTGCACTATTCTGCTGGAAAATCAAACCCAGCCGAGAAATAACAAACAAACACAAAGAGTCTGCAGCTTCTCAGACTGGTGGACTCTTCAGTTTGGTAATCTGGAAAATATCTCCCTCTTATCAAGTTATTTGTGTCTGTGATTGATTAAGCTCAACCTGTTTCCAATGGATCTCGACCACAGTTTTTCTTGACTCTACTGGTGTGACCTTACCTTAATCTTTATTGAATCAGACACTCAAGATTATCAAAATAGGATGGGAAACAAGCTGATATATTCTCTTTATTTATTTATTTTTTAGCACAAACTTTAGATTTAATTTACTGGAAGCGACCATAAAGATATATTTGTTTGCAATATGGAGCCAGGATTATACTTGCTTGCAGAGCAGTGAACCCTTGCTCTGGTAAAGCCACTGTGATCTGTAATGTGCCTATAATACCTATAAGATCTCTCAGTATGTTCATCTGCTTTGTAACAGATGAACATACTTCAATACATTAAAATAAAAAAAGGTTTATTTTGCAATAGTTTTGCTGGTCCAGCCCACCTAAGTTCACATTGGGAAAATGTAGCACATTAAATAAAGGGAGTTTCAGCTGATATGAACACTCACGTTACATACCATGCTATTGTGGGTTAAAACTAGCTGATAACGACTAATAATATATATATATATATATATATATATTAGGGGTGCAACGATACTCGTATCGATATTGAACCGTTCGATACAGTGCTTTCGGTTTGGTACGCATATGTATCAAACAATACAAAATTTTTAATTTATTTTATCAACTTTTCTTCTGACGATGCTGTCTGTGTTGAGAGCTCAGTGGATCTGCGTTCGACTACTCCGCCTAGGCTGTACTGTCGAGCGCAGATCCACTGAGTGCAGCGCAAGCTAGCAAGACAGAAGCTAAGCTCGTTGCAACATGGCAAATTGAACCTCCCCCACCCTCATTTTGGCTTTTGGAACTATTTTGGTCTTCATGTTGTAGAAATGTTTAGCTTATTTTAGAGTTTAGAAATGTGTTAACATAGAATGTAGAATTATTGTAGAGACACTGACACTGCCCTCAATGTAATAAAGGCCTGACTGTGTCATGAACTTAGGAGTAGATTGTAGGAGACCCCTCCCCCAGTTGAACTGTGAAAGGTCTCAACATTTGTAACTGGATAACTGTGGTCTGGAAGGGAGATGGGTTTTATGACCTCTAGGGAGTCACCTACACCCACAGTGTTTTAACTGTCACGCACACTCACTCACGTGCACACACATACATACAGGTATGCATACACAGTCACACACGAGCACTCACATAGACACAGACACAGAGTTTGCAGCACACCGTGGGGGGAGGGGGGGTTTATGATGGGGTCGCCTCTATAAAGCTGGCTGTAACTAACAAAGGGGTGAAGATTTTGCAGAGGGACACACCGGCCTCGTCTTCCCTTCTAGAAGTGCATGCTTAGATGAATAAAGATGAATAAAGGTTTTGTGAAATAACTACTGAGTTCCGGTGCCGTCTCTGGATGCTCGAGGAATAAAAAGAACCGGGGTGAAACTGATTTCACAACAATGTGAAGTATGAGCCTGAAGGTAAGCGCGTCATGGACAAAAGTAAAACAGTATGTTGGATGTGCCACGCAATGCTCAATTACATGGGTGGGAACTAGTGCATTGGCGCAGTTTGCTCGTTAACGTGTTGACGCCGTCCAGCCCCACGCGCGGGGCGATCCGCAGTAGCTCGTTAACGGAGATTTGCCGTGTTGTGGCGTTAACATCATTTCATAGTAATGCTGACAGCACTAGTGGGAACACAATGAATATGACTGCACATTTACGCCAACATCATCCTAGTGCAAAGACAAGTGGAAGCAGGCAAAAACAACAAGCAAGCATGCTACAAACTTTACCCGAGTCATTTAGACAGCCGTTAGCACATGATTCTCCTTATGGGGACCTGATATGTTTAATATGCTGCTGAGAATATAGCCCTGAAGAAGCGTATAGTATAGCTTTTATTTTGGAAAGAGCCATTTCTCTGTAATAAACTCTCTTTTCCAAAGATGAGTGATTTCTCAATCAGATAGATTTTTATTTTTTTTTACTTTGTTGTTTCAGCAACATTAAATTTAAAAACTGTACTTTTGAGTTTAAATATATATTTATAATTTTAATAAATGACGAATTAAAAAAGCATGAACATTTTTTGTATCGAAAAAATATCAAACCGTGACACCAAGGTATCGAACCGAACCGTGAATTTTGTGTATCGTTGCACCACTAATAAATAAATAAATAAATAAATATATATATATATATATATATAAATATATATAATCGTTCAGTCTTAATGAGATCATCAGATCAATCCAGCCTGGTCAGCAGCTGAAAACCTTTTTCTTGCTTCCAGCTGTTTATACGAGTCTTTCCTTTGAGTTTTTAAAACATCTGTAGCTTTATAGCTTTAACCGTACAGCATCAGGAACCATACGAGCAACTCCAAACACAGCGGTAATCTTCTTAATCGTGTATTATTTTTCCTGACACAGAGATCAGATTGAACAGGACCCAAGAGTAAAAGTTTAGACATTTAATATTTGTACTGGGTTTTCATGAATGTACGTGTTTGTTTTTCTTGTGTCCTGCTTCCTTCTGAGCTGTCACAATATCAGTCCTTCGCTTATCATAATCCAAGGACTTTATGTTCACAATATTGGAAATTTGAGTTATAATAATAATAATTTTAGAGTCAACTTTACTTTGTGTACTTTTTTTCTTCTTTCTGGCAAATGATGACACTCTAAATATGAGACTCTGTAACCAAACCTTTAAAAAAATAACAATTACATAGTTTTGTTATAATGATATCAATCCTAGCATCAGGTTTTCAGAGACAAATCCCACTGAGCTGCATCGATTTTTAGTGTCTTTGCCTAAAACAGCAGCTGCACGGGTTGATCGTACATTTTTAAGACTTTAAAATTAAGCCAAGAACACACTTCACTCACCGCACAGCCCCTTCTTTGTCTATTAATTTAACGCATTTCTATTTTTCCTTTTGAATATACACAGTGATATACGAGTTCCACCTCTTGGCAGCACGCTATGGCCTCTGTACTGACCCTCCTTGTAACGGGCTGAAGTGGGTGTAAATCCCAGCAGATAAGGTCTGCACTAATACCCAACACTGTATACATTTTTGAACAGCAGTCCAATGTAAACATGTTAATGAAGAGTGGCTGCAGGGGAGGCATCCTGGCTCAGTGTGAATCTATAACATTAAACCAAATAGATGGAGTGAAATCATTGCAGGCTCTGCCTGACCAGAGCCACTAAAGGGTCCAGTAACGTGATTTTAAAGACACAACTGACAACAGATCACGTCTAAACTCAGCGTAGGTTCAGTAAACCAGCCAGGATCCACATTTCAGATCCTGGGGGCCACCTAAAGTGCAGTTTTGAATAAAAGCCAGACCTGGGTGTTTGGAAACTCACCCGAGAGTCTGTTTCTCTGTGAGGGAGGGCGGGAGGGAATTTAGCGTTAATTAGTCTGTTTTTGTGCAACTGTCATTATCTGAAATTTACAGGAAGCTGTGGTTTTGGTTTCCTATAAACAAACAAAAGAATTATCTAATTAGCTAATAGGAGCCAAAGGGAATTAATAAGAAAACAAGTTGCTGTTTGATATTCAGAGAATGATCCAACAGCTGGCAAACATAAAGTTTACCATCACAGGAAGCAGACTGAGCGGATTCTTCTAATGAAGTCCTGTAAAATACTCCAATTATCTGAAGGTCTTTTGACCATTTAGAGATGGAACAATAGAATGGATACCAGACAACAATGACATAACCGACTTTATACCGAAACCAGGTGGAGGATGCGAAGAGGAAAAAATAGGGTACTGTCTTTCTCCTCATTTATCCTCATCATACCTTTAAACAGTGTGTTATGTTAGAGATTGCTTTAGATCATTTTCTTGGAGCGTATCTTTTGACTTTAATTTCCTGTTTCCTCATCTCTATCTCCTTACTTTAGTTTTTTTTTTTTTTTTTTAAATCTTATGTCAATTAAATTTTATTGTGACTGGTATCTGACGAGTTAAACCTTGTTGCCTGGTTTTAGGGAGGGCGAGCTTCATCTCACCTCCTCAGTGGGTCCCCCGGCCGCCATCACGTAAGTGACACGGAATTGGTCCACGGGACCGTCGGGTGGAGTCCAGGTAGCGCGGAAAGAGCTCTGTGTCACCTCCGAGGTCACCAGGTTGGTGGGCGCCGCCACTGACTCATCATCTGAAAAGAAACAAACGGCACAGATATTGGGATCCACAAATCTGCCCTCGCTCCTCTAACAGTAAAGCTCCGGGCCGGCTGGTTCGTTTAAAAACTGGTTTTCTCCGGCTCAGCTGTAAATTGTTTCCTCTTAAAATTGATTTACACACATAAAGTACGTCCACTACGAAAGTTTCCATCAGATGCTTGGATGTGTCGCAACGTCCTTTGAAGGTCTGAAATAATTGAGACTGTCAGGCAGAGCTGAGTCAAATATATCTACAAATCTATCATTTTTTCTTTTATCTTTCAGCCAAGTCTGGATAATGTTGATGTGTGGATAATAAAACACTCAAAGTAATCTCTACTCTCTACTTGTCAGCAGCCATTAGTTTCATCTCTCAAGCTGTACCAATGAAGAGAATGTCTTTGATTTAGACTAAAAGTTTTTGTCAACAGGCTCAGGTTCCTGTAAAACCTGCTGAAAGCCTGTGGGAAAATAAAAAACAATGTCTGATTGTCCATGTTTAAAACTGTTTGTTTTTTTAAACTGTGATGTTTCCACCACCACAGTAATTTTAAAGAATAGTTTGTACAAAGAGCTGTGAGCTGCTATTTACTTGTGAAAATGTACAGAGCTTTAAATCTTTAGCTAAAGCGTACCATATCGCCATGTTCTGCGGCATTTTCATGAGCAGGAATAAGAAGTTTATGATGAAATTGTGATATTTAAATCACACTGCTTTGGACTTTCTGCTTCATTTGTTTTAAATTCTGCCAATGCATACTGTATGTGTTTGCCTTGTCATACCAAGCCGCATTTCCACTAGTGTCCACTTGAGGCAGATTTAGACTGAAAGTCAGTCCCTATAGACTGCCATGATAAAATGTCCAACTTTACAGCAGAAATAAAGAGATTCACAGACCGATACAAAAAACACCCCAGCTTTGGCCTGTGGATGTTTTTCCCTTTCGTAACACCTGTACAGGTGGTGAACAGAATAGAAAAGCCTTATATTGTCATTGTACGTGTACAACAAAACTTTGGGATAAGTCGATAACGAATGTTTGGATAAGTCACCCCTTTGGATTTTGTTAAGGCTTAAAGTTAAGGATGTGGCCATTATGGCTAACAGGATGGTGCAGACACAAGCACTCGTAGCTGCTAGCCCTGCTCGGCTTCACCTACGCTAATTCAAATCACTGAAGTGGACCTCTAGAACAGCTTTGTGCTGTTGGCACGTCTTGGAGCATTTTAATGGAATTATCTGCTGTGCGGTTAATTACACTAACAGACTGTCCCAGAAGTCTGTACTTCAGTTTTGGTGAGTTTGTTGCTCATAGCAATACTTAGTTTATGTTTAGGTCCATGGATGCACCTCAATAACATTAAATAATTAAGATGACCTGATTACTCACATATTTTATCTTTTAGTTAGCGCTCATTAGCAGGTATCTGTGCCAGTGTTCTGAGCATGTGGCATCTTCCCTACCTGGGCCCTTAACACTGTTACACAGGTTTTCAGAGAGTTCGTCAACAATGTCCAGCAGGAACTTGAAGTCGTTGACGTTGTACATGTGAATGTCATCTGGGTCAGAGGCGATGGACCTCAGCTCATTCTCATCAGCGTTTTTTACACCTGTGAGAAAAATAAACCATGAGTTTGATGAAGGAAGATGACTAAAGTGGCTGCTGGTTGATCATTTTCAGCCCATTCTAGTAAAGTTAGGTACTGCTTCGCTGCATGCAGGTAGCAATCATCTAAAAGTTCAAACGTGTTTTAATTTCCTTTTCTTTAAACCAGTGAAGATCACTCACCAATAGCATAGAGCTCGATGTCGCTGTCTCTCAGGTTCTGTGAATTTACGATGACTTCATCCTGGGATTTTCCGTCAGTGATCAGGACGCCTATTTTGCGGGAGTCTGGACGCAACCCCACGTTGGGTTTGAAGTTGTTCTGAAGGATGAAGTTCAGAGCCATTCCTGTACGACAGTGAGGAAGAAGTTTCAGTTATGTGTGCAGATCACAAAGCACTGCATGCTGCTTTTCTGTTGTTTAACCCCTCTGAAACTAACCTGACCCATCAGAAAGCTTACAGCTGGATTATGTGATACTGAATATGTCCATTATCAGAGAGAGGAATCGAGAACTGGTTCTATCTAACGACCCCACTTATCCGTTCCTCTTGCACACATGCCACAGTTAGCTGATTTCAGTTCACGTGCCAGAGGTGGAAAACAGTGCCACAGTCTAAGAGTGTTGATATGGACATTACTTTTATTTTCACTGGACAAAAGGACAAGAGTGTGATGGTAAAATGGAGACTGCATCTAGGACAAACAGCTGTTAAATTATGCTGCTAACACAACTTCGACTCTTTGCAAGCATCTGCACAGACAGCATGCTAACACTAAGCTAGCCAAGAACTCAGAGTGGAAGCTGAGTGAATTCTGACCCCAACTCAGCAGGCAGATGCTGAACTTCAACAGGTAACAAACTGATGAGCAGCCTTTCTACCTATTCACTGTGATCGCTTTAAAGTTAAACCCCTCATTAATCTATGTGTCTGTCGATGAGTGGTAGGTTTGGATTCCCATGGAAGACCATCATCTTATAGTAGATCAGCTTTTCCTTCCAGCTGTTCAATGCTAAGCTCAGCTTCTGCTCCCAGTGTTTTGTCACTATTAACTTGTACTACTTCTGCTTATATCTTCTCGGAGCTCCTTCTCCTTCAACTGATACAACTGAGTAATAAAATAAAAGTCTTGTTGAATTATTACCGTCTATGCTTAGTGTGTCTCGCCTCGCTCTCACGCTCCATGCTGCATCTTATTAACTTTGTGTCTACTCTTTCCGGTAGTTTGTCCATTGTCTTCCTCACACCTGTCTGAAGTTTCTTCCTTTTAAAAGTGAGCTTATCGTTCTCCACTGTGGCTGAGTCTCACACCAAGGCTTTGGCCCCAGTATATAAAGTGCTTTGAAATTATACTTTATACTTTGTATACGTTGTGATTTGCCACAGTATATAAAAATGAATCAAATTTGTCTCCCACACTGGCACCCAGGTCAGTGAGAGCTGGGCCAAAGTACTAAAAAAAAAATCACCTGTCATGGTGTTTCCTCCTTTATATGGCAGGTTGGCAACAGCATTCATCAGGGATTCTTTGGTGGGGTGGGCGTTCAGGTGCCATTCAGTCTTTGGGTCACCGCTGTACTGAGCCAGACCTGCAGAAAATACAACACTAAGGATACAGCAACTCTGATTTGGTGTAAAACAGCTTATTTCAGATACAGAATGGGGTTAGATTGAACTGTTACTCACACAAAGCTACTCTTGTAAATTCCCAAAATTAAAATATGGATCTAGAAATGAGCACAATATCTTCCATTGAGGTTTAAAGATACCATTAAGGGAGGTTAAGGTTAGGCGAATACCAAGAGACACCTGTCTGAAGGAAAACAACCCTCCATGTGACTCATGTTGTTATAGTAACAATAGTGAAAGCTTTACCAATCTGGACTCTTTCTGGGCCGATGTCAAACACGCTGACCATGCGACCAATGAAGCTGCGGATGGTTTTGAAGTTAATGCGTCCAATGCTCCAGGAGCCGTCGACCAGCAGCACGATGTCGGCCTTCGCTGTGGTCTTACACTGAGCGTCTGTAGAAACGGTGGTGTTGGGAGGAGAGGAGGTTAGTCAGACACCTGGTACACAACAGATACCAACCACAAGTGTCTGTTTAGTCTTACTGTGCGAGAGAAAAGTGTGAAAGAGTGAGAGGAAATACATCAGGAGGAAAGAGGAGTAAGCAGTACATCACGAAAACTCTCACAATCACAAGATGCTTAGACAACAGATTTACATTATGTAACACAAATAATTCACACGTTGTGTAACAGCTGTCAGTGCAGAATTAAGAGCTCTCTTCATGGTCTTTTTTTCTCTCTGTGTCTTTCTTCCAGCACAGCAAGACACTCTGGGTGTTTTGTGCTGCTGTAGTCTCGGCAGCGATTAGCCTCTCCCATACTGTGATCTACGAGGCCTCCTGCTCCCTGAAGTTACTGCGCATTCCTGCTCCAGCCACCTGTAGGGGGTGAAAAATGGCTGCTCGTCCATGTTTTTAGGACGACACGCCCAGCAGTTAAAAACAGGGTGCCTGTGTGTGTGATTAAAAAGATGAGAGGAGACGAGCAACTTCATTTCTTAGCTCTTTTAGCAGGCAGCAGAAACAGATGCTTGATGCTCGAGTTGGATGCTTGGCCGCGGTCTGTCTGAGTTATACCACCGCCAGTAAACCACGCGCTCATGTCCCGGTGCCGTTTATTAATAAAAACAGATGTCATAAACAGAGGCAGCTTTCATAGGTTTCTAATAAGCTGCAGACGACTGTTGGAATCAGTGTCTCTGAGGAGGAGCAAATGAAAATTCAGCCCAGTGTGGCTGTGTCCTGCCGAAACCTGTAGCAGCTCCGAATTGTTGTTGCTTTTGTGTCTAAGCTTCAGTTGAAGGAACCGTGTGGTGTCACTATAAACAAGATGCCTGAAAGTTTCAGAAAATACAAATAACTATTTCTGGAGTTGAGATTATTTGCATAAAAGATGCTGTTTGTTTACAAGTAAACAACAGTAACATGAGTCTGAACCTGTATATCTCCACTAAGGCTGCGCAGCATGCATGAGTTGAGATCCTTCCAAATTACTTTGAAATGTTTTCTTCAGATTTACATGATGACTCGAAATTGTTCTTGGTTCAATCTGATACATTTTTGTGATGACAAAACTTCCAGTTGTTGCTCCAGTTGTTGTAATTTCGACTGTAATCCTGCTATTAAACAGGCAACTCGTCCAGAATTGACAGAAAACCTGCCCTTTTATGTTTGCGATGACACACACTTCACCCTCACTTTTTCTCTCACTCTCCTTTGTGGATGCAATTAGCATTGAAGGTTAACGTTTCCATTCGACAAATCCTGAAAAGATGCTTGGAATCACGTTTTCTCGCTTCAATGTCAGATTTTTCCAGTTTTGTGTAAAGAGCAAAATTGAAAAAGGATTAAATTTAATGGACAGTAAAAAATAATGTTTCTGCAGCATATTAAGGACGCATTAAAGCGTCCTTAATAAGCTCTGCCAGACCATATGGACCTGTCAAAAACACTGAATTAAAGCCTGCTCTGTTAGAGCTGCAGTTCAGTAAGCAAGGATCTTGGAGTGGCCTGGCGCGTTCCCTGCTCGGTGGGCAGTCGGTCACCGTGTCTGCTCCGCATTACAGCAGGAATTTCTGCTGCGGATCAGCACCTCCTCGGGGTCTGATGGGAAGCATAACATTTTCCTAGCTGCATACATCCCTCCAGCATCGAACCCTCTGGATCATAAAAAAGTCTAACTGCAAACAGAGATCTTTGAGACACCTTAATGGGAAATATCTACTTTTGCATGACTAAAGACACATTTGGTCAGCAGGTCCTGAGCTCAGTAGTTATCTGTGGGAGCTAATGAAGATATATGCTTATGGCAATGCCATTAAAGCTCAGTGCTTGCAGCATGTGAGGGGGTCATTTGTGCAGTTCATATATATATTCATGTCAACACCTGATCGCATGTAACTCTGCTCTACATTACACTCCTACTAACAGTAGGGAGGTGAGAAAATGTGAGCCAAGCATCTCTAAATAATTTCAACGAATCGTAATCATCTGTGCCGAGTTTCAGTCCCACAGCGACAGAGATTTCAATTCCCTGTGATAATATATAAATCAACGTTTTGGCACTAATCTGAGCGACACTTTGACATCAGAGATCAGAGAACGTCTGCCCTGCAGGCCTGCTAACGAGCGCAGAGAGAAGTTTGTTGTCGGCTTTTACCAGGAAGAGTGACATTAGGAGATTCGGGTTCATCCTTGAGAGTCGTCTTTTCCTCTCCTGCAAGAGGCAAACTCTCTCCTCCATCAAACATCCCAAACACAGCGACAGAGTACTTTGTTCCTGATCTGAGGATAAAGGGGGAAAGAGACAAACCGCTAAAATCATCAGCATTGCTGCTTCCCTCAGTTCTAAGCAATTTTGTACAGCATAAACAATCAGATGACATCATAGCTGGTGGAGGGTGTGCTGAAACCTAAATGTTTGACTGCAGTCAGATTCGCAGCACTGATTCAAGAATAAATGTTAGTTTGAAAGCATAACAAAGCTTTATTTGATTTATTAAGGGTTGAATTCCAAACTAAGATGTAACTTTACCCCTCGAATTTCAAATTAAGAGATTCCCTTTGAAGGAGTTTTCTCTAAAAACAATGTGTTTGTGTTCTGTGTTACTCAGACAATGCTAATAGCTAGATTTGGGAGGTTTTACCTGCCTGCTGTGATCAGAATATAATTTGAAATCACTGCACACAATGTAGACTACAAAAGTTTCTTTTTGGAAAAGCTTTACAGCTTTTGCTACTATGCATCAACCTTGTACCATGTATTCAGCTAGCTAAGCTGCTACCTAAACATTAGCACTGTTTATGTGTTTAACACATATACATAAAGTCTAAGCACAGAAAAACAACTTCCCCACATCAAAATGAATGATTTTTGTGTAAACATTTACATTTCTATTAGTCTTTGTGCAATCATGCTGTAATAATTCAATTCCATTTAATTTTATTTATATAGCACCAAATCACAACAACAGTCGTCTCAAGGCGCTTTATATTGTAAGGTAGTAATATAGAAGAATACTGTAAAAAAAGGTCCTGTACTGTATCCAGGTCCCTACAGCCTTCCAATAGGAACGCATAACCCTAATCTGTATTTTCATAGCAAGTTGTTAGAATCAATATCTAACATGTATCTCTTATCTTTAACCACATTAAATATTTTTTTCACCACAGCAGATGATCTGCCTCCATCTCCAACCCTCTGCATGTTCTCCATAAAACTTGTCTTCCTCTTTTCATCCTTTCATCTCTACCATACAAAGAAATATTCATAAGTTAATAGACATACTGCTGTCTTCTCTGGGCCGAAGCTCATTTAAAATAGAAAGAAACAAAGAGGAAAACTTTTCTGTGGTCAGACGAATGAGAATTGGAAATCTTTTGGAAAACATGGACACCGTATTCTCCAGACTTAAGAGGAAAGAGAGCATCTGGCATGCAGTCCAAAAACCTGCATTTGAGCAGCTAGAATCCTCTATCAGACAACAATGGGACAACAATCCTCTCCCAGACATTCAGTAGCGGCTCTCGTCAGTTCGCAGATATTTAACTGCAACTTTTCCTGATACTGCTGGGTCAAACTACTTTTCTGGACCAAATCCTATTGTTGACAAGTTATAGAATTTATGAGTTATCATAGTGTCCATTTAAGCCTTTTCCTGTTGACTGTCTTCTATATTTGTTGTTTCCTTTTAAATGAAATCTTCTGTGTATGCCATAAAATAACTCTGAAAGCTTACCTGAGTTCCTCTAGAACAACTGTGTTATCGTAGGGGCCAACAAGGAGCTCCTCAAGGTCAATATCATTCCCTGTGGGGTGAAAGGTGACTTTGTAGCCCCTGACATCCCCAGGTGCTGGATCCCAGGACACTCTGAAACTGGTCCTGGTGGGCTCTGAGGTCTGAAGGTTCCTGGGACTCTTGTACGGTGACACTGAAATAGAAGAAATCAGCAGGAAATTCAGGACAAACTCACCTAGAACTAAACTCGACACAACTCCAACTCTTGGTGAAGGTTTTTAAGGATCAGCCACGCCACATTCAAGCCAGTTTCTCATTAGTCCATAATACAATTCCTTGAACCCCGTGTCGACCGTTAGGAAGCCCAGTGTCATGCTGTGTATTAGTAATGCTAGCGTGTGATTGAGCACGTGTTTATCTGTGATTTTAGTGTTCTCGTGAGGAGGTGCTGCAGCACCTGTGGTGTGAAAAATACTCCTCTTAACAAGTAGTTTAAACTTGAAGTCAGTCCATGAAATATTTGGTGGGAAAATGAGAAAAAAATCCGCTACTTGGAACAAAGAAACATATTTTTTTCCAACGCACTGTGACTTGGTGTGAGGTTTCTCTGAAAAAATGTGAATAAATCTTTAAATATACCAGGTTTATCCGCTGCCTGGAAAATACAGACAATTCTTCAATCTTAAGTACTGAGGATTAAACCCTGGAGGCTACACATCCTCACACATCCTTAGAGTGGGCCTCAAATTTACTTTTTCTCATTATGTAAAAGCTCCTTTAAAATTAGAGCAATATAACATGAAAACTTTCTTACAGGAGTATTTTTTCTTATAAAAAATGACTTTAAATGAGTGACTATGTGCCCATTGGATCCAGCACCTGAGCTAAACTCATCTGATCTCAGTAGACTTGAACTTTACTAACTATGGATAAGCAGGGCTACTACATTTTAAGTGTAATATAAGAGGCCACTCAGCAGCAGATTTTTTAATTGTTCAGTTCCAGCAGCGATCATATTTTTAGACCGAGCACAGGTATAAACGTCTTGGCTAAGATGGACATGTTTCTGCAGTGTGCTGTCTCTCAGAGGGTTGAATTATGGACCAACGTACGTGTCGTTCCTACTCCTTGCCTTGCTTTTCCTTCCCTGCGCTTGTAGATGGGCAGAACGGTGACATTGTATGTGGTCGCGGGCTTTAGATTCTTCATGATGGTAGAAGTGGCCTTCGCAGGGATTTTCTGGACCACTTCTTTGCCTCCATTGTGGGGAACGTACTTCAGCCGGTAGTTGAGCAACTTGCCCGGCGCCGGCGTCCACGTGACTCTCATGGTTTTCTCTGTCTCGTCTGACACTCTCAGTCTTTTCCCATCAGCAGAGGCTGAAAACATAGAATGCACTTTTAATGCTGCAACAGCATAATTCAGTATTGTTAAAGAGAAAGTAGTTGTACCAGTTCCCCTTTAAATTGTTCCTGGGGAAACCTAAACAAAGTATATTTGACTTATCCAGGGTTTGTTTTAAAGTAGAAACTTGCAGGGCTGAAAAATGCTCAAATCTGCAGTTCCCCCGATGCCCACTTGGGGCTGGCTCCAAAAACAAGTCAGTCCCCACAGACTCCCATGTTAAAATCTCCAACAGCTGAAATAAACACATTTACAGCCTGCTCCAAAAACAGTTTTGGCCTCTAAAGCTCATTTCTCTCTTTATGACACACGTATGGAAGAAGATTATTTTTTCTTTACTTGCCCCGTTTCTATTTTATTGACGTTTAAAGTTGAGCAAAATGGTAAATGGCTTATGGTTATGGTATCACTGCCTTTTGGAACAAATTTAATGCATAATCACAAATATTGTGGCTTATTGTGGCATTAACTGAACTAACAGCCCTTCTACTAAGTCTATGCTTTAGTTTTGTTTAAGTGAAATTCTTGTGTTTCTAGTGTTTTATTCGTGCTACTTAGCAATAATTAGTTTAAGTCTATGGACACAGCTTCACTCCACCATCTCCTCTAAACACGGTCCCTTCTGGCTTCATAAAAACTCAGCTGGTAATGCCATTATGTTAAAATCAAGGGTTCAAAATAGATCCTGCAAATTAGCGGGTGACATCAATGTGAGTTTGTCCACCTCGATGTCAATATTTTTAGACTCAGGCCTTTTTATCCAGGAAGTCTCTGCACGGAGCCAGGCTCTGTTTTAAAGGCTGCCAATCACAGCACACACACTGAAAAGGCAATCCCATATCATGTTTTTAATTAATTATTTCATTTGATTTGTCATGCACCTTAGTTATTTCTGCTTTCTCCTTACTTTACGTTCCCACTATTATCTTTCCCAGTGTTCATTCCTCGCCTCTTGCGTGTGATCTTTGACCTCTGCTGTTGCCAAACTGCTTGTAAGTCTGTGTGCTTTCTTTATTTTTGGAACGCTGGATAGTTTCTGCTCTTTGTCTTACTGCCTGTCCTCAGTCTGCACCAGCTGTTCCTCGGAGTCCGACCTCTGTTCTATTTACTAAAACCTGGATTCAGGATTTTTACCTGGTAGAGATTTTGTCCTGTTAAAATTGAATTTAATAGAATCTGATAAAATTAAATTTACTTGATTGGTATACATTCACTTTATACCAAGCATATTTTCCTTAATGATTAATTATTAAATTAACCTATGATTTTATACATTTTAGCTTCATTTTACTCACAATTATTGGGTGAAGGATCATTGTTTGAGTCTGTATAGCTAAAATTGTGATCTCAGCTGGACTTCCCACCAGGCTTGTTTCAGAAACCAGACCCAGCTTGATATAAATAATAATGCACAGCCACTCCAGCAGAGTGCAAAAAATAAAAACCAGACGTGAGAAGCATAGGTTCACTTTCAGCCTAAAGCTCTTTTCATGTAATGTACTTTTTGCCACATTTCATGTCCTTCAAAAACACTCAGCATTGCTGCCATAAAGCTCACTCAATATTTCTTTATCTGAACCATTCTAGCAATCATCTCTTCTTTCGGCCACGTGAGGTATCCCTCTGTATTCCCTCAGTCGTCGTTAGCATTCATAACTGCGGGCCTAAATGTTGAGTAATACCATCAGCTACCTGCCAGATGTAATTGGCTGTAAATTAGGCTTTCACCCAGAAGTGATCGGTTGGGAGGAAATGGTAACCACATTTTCCTTTTTGCTCCGAAACAACAGAGAAGCCCTGTGAATTAAAATTAAGTCATTCTGACAATACTGCGAGCGATTGCAAAAACTCTGTGAGGAAATAATATGTATATTTAATGATCCCGGGGAAAGTTTTTCAAACTACTTGATTTCACTCTGGAGGATTTTTATAGGTGGAAAAAAATACTGAATCCAACTTCTCCGTGTGTTGATGGATTTAAACAAATCTAAAGCAGGAGATTCAAATTTTCTGCTGGAAAGATGCAGAGGGAGAACATGAAGTAAGATGCGATAGTTTATCTGTGCCTTCTTTGTTTCGGGTGGCCCGTGTGTGTGTGTATGTGTTTAATTTCCCATGTGTGCAAATGAAATGAGGGACGCGTTGACATTTTTAGAGAGTGCCTCAACTCGGACACAATAAGTGAGTGTGCAGTTCACAGGGCACCCACGCTGTAGTCGTGTTATTGCTGAGAATGCAGCACAAGCAAAGCTGTCACCGCGCTGTAGCTTCGCTTTAAATCTCGGCCTAAAAATAATCTACACTGAAAATTTTAATTTAAATTTGGACGGCTTTCACCAACCAGGAACCAGAAACCCGTTGGAGACTGCCAACTGTATGATTATGTAAGAAATAGATTTTGTTTTTCCTGACAAAAGGAAGCATTGAATCTGTTTTGGCTCACGTTCACTTGCAATCAGAACAGCGAGTTTCAGCCAAATGTCTGAGAATAGTGAGGACGTCCTTGACTTCCCCTCTGAGGGTTAAAAACACGGGTTCGTGGCCTGAACGCTGCCTTTTAAACATCTGGACCGATGCTAACCAGATGATCTCAGAGTAACTAATCACTGTGATCTCAAGCAAGGCACTTTAACGCCCAAATAAAGATTATTTATTATTCAAAGACAGGAGGATACACAGGTGAGGGTAAATTTCAGGTGATAAGAACTGATCTCAAAATCAGATCTGCTTCTGCCAGAGAGAAGAAAAGTTTCTGGAGTCCTTTTTAAAAATGTATAAATTGTTAAACACGACTGCTATCCCCAAGCAGCCCTCATGTTGCGCAAAGATGACTTTTTTGGCACCAAATAAAACATGAACTACATCTGAAGTAACTCATTACTCACCTTATTATACAGACTACCCTAAATAGTGAGTGTGCCATTGTAGTCTTCACCCTATATATGTTTAGAGTTTAGCTTTACTCTAAACAGTTCACTTAAAGTATCCCACAACGTACTAGGAAAAGTAATGAAGTCCAGCTGATGGTCACTGCCCAAGAGGCAGACACACTGTGATGTGCCAAAAGCTGCTGATCTTGTTTACCATGACCTTTATGGTAATTTCATAACTTATTAAATCAAGTCATTTATTCTTGAACTCTATTCAAACATTTGACACGTCTGGCTGCTTTTGTTGCACAAAATGTTTTACAGGTAAAACAATGGTCTGAAGCGTTTTCCCAGTATTTCCCAGCTCCGTATTTGTTTAGTGTGACATGGGTTAGGGTGAGGTGTTAGGGTGGACTCAACATGAAAACACTTGGAGGGTTAATGTGTGTTAACAGAATATTGGACTGGGGAACTTGGGCCCAAAGATGCTCTAACCCAGAAAGAAGACACGTTACAAGCTGCACTAATGATCTTTTCTTTTCATCACTCTGCTGCCAGATTTTGTGAGTATGTGCCGCTGACAAACAGACAGCTCAAGGGAAAAAAGCTGACCCCCAAAAAATGCCTTTTGTATGTTTGTGGCTTGTAACAGAAGGGCCAAATATTTACTTGTGTGACTGCGGGAAGTGAAGCTGCAATCATCAAGACATAAAGCTCATGTGCCAATAACTGCAGTTCCTCTAATGTCCACTTGAGGCTACCGCAGTTACCTTTGTTCTGTATGGGTTATTTCCTTCTTTAGAGCAGACGTGTAAGCTGTGAGTTTGGAAACTGTCAAGGCTTTTATAGTATAGTTATAAGTTCAGGAGTCAAAATTCAAAGAAACTAGAATCCAACAGGTAGTCTCACTTTGCTGCATCCACCTTTTATGTACATAATATGCTCAAGTCCCACCTCTAGCCCCAAGTGGGCCAACGCCCCCCTCGCAACTAAGATTAAAGGTTTAATTATCACCAAGATTTGCTTTTGTTAGTTTTTCTGAGAAGCTGTAACTGACGACATGTTCATCGGCACCAGAGGTGTCAGTGGAGTTAAGCTAATCATCTGGCTGTTTTCCTTCCAGAATCACATACACCAGTGTCAAATGGAAATAAGAGAATATATTGACTCTTATATAAAGTGCTGTTTCACAGAGATGGTTGGGACGGTATGATATGCGCTCTCCTAAAGCTTTTCGTGGTCTTCTCTGAGTGGGACGCTTTCAAATCACACTCTGGTCGCTACCTAATGTCAGATGTCAGACCATCTTGGCGTCAGTAGAAAGGGCACTGCTGACTGTAGGTCCCACCTTCCTATTAAAAGTTGGGTAACACCATGATGTTCAGGCAAGGCCACAGCACTTATGTCCAGTACTCTATCAAGACTTATTCCACCATGACAAGTGAGACCACACGGGAAGGTTTGCTTTCTCTTTGCTAACGGTTGGTCCAATCTGTGATCTGGTTTTTGTTTTGAGAGTCAGATCAAATAGAAACATATGTTTGCTCACGGTTAACATTTATTTTGTCTGTTCTTTCACAAATACTTCCTGTAACTGTCATTGATTATATATGAATTTGTTTATTTTTTCAGCTTTCATCCTTTGGTGCATGCATGCATTTTCTCTTACTGCTAAAGATGAAAGACTGAAGAGTTTATTAAGTCTTACCATCTGTGATTTCTGATCCCGTGACTGGCTCGCTCTCTTTGTGGTGGTAGGCAGCGACCACAGAGACTTGGTAAAGTGTCTCTGGAGTCAGACCTTCCAGCACGGTGCTGGTTTCATCTCCTGGCACCGTTTTTTCTTGGATCTCCTGGGAAAACATTGACTTCCACTGAACACGATACGTATTCACATTCCCAGGCGCCGCTGTCCAAGACGCCACGAAGCTGGTGTCAGTTACATCGCTGGTGACCAGGTTTTTAGGAGGACCCCCCTCTGGAAATAACAGTTAAGCAGAGAATTAATCAAAGGAACGTAACACAATAACTTATACTGTGTATAAAATATAAATGGCGACGTAATGTTGATTCCACAGTTTTAGTTTTTGACACCATAGCTGTTAAATTTCCTCTCAAATCACAGCAGATGTTTTCAGACTAGACTGTGAGCATTTTTTATACTGTACAGTCACATTGGCAGACATGTTTTAATGTTCTTTCCAGTATTTGTGACTTCTTTTATTTAAAACCATCCTGCCTTTTAAACAAAGGGACCATACTGGACGTGCTGCCAGATCGAATTATTTTTCAAAATGGAAACTATTAAAAGGCAATCGAGTGGACCGATCACCACAGCCATAAAGGCCTGAGAGGACGGCATAAACATATGTGAAGAGCTGTCCGGTGCTTTTTGTTCATATTTTGGGGATATTTTGAGATTTTTCGGCATCATTAGTGAGTACAGAGCATTGGATAGGGGAAAGAAGAAAGACATAAAACATGTCGGGAACCGCATGAACTCAAAGCGTCCAAGCACCAACAGGAAATCTTTTTAATGTAGTTCACTGGATGTCTTTGCTTCATCAAATCATCACTATAGTCCTCCTTTTATTGGAAGATCTTCTGCTGGACGCTTTGATATCTCACTTTTTTCAGCTTTTTGCTGGCTACTCTAGAGTTAATGGTTCGTGAATGTCTCTCTTGTGGGTTTTATGAACCTTTAGAACAATTTATCAAACAGAAAAATTCCTTTTTCACTCCATATTTTGCCTTGTTCCCATGTGTAACATATGTTATTAATATTTCTAGCCCTCTCCGACTTTATTAGATTTCTATTAATTATTACGTATTGGATATAAATCAATTACATTATATTTTTGGAAGCCTTTAAACATCAGATCCAGATGAAAATCAACACTTCTGATTAACGCTGGCACATTCACAGTTCCTTTTCCTCTGTTGATCATTGACCACTGTTTATGTCCTGAAGGTGAGTTCAATATTATTTTTAGCAATAAAATTAATCAACCAATAAAGGGAAATTTTTCAGTAATTAAAGCTGTCCAAATTCTGCTTTGCTTGTGGAACTGTGGAACATTACAAGCATAGTTTTAATTACTGGATACCTGGAGATTTGTTGCGGATACTCATCTGTATCTGAATGGACTAACTTGAATGTGCAAATGTGTCAGAGATAACACAACAGTTTCAGGGTTTTTCCAGATTTTTGTTCTTGGACTCTCCTGGAGGGGCTTTGCGTCAGTCATGTTTCAAAGTTAACCTTAATTATCTGTCAAAATGTTTTAGCCCCTCCCCCACTAAGCCCCATTTTTCTTTACTGGCTGCCCTTCACAAACAGAAGGTTTGAACAGCAAATGGGTGTGGCTTATTGCCAGAGGACTGTGAATGAGACGACCAAAATAAAACACGTGTGAGTGAATATGTCTGCAGTGAGTTTTTACAGAGATCATTTAAAGAGGTTATAAGACACCAGTTCTGTCCTAAAACTATGAAAAAGGCAGATAAATAAACATAAATGGAGGTTTATAGAGTTACGTTAACCTTTAACTCAGTTTGCATTGTCACACTAAGCATCGTTGTCCTTACATCGTGGCAGATGGCTTCCCCTCCCTGAGCCTTGTTCGTCCTGTTAAAGGGGAGTTTTTCCTTCCCACATGCTTCTGTGCTTCTGATTGTTGGAGATATCTCTGTGTTATTGTAGGTCTTTACTTTACATTATAAAGGACCTTGAGGCAACTTTTGCTGTGATGTTGCACTATACAAATAAAACTGTCTTTCTTCCCCACTCCCCCTGCTGACCTATGCATAACTGGGCCCATGCATGCTTTCGTCAGCTTGACTCTCTCACACCCTCTCTGTTTTACACTAATTTGCTCATAAAAAAAGCGCTCTTGCACTGTGCAGTGAGGTTCATTGTTTTATAGGATTTCCAAAGAGGCAGCAGTCACTGAGGAAACGCTGGATTCCATGTGTGGGCGAGGTCAGCGATCAGAATATTTGCGTACCATGTCTGAGTTCGACTGACGAGCACCTCTTCAACCAACCCAGGGCAAGGCATAGACTGATCCCACCAGTTAAACAAACTGAACTTTGGGGATCAAGTATGCTGTGGCATAAACTCAGTGCTGGTAGAAGTGACATGGACTGTAAAACTGGTTCATGTTAAAGTTTTCAGATGTTTTAAGACCTTAACTCAACTTCCTGACAGGTTCAGTCACACACAATATACACACGGATATACACAAACCCCAAAAATCTACTTTGTGTTGCCTCTCACTGTTGGGTTGCCTGACTCGTGCTGCCTCTTGCTGACATACAATCTCCTCTTCTTCCATCATTCACAAATATTTCCAGCAATCTGCTGTGTCCGGATAGGAAAGTGAAAGAGGGAGGGCCAATATTAAATTATAGCTCTTCGTCTGTGGCGATGAAGTTTCCACAACAGGATAATTATCACCAAATATTAAATCCAGCTATATAATCAGCGCAATGAGCGTGAAATAAATCACATTCAAGCTTTTTTGCCAGTCGATACAGATCTCTGGAGAGAAGGGAGGGAAAAAAAGGAAAACTCCGTGCTCAACAAATATTTACAGTAGGAAAAATTGTTTCTGATCTCTATTCAAAAGAAGAAAACAATTCAGAATACATATTTTTACATCTAATGCTCAAAACGTGCATGTGCAAACTCAAAATAATTAGAAAACATGAGAAATAACTCAAATTAAAAGGGAGCCTGGATGTTATTGAGAGGCAAAATGATGGCGGAAATATAATTTTTATCGTCTTTTTAAATGTGCAAAACATGTGGCCAAACAGAAAGACAAGCTCTATTAGTGAATTAAGTCACTAACAAGTTCTCAGGCATGTCAGGACAAACAATTTAACAAGACTGAACCAGCAGATTGTTCTGTGCTCACAGCAGCATGGGAAAGATGTACAAGGTACAGATTACCCAAATTAAGGCTTTTATTTTGACAGTCTGCATCTTATTTCAATCAATTTTTATTTCTGAGAAGAAAAAGGTTCTTCTGTCACTACAAAGCTTAATTTTCAATCCTCTGTGTTTTGAAGGTTCACTTTTGGAGAATCTTCAAGAATGTGAAATGTGCCGATGGAATTCAGGAAAAACTGTCAAGCGTGTACTTCTTAGTTTATTTTTAACTGTCACTGGTGCTCAGCTTCAGTCACCCCATTTTCACTGCACTGCACCTCTGCCATCAGCAGGAAGCTACCAATGCTGCCATTTGTTTTATCTTCCCGGAGGAGCTCTGGCTCGAAAAATTGGAAAATAACAGCCGTCACATGGAGTGTGGAATATCTGGACACTCTCAGACATCTTTTTCCACAGTCCATCAAAGTAAATCGGAATAAAACCACAGAAATTAAAGACAGTATTGCTGATTTCTACCACTGTCTATCTATAAACTATCTACAAATCAAAGTCAAGCTGCTTTCAGCTTTTTTCAGGGAAGTTCAGAGTTTGGGGCTAGTTTGGCTAGCACCTTCGTCACTCATAGCGTGAACAGAAATAGCACCTGAAGGCCATGTGACTGAGGTGGGTCTGAGGTCCTCTCAGGTCTGGCCTCTTTGTGCTGTGTCTGGGACTGCAGTCACAGTGGAAAGTCTCTGGGATCGCTGCCTTGTATAAACTTGGCTATTTGACATGTTCCACTGCAAAGTGTGCAGAGTCACTGCAGTTTCATCAGGGCAGCCTAGGTGGAGATAAAAACTTCACTCTGGTGGTGTTGCTGGTGCTGCTTCATATCACAAGAAAAAGTCTGTCTAGCTCACTGAATAAGAGAGGAACTGCCCTGAAATTAAGTTTCCACTCCGAGTGACTGGGTTCACATTAAAGGGCCCGTGGTGTCACATGGCGTGTACATAAAGCTGATTCAAAACACCACAAAGAGAGTAACTGACAGGGAGGTCATATTTCTCCAATATTAGCTTCTCTCTATTGACTCTCTGTTAAATCCTGGATCTAATTTAACCCTGCAGGGTCCAAGCCACTTTTTTTTTTCTTTTTTTGGAGCAAAGACTGTGAAAAGACCTGGTGTGTTTTTGACAGACTATAAAAGAAAAGATTACAGCTGCACTGAGGATATCTGCAGATCACTAAAAGACAAAAGTAAGTTTTGGAAATCTTAAAATGAGAATGTGATCATGCCTCATCATCACTGAATTCATTCAGTTTCAAAATCTGACACAAATGTATTTCTTATTTTGCTTTTTAAAACGTATCCCCCTTTGTATTTTCTCATTATTTACATTCCCATTCCCATTCCCATTTCAATTTCAATTTGCTATTTATTGATTTCCCCCTTTTCAAAATTAATTTATCTGTATGTTTATTTATTGTCACAGTAGTCTGTCTGGGAACTAGTGTGTTGTGTTTTTGATTCGTTATATATTTGGATTTGTTGGTTTTTATGGTTTTGATTCTCATTATTGTTTTCTGCTTATGTTATATTCTTAGTTCTAGTCCTTAGGTTTGTGTTACCTTGCCTTCCCATGCTCCACATCTCATGTTTAGTTACTTTTGTCTCTGTGCTCCATGTTCGCTCTGTCTTCCCCGTCAGCCGTGTCTCCTTGTCAAGTCTGCGTCTCTGTGCCTGTCTTGTATTTCCTGTTATACTTTGACAGTCTCCTGTGTCCTGTGTTTTCAGTTTTGCTTCCTCCCCGTCTTGTTATGTCAGATTAGTCCCAGCTGTGGCTCCCTCCTGTTTCTCATCCCCTTGTTACCCCCTGGTGTATTTAAGCCCTGTGTTTTCCTGTGTGCTGTGCATGTTTTGCTGAGCTCCTTGGTACCCAGGTTACTTCTGAGTTTTTTTCTTAGCTTCTAGTTTTTAGGTTTTCTTTTCCTTTCCTGTTTGTATTATATGGGTTTGTTGGCACAGCATTAAAGCTGCCTTCCTGAGTTCACGCCTTAGTTTCTCGTGAGTGCTGCATTTGTGTCCTTCATCCTGTCTGCCACACTGTCACACGTGACATTTATGTCTTTATTTTTGGCTGTGTCAGTCTCCTGTACAACAAGTCTAATAGAATCTGATAAAACAGGAAAATAAGTCAGAACCCAAATCATCATTAACATTCAATTACAGTTAAAATACTTAAATGCTTAAAAATGAATGCATCTGTTTTTGTAGGTTCTTTTAATATAGATTATCTAGCACTATTTTATTTAATATTTATTTTATTTGTATATTTTTAGTTTAATATTACCAGATCTCTTTTCTATCTGTTTCCAGACACTTTCATTTTACTTACAGGCAGTTTAAAACTTTGTATTTATTTCTTTGCCTTTGTCTTTTTGATTTCTATCAGGTTAATACTTGCTGCATATTTTTTTTCTAATTACTATCAGCTGGTCATTCATCTATGAAGGACTTTGAACTGCACTAATCTGCATGAAATGTGCTATCCAAATAAAGTTTGACTGATCAACTGATTAATTTTAACGTCTGGAAACTTTGTTCACAGCCAGTGTGACCACAGCAAACCACAGCAGGTTTTTTTCCCCCCTTTTTAAACTTTATCACCTCAATTTCTTTAGCTAAAGATGTTTGTTCCCTCTTTTATAGCAATTGTCAACCAAACTCACTGAACAAAGAACACGCTGGTAGACTAGACCAGAACTTAATCTCACCTGAGGCACAAAAGCTGCAAAGAAAGAAGAAGTCCCCTGCTGAAAGCTGAGGTCATTTTCACAGGTTACGACACATTTAGTGTCCCAAGCTGATGCAACTGCCAAAGAAAAGAACTTATTACGAGAATTAAACCTCTATATATGTATTTTTAGATCTTATGAGGCTGAAATTTAGAGGTTTATGGAAGTCCAAGTTGTGAAAATATAAAAGATCATCCTTAAAAGTCATTAACATAAAAGCAGAAAACAAAAACTGTCTGGAAAATCTCTTTAAATACACCTCATCATCCCCATTCTTGCAGCTTTTACTGACATTTGTTTTTACTAGTTTGGAGCTTTTTTTCAGTGCGCTGTGGAAACCATTCAAATTGAATTATATAACTCTGGATATGCACAGTCATCAATCTGACAAAAAAGCGACATTCGCTTCATATTAAAAACCGTTTTCCATCCTACAGCAGCATCAGGCTCCCCCAGTTCCACAATCAGGAAGTCCTGGTCAATGTCAGCGTGCTGGAGTTCTTCCAAATGCAGGATTGAAGCAGAAAGCAGCTGCAGCTCCTTTTAAATATTAGCTGTGGACAGGCTTATATCACACAGCTGAGCAAGATGGGCCACACTTACGCAAACGTCTTTAGACTTTATCCCGAGATCTGCTGTGTGAGTGTTTGAACAAGTTCGAAACAATGAAAACAAAGCCTCTGTGCAGCATTCATACAGTAGGCAGTAGTTCGGCTTGATGGATCACAGAAAACATTGTGCTGAATCTGGCTTGGAGACAAGTTTTCCATTTTAGCATCCATAAACGTAAATCTCCAGTGCAGAAAACAAGGTCCTGATGAAACCTAACATGGGCTTTAACTGTACAGTTATAGTTTTAACGTGATTTTAACGTGGGTAAAGGCTCACTGCTGATCTGAGAACATTAAGCCTACACGTGCAAAGGACGCAAAGGTAATGATCGCCCTCCTGCCAGCTGCTGATGTGGGCTACAACCGGGAGAGTCTGGAGCATTACCGCTACAGTTACTGACAGTTTTCTGAACAAGCTAAAGTTCACTCTGTGTCTTTAATCTTTCACACACGAAAAACACAACCTCAGCTTCAGGCCCAATAACATGAGAGAAGTCAGCTGTGAGCTTTGAGCACCATAAACAGCTAAAGGAGTGCTGAGCACTGGCAGCAGATATGAGCAAATATCACTTGTACCAGTTGGAAAAAGTTGTTTTTATTAGCTCACTAGGTAACAGTGTTTATGCCCTGGTTGTGGTGAAATCGACCGCTGAAGCACCAGTCACCCAAGCCTAGAGATATGTCGGTGACCACCTGGTAAACACCCCCTGCAGGGGACATATATATGTTTGCAGATAAGTCAACATCTCCCACCTGAATTACAGATGACTGGAAGAATCTGCAACTGAACAACGCAATCACAGGGAGGAAATTCCAATAACCACTCGCTAAACCAGGAAGGGAATATAACCTCCAGCTGCAGGTGGCACAGGCCTAAAATAAGGAAACGTGGTAACAAAGAGGCAGAGATGCTGGCCACACAGTGAACTTACACTAATGTCTAAACAGTTAGTGCGCACAGCACTACATCCTCAAAGAGACACAAGCTTCCTTTTTATGCACAATTAGCACCTGACCTGTTTTACTGATGGCGAACGGGCTAAAAATGGTTGTATTGGAAGATATCTAGGGTTTAAAGTACTGAAATAAGAACAAATAAATAAATAATAAATAATAAAAAAAAGTCATGCATCACTTAGAAAGAAGAAATGTTTTTACCTCATAGTCCAGCAGACCCAGACCTTGGCTGTTGTCCTAACTGAGTGAAATAATACGAGCTTTGTCAGGATGATTTAAAGTTCAGCTTATCTTGTGAAATAGCTGTGAGTTCAAAATAAATGTAATCATTATTTCTGAATCAAGCAGCGCTGTATCACATTATTAAAAATCTCAGTTGGACTCTGTGAGCGCTGAACTCTCCTTTACAATTTACATCTTAACTTGACCTCATGACTTTTTCCATCATGGTCTAGGAAATATGTTTAGGAAAAGATATCATAGGGAATTTTTGGACTCTACATCACAGTGTGCCAGTATGCACCCAACAACCTGAAGCATCAGAAAAAAGGCATGGCACAGCAACTGGGGAGGCATCTGGAGCCTTTGGACAACACTATTAAATTCCAGACAAGCCCTCACAAGGTGCAGAGAAAGAAAGAGAGAGAGCAACAGCGCGAGAATAACACGCAAGGTTGAGAAGGAGAGAGACAGACGAGTGGAGCTAGACAGAATGGGAGAGAAATGGTGAAGACAGACAGAGAGACAGGCATGAGTCAGTCTTCCCTGCTCCTCCTAACCTTCCAGCCTTGCTCTCAGCTGGCTTACATTCCTGTCCGGTCTTGCTGCTCCTCATCTCCACCTCTTACTCTGGCTGGCTGCTGCTCTGTCCACTGCTGTGTTACTGTAAGTGCTTTGGAGAGCACTTACACTCCACTCCAGAGTCCAAACATGGCTTAAAGTGGACATGTTCAGCTTTTCCTAATGTTCAGTCTTATGTTCTGCTCCACAGGTAGGCGTTCACATTAAAAATGCCCAAGGTTTGGAAATATAATGTCAGTGTATGAACAAGTAATACCCATGAGCCAAAAATCAGGTTTAAAACAACTCAAATTACTCAAATTTTTTCTACTCTTGACTCTGTATGATGTCATAAAGAAGCACAGAAGCTCCTCCCATATGCTTTAAAAAATCTTCTGTTTGCCAGGGACAGCCAATCAGAGGTTTAGAAAATTTAAGAAGAAGTTTTATGCTAACATTTTTTATGACTCAAGAAAAAAGATTGGATTTGAAATCCAGTGCACGGTGCCTACAACTTTTAAAGTATTTCATCTGTTTTAAATTTATTATATTGGTTTGAAAGATATTTCAGGTGCTTGCTGATGTGTGTAAATTTGCTATATTAATAAACTAACGTGACTAAATGGCTCACACAGAGTATGAATTGAGGGAATTTTTGCCTCTAGGAAAAATGTTTCAAGCTGTAATCAAAGTTAAACGCTGTGTGTTTAAACCTTTGGCTCACCAGGATGTAGCTCACTTCTATGGCGTTAAGCCTCTACAGGAGTATGCCTGATATAAAACTCGTCCATAAATTCTGACCATGCTTGCAGGTCTCTGAGAGGGCCATCTGCATGCAACCCCAATGTATATGTGCCGACAAACATGCACAAACATGCAAAAACTGCGAATGTGTAAGCAGACCTGCGTGCAGGCAGGTTTCCTAACTAATGTTAAAGTACAAAAATATTCCATAAAGTGGAAAAAAAAAACGTGTCAGGAGCGTCAGTAGAAGCTAGTGGAATAATTTCAGCTGGTGATTCTGTTTTCACAACACAGAGTGATGCAGTTTATAAAAATAAATAAATAAATATGTGTCGCCCAGCACAGCGTTGAGTCTATTCACATTTTTGCAGAACCTTTTTATATGATGATGATGGTGATAATAAAATGCTATTTAATCGCTCCACAGTCTTATAGGCTTTTGCAATACAGCCTAAGACCAGATTTTTGACAAAATATTTTCAAATTTCCTCTGTTCACATCTTTAAATAGACTTGTCTGCCACTGTAGCTTGCAAAATCTATACTTTGCATTTGGTTTGAACACCTCATATGCCCTTAAAACCAGATTCACTAAGGCCCACGTCCTCCTTTTAGGTTTGAGAGTGTTTTAGTAGGTAAAGGTGAATGCTTGGACATGAACTGAGCTGCGGTTTGGGGAAGGCCTCGAAGGGAACGGCGACGGGTCAAGGGCCTGGCAGTTCCCCAGGGGAGGGAGGGTGGGGCACGTAAACGAGAATGAACAGCTTGCAGAACTGAGGGAACCTATATAGATGAGAACCGGAAGGAGCATGTTTTGAGGAGTGGTCCCGCTCCTTAAATTCCGATACATAATCTCCAATTAAGTCAGGCATATCCATGTGCTTCAAACAAGCAGGCTGTTCTGATACTATGGTTTCACGTAAGATTCAAAGCTGAATATTATAGTTCAAACATGGAAAGCAGGACCCTCTCAAAGGTCAGAGCACACATGAACAATATGAAGCACGTTATTTAGCACTTCTGGGTTGCAAAGAGGCTTGCAGCAGCAGCAGCTTAAGCAGCTTAAATAGTGCACCCTGATATATCAGGTTTATCGAACTGAAGTGTCTCATAAGTCATCAGCCAAAACAACTGAAATGAGCTTTAAATGAGATCAGCTCTACTTAATGACACACCAGAACTAATGCTATGCTCAAATTCACCCAACATTAGTGGTATTCATAACACAGCAGAGCAACCACCTGATCTAGTCTAAATAATGTGATGCAATGCTGAAAGCTTATTATGACTTTTTTGTCAAATAATGCCAAAAACATTACCTACATTCAGAATTAAAGTTGTTTTGACTTACCATATTCTTAACAATTAACCTAAGTGATATCAGAAATTATGGGTAAAGTCACAAAAATAATACCCAAGAGGTAAAAGAAGCAATTTTTTAACACTAACAATAACCCTCTATGAAAACTGGAAGGCTTCCTCCTCTCCCCTCTCTCATGCTCTGAGTGTTTATTATTTCTCTCCAGTAACAATAATTCTGACCTCCAAGCCTCGCCGGGTATTGAAAATCAGATCATTTACAATATTTTGGAGCAAAAGAGCCTCATGTTAAACACAGACTTCCATTAAATGTTTGTTTTAAGAGTCCTTGTTATGATCTGGTTCTCTTCCAACGTTTAGTCACAGCAATTACGGAAAACCTCAAACATTAACAGTGGCTGTTGGGCGGTAATAAAAAAAACATTATCGGTTAATCTCGGGGGATCGGCACATCGCGGCTGTGTGCAAAAGCTGACACAGAAATCGTGTGCACCTTTAAACAGCCATGCAGTTTATTTTAAAGACTCTACATTAGCTATACAGACCAGAATGAAGATAAGCTGGAATACAAATGTGCATTAATAAATGCTAATTAAGATGAAAATTAGATATTTTGTCAGGTGAGTCTGATGTTTTACCACCGAAAGTCACTTTTCATACAGAGATTAAGTTTTGCTTTTTAGCCAAAGGAACTTAAAATAATCAATGCTTCAGATATGTACGATCCAAGTTTGTGTAAAATGATAAGTCAGAGAATTAGCATCAAGTCTACTGAGCTTTTTAGCCTGTTTTAGTTTATGTTTTTTTTTTTTTTACCTTGATGGCTGCCTGCACAAGTCTAACCACCAGCAGAAGCAATACAATGCTGATGATACACCACAGACTGCTCTTTGTGTCTGACATCTGATAGTTTATGCTGCCATTATATACCCCGAAGATTCAGGCTCCAGTTACACCGCTAACCCATCAATGTGTTTACCCTATCGCATGGTATCCATCACTCACACTGGCAATCGCTTTAATTACATAGAACATGCTCAATTTCCATCTCTAATGGTTACTCTACCTCCATGCACCATGATGTCCCCCATTGGCTGGTGAAATCTCTCTGAGGATTTTTGCTGCCACTGTGTTGGTGTTTTTAAACTATGTGTAATAAACGAGGGGTAAATCTGGGGGTAGAGACCTGTCAATCACGAAACAGACCAACCCTAAAGCACACACAGCTTTATAGTCCTTTTTGATTCTAATGGAGACCATAATTTACTAAACGAACATCGTGTTTTATTAAATGAGACTTGAAACTAGTAATTGAGACTATATACTCACAAGGAAAGTATTTACTGAGGTCATAAATCAACAGAGAACATTTTCCCATAGACTTCTTTACCGCCTGACTTCTCGTTGCTACCTGTGTGGTTTAATTCAAAAATAAAGTGTCTACACTCTGTGTTTGAGGGGGCTTTTTTGTCTGAAAAACAAAGAAAAACAGCTTTTCTCATGGAAACAGATGAAAGAGACAAACAAACAGACAAAAAGGTGCATGTGTTGTGGCCCATTATTCATGCATCATGTGACTGGAGGAGAAAAAAACTGGATGGGAAACTCTCTGAGCCGGAGGACTACTTGACTAAGACTCCACTGGAGCAGCGCAGAAGAAAATTGTTTTTACTGGGCAGCTACCAGCATGTCAATTAGTCAAAGAGACTCTAGAAGTGAAGTATGTTTCAAAATTTCCCCTTTGAAAAATAACTGTTAAAATAAACCGTGAGTCATGGGCAGAGCTTCCTGCGTGTGCATTTTTCTTACTGTAGATGTATTTTTAAGCAAAAACTTTCCCCTGATATCAGTCAGGAAAACTGGGACAAAGAGTTAACTGACTCCTATGTAACTGTGTGCTGTGGGAGGTGGGACAAACTGCTAACAAAAAAGGAAGAATGTATGCAAAACCTCAAGGCTCTGCATCGATTTATAGTTTTGAGGTAAAGTCATGTTCTAATGGGAACAATATTATAAGCCAAATGAGGGGGAGAATAAATCCATCTGAGGGCCAGCTGGGCGTTTCATGTCAAAGAGGTGCAAGCTGGGATTAATCCTGTCCCATTTTATAAACTGTCAAATTCCAAAAAAACTAACAAAAATCAGTCGACTCAGATGAAACGCAGCTGCACTATGTGAAGGAGCTGAAAGGACCAGGAGGTGAAAGGTAAACGCTAAGAAAAGCTGTTTCCATGGCACCAAGAAGTATGATTTGTTTATTTCCAGCCTCTGTCTTCAGTTTTGGATAAAAGATTATAATCTTAAGCATCTTTGGAAGACTCGTCGTTCCTCTCAGTAAATCCGCCTGTGCTCGAATCTACAAAACTTCAGAAAAACATCTTCGGTTTGCTTCCTGTCTTTGTTGTTTATCGCCTCTGAGTACACCATGGTCCATTTCTATCTCTGAGCTTATGTCTGTTTTTCATTCCTTTCCCTGTAAGGCTGCATAGATCTGACGAGGAGTTCAACAGGAGGCAGGCTGCGCTAACTTCGCAGGGCTCGCAGGGGTCAAAAAATGTGCGCACTCCCACACTCCCGGGCACCGCGATGGCTTTAAAAAGGCACTTAATTCTATCAGAATAAAGTCTAATTTATTCCCATTCTTTAAGTCGGAACAACAGCTTGGACCCATTAAGTTTTAATCATCCCCAAATCCTTTGTGATTTAAAGGTGCAATTAGATTTTCATAGTTTTTAAAGTCCCCTAGCACCAAGTAAATGATCACGCCATGTCTGCAGGCACCTGCCAGGGATCAGAACCGGTGACTCAACGAGCCACTGAGCCAACTACTTGGACTTCTGGGGTCAGTTTGTCCCGAAAACAACAAAGATTTCCTTCAACTGAAGCTTCACTCATGTAGCTCTTATTTATAAGAACACCTGTTGCCCATTAATAGTTAACCCTGTGAAGCCTTTTTTTATTTTTTGTTTGTTTGTTTTTTTCAGTTTTCACACTGTTACATGGAGATCTATGGCACAGCATCAGGCTCAGCTAACTGAACCGTTTCCTGTTCAGCTTTAGCCTTGGCACTGCAGTTCCCAAGATGCTTTGGCTCAGGCAGACAGGAAGTGTAATGCTACCACAGAGTTTTTAGTATTTGCTGGTTCCTCTTGTGTTCATATTTGTTTTCATTTGGTTTTTAATCAGGAAGCACATACAATGACGTTCATCCCATAGTGAAAAAGATCCCATATACCAGATTTAGCTGCTAGCTAATTTACCTCTGCAGTCTGTGGGTACATACACCCAATATTAAATGGGGCTAATGATCTTTTTTCTTTGGTACCCGCAACAATCTACTCTTCCTTTGATGCAGCAGTGTCTAAAAGTGTACAACTGATATTAAAAAGGTTATTGTCCATTAACTTTTTATTAACTATAGTTTATGCTTTTTTATGTTTTTGTTGCATATGTCGATAACCCCACTTGCCTTCTTTGGTAGTGCCCACAGTCTGTAGCGGCGCTCCGGGGCCGGACGGGTATTCGGGAGTGACGGTGACACGGTAGGTGGTTTGAGGCCGAAGCTCGTGGAGCACGGTGGTTATCTCCCTGCCAGTGGTGGTCGTCTCCATCCTCCGGCTCTCATCGTCGACCGGTTCATAGTTGAGTCGGTAGCGAATGACTGGTCCGGGAGCTGCTAGCCATGAC